>NC_059198.1:10562761-11162761 GCF_020615455.1 Coregonus clupeaformis
TAGATTTGTTGAATAAACAAACTTATATTTTAAACTAAAGTAATGCAATAGGCTACAATTATAACATTATCAGAAAAAGGCACTATACGCTCATCTGTGGTCCTCTGTGGCTCAGTTGGTGGAGCACGGTGCTTGCAACGCCATGGTTGGGTGTTTGATTCCCAAGGGGGGCTAGTATAAGTATAATAATGTATGAGCCCACTAATTGTGCGTCGCTTGGAATAAGAGCATCTGCTAAATGACTAAAATGTTAACGGAGAGGAGAGTACGTGGTAGTAATTTTTAGTCATTGAATAAGGTTTTGCTAGATTAAACGAGTGACAATGGTGGAATATGTCTATAAATAAATTGGATTGTGATAAATGGATGATTTCAATATATGATGGTAAACTACAGCAAGTGTTTGGTGTTACTTGTAGCTTACTTAGAAAGGATAGATTAATAGATCTCATTCATTCTGTAATGGCGGGGTGATGGTTTAATTGCGTGGCTATGATTTTAGTTGATTACAAGAGAAATAGGATATAGTTTACGACGCATGGAGAAGTGAATGTCTTTTATGGTAATAGATCAACTGAACCAAACATGACGTTACTATGGAAATTTAGCATGATTAATGTTGTTAAGTTCGTTTTTAAACCCTATGATAGAGGTAAATGCAGAACGCTGTTTGAAAGTGTGTTTTATTAGGTCTAATAGGAAAAATTGAAGAATTTCCATTTTTGTCTGTGGGTGTTAAACATTGGAGCTTGCTGAAACGTGAGAGCGCTATAAGGGACATTATGGGTTAAGTTAGGTTTACAAGGATCGCGTATTTTGTAGGAAGTCGTAGAAGGTTGAATATTATCGGCAGGAAATTGCTAGCTAGTTAGCGGTGAGAGCTAGTGCGGTTTTCGTTGGGTGACGTCACTTGCTCAATGAACTGGAAGTAGATGCTTTGTGTGGCATTAGTGGAGCGACGGGTAACGGTGCTTCGATGGTGAATGTTGTCAATGTGTGCAGAGGGTCCGTGGTTCGAATCCAGTAGGGGACATAAAGCAAATCTTTTACATTGATGTTATTGATGTGAATTACTGGTTTCATTGATAACATTATAGGAAAGATGTTGTCCTACCAATCCATGTCGGATAGGATAACATAGTAATTAAAATTGCATATTGGTGAATTGGATGTTTTATTGGTTTTTACTATAAATATAAAATAATTTGTCATCTGTTGAGGTACCATTATGAGGGAAATTAGCGGTAGAGTATGATAGATATTGTAGAGGGTTTAAAAAATAAGTTAATTGGGTGATGAGACAGGTTGACTTGATGTTGAATGGGATTGTTTAATAGAAGTAATTATTTCTACTTAGGATAATGAGAATATGTTATTAGGTAGTATTGCTTTGTGGAGACGATTTACTAATAAAGAACATGTCTCGATAGTTGAATAAGGAACGATATTTGATAATTGATCATTTTATTATGACATTATATAGTTTGTTTAAACAGCAGTGAGTTATGATGATGTTTTATTACTTCAGATAACGATAATTTGTTTATAGTACGTTGAACCTTGGGAGGTAGTTGTTGCTGTTGGCTTGATGGATTAAGTAGACATCTTTTTATGGGTTTTGGATTATGAAACAATAAGTTTATATTTTAGAGAAGAAAAAAAAGAGAACATCAATGCAACAGTTTGCAACGTTTAAATTACTAAAATGGGGTTATAGGTTTATAGTGGAAGGTGTAGTTAACATAATAAGACGTGTTATTATCTAGTGTCTTCTAAGTGGGAGTTTCTTTTAAGGGTTGATGGGAGTCTCCTATAATATCATGTTAGGGGTAAGGTAGGACACGACGTATCAAACAATTTTAAATTGATGCTGGGGTTAATGATTGTTGATGAGATAGGACTGGGGATATATGTATGATGTTTTGTGTGTAATTACTATCTTTGGATTGTTGATTATATGTTAACGACATGTATACTTTCTCTTCCGGGAACATGGGGATTTCTTTATTGGGAGGTTAAAAAAGTCTGTAGGCTAGGGTGGAACTAGTGAGTAAAATTAAGAAGTTTTTATTTTTAGGTTGTCATAGGGAGCTACCAAAATAAATAAGGCCTGGCCATTTTTGTTTGTTTATTGTTTTACTATATGGTGTTCGAATAACCACAAACAAACTACTTAGTATGAAATGTTAGTTGTATAGGATTTTTATTTCTATTTGGGGTTTTTAGATGGGATGGAAGTGAAATATCTTAAAGGGGCATACACATGTAATTTGGGTTTTATTTACTGAGGGATGAGTAAATATGTGTGATTTATTTTGAAAAGAGCTGTACTAAGGACTTACAACATTTATGAAAGGTCTCGATGGTTGTTAGGAGTAGTATACTATTGGATGAAACAATTCATTGAATGATTTCAATGACCTCTGAAATCTGTCCTGGCTTTATAGTGCGACCTGATCACCCGCACTATGAATTCTAGAGGCATGCTGAATTAGGGGGTTAGATAAAATAAGGATAATTGTGAAGAAGTTTATCATTTGGAAAAAATCCTATATATAAATTAGTCGAAACAGGACAAGGATGTAGTGAGAGGGTTAGTCCTGAAGGAGAGGTATTCCTTGAATAGTGTTATGAAATACAGTTAAGTAAAGATATGCTCAAGGGTTGTCATTTTAAGGTTAGTTATTATTTTAGGTTTGATAGGCAATATTGTTTTGTTTTGTTTTTTGTACACATGAATCACGATGTGATGCATGTGTCCAAGGGGGGAAGTTGGGATTACAGAGGTTTTAATGTTTTATTATGGTTTTGTGGGGAAATATGCAAGGTGTATTAAGGATATGAGCAGTAGTAATAATGTGTTATGGGTTAGGTTAAATCATTTTTGTTTTTGTGATAGGAGGCATGGTGTAGAGGTGGTCTGTCTATGAGATAAGTGGACTACAACAAGCTGGAAGCAGGTGTGCTTCATAATCTCAAGGCTTTTCTTGACGGATGAGAGGACATGAGTAGCATACTGTGTCTCACCTAACCTAACAATGTTCTTAAGATTTTCTTTTCATGGGTGAAGATAACTCTGCCCAACTGAGTAGGATAATCTGAGTATTTTCTGTGCCCTGGAGACTATGTGATGGCAAAATACTACAGAAGAAAGAGCTGGAAAGACCCTATGTGGAGGGGCCTGTACCAGGTGTTGTTGGCTACCTTAATGATGGTAAAAGTGGTGGAGACAGATACTTAGATTCATGTTTGGCGCAGTGGCGCAGTGGTCTAAGGCACTGCATCGCAGTGCTAACTGTGCCACTAGAGATTCTGGTTCGAATCCAGGCTCTGTCGCAGCCGGCCGCGACCAGGAGTCTCATGGGCGGCGCACAATTGGCCCAGCGTCGTCCAGGGTAGGGGAGGGAATGGCCGGCAGGGATGTAGCTCAGTTGATAGAGCATGGCGTTTGCAACGCCAGGGTTGTGGGTTCGATTCCCACGGGGGGCCAGTATAAAAAAATATATATATGTATTCACTCAACTGTAAGTCGCTCTGGATAAGAGCATCTGCTAAATGACTAAAATGTAAATGTAAAATGTAATGTTTCCCACTATAGGAGTGTTCCAACCTCAGCCATTGGGTAGCATTGTTGTCTTTTGTGTGTGTCTGTGCTTGTGTCTTTGCAGCAGTAACTCTGAGCTTCCCTATGGGTAGGCTGATTGAAGGACACTTTTCACAGACAGATGTCGATAGATTGAGAGGGACTCTGGCTGATCCGGAGACCCTAGTGACGGGGGAAGGTTAACAACTGAAGTGACCATACACATCGTTGTCCAGGTTATACCAACGATGGTACGGATAGAGGGGAGTATCGGGTATCATCTTAACCATTGTACCAGAGTGAGGGAGCTGATGATTAAGAGACTTTAAGGACCTTCCAGACCGCCGAGAGATTTCAGACCACCGAGAGATTCCAGACCTCCAAGACGCACCAGATATCCTTATCATTGATTTCTCTACACTTGACTAGTTACCTGAGAATAAGGGGAATGGAGTACTGATAATAATAAAGAGCAGAAGAACAAGACATAGAAGGGATATAGACAGGATTAGAATGTATATTCTTGCACAGGCAGGAACCATAACTAAAAATACAGGAAGGGATCACTATTAAAATACAAGGGTTAAAATATTATTGGTGTGTGAGAAACCAGCACAAAGAGTATGGGGAAGTCACATGGGGTAGTGTGACCTTAAGATAATGAAAGAAAGAGACAGGTGAATCATAGACATAAGGAGAACAGTCCAAGACTTAGATAAACAATTTGATGTAGTATTTGGTATTAGATTTCCAGGGGGAAGTGTTATTCGAGTAGTTATTCCTTGGGAAAGTGCATTAAACCCTGTATATGTTAGAGCTATACCAAATACAGAAGAAAGGGAATTGAAGGAGCCGTTAAACAATGATTGATATAGATGAGTACAATATATTATATTACAATTAAATAAAGAAAATAGTCTAATATGCACCACATCTCCGTTTAAAGAATTAACAGTAGTTCAAAATCTTCACAGTTACTAGGACTGTGTTATGATTCAACTACAACTTTTGTCATATGAGGAACTCGGACATACCATATTGGTCAGCAGAATATTTGTAATATTTAGGAAATCCTAAATATAAACAATTGTATGATCAACCAGGATGAGGAGAGAAGTGTAAGCAATTGTTAGAATAGGAACAAGGAAAGGGAAACACCAGAGTAATGTCAAATAGAGTATGAGCAAAAATATAGGAATGTTACAATAAAACAATTGGGTTATATAATTTGGGAGAATTCAAGGGATAATGTGAAACATAATGATTTGTCATGTAGACAATGTTAATAGGGATGTTTTGGATTGGAAATTAACTCAACTGAACTGTTATGATCTGTCCTTTCCTGAGGTTACTACGGATGGTGTCGTAATGCATTGCAGAGATCATTTGGCCCAGAACGGTGTAAACCTCAATAAAAACCAAAAATCCTCTACTCGGCTGAAGAGGAACAACAAAGGCGTTGAAGACGTTCCTGTCTGAACCATTTCTGCCAGGAGACCTGGATCCAGCATCAAATCAAAGCAATCAATTGCCTTCTCTTTTGTGCCTTTTCTTTCAAGAATGTGAGGAAAGAGGTCTATGCAAATGCAACGTTCTTCCTAGTTTGGGTATACTGGGTTGCACATGGACAAAACAGAATGATGGTGGAGGTGTGGCGGTTCAGGTGTGACATTGGAATTGGGACATTGCTATGGGTAATCCAAGATGAACTATGAAGCTATCTGAAGAACATAATGAAGACGGCAGAAGATTGAGTGCCAGTAGAGGAAGGGAGTGTTAGTTGAGGTAGTATGTTGATTAAGGAGGTATTATACACTACTAAATGTATAGTAATTTGGACAATGCATTGAGGGACTGATCTGTTGTAATTCTCGTTATGAGGAAGTTAATGCTAGAATTATTATAATATAAATATACATTCGGCCAGTGTCAATATGTGCCAATGTGAGAGTTTTAACTTTGAATGATGGAACAAAGGTGACTAATTAAGAATTGTCATTCTAAAGTTGTTTTGGGTAATTAATTTGATTATGATTATAAATTATAAGTGGACTGATTGATCTGAATAATGTCGTGGAAATATTTGACTAAGAGACAATTAACTCAAAAATATCTCTCAAGACACCGGAGCTTGTGAATTCAAGAATTAGACTTTATTGCATAACAAAGCCAGAGTTTGCTCCATGAAGCAAACTGCTTGTCCTGAACCGGAGTGCTCCTTTTTATACAGTCACACTGATACAACTGATGGTTACACCTCCCTATGTGAATCAATAGCATCTTTCAGTATCACATGTTGGCTGCTCACGAGGGCTACTTGTGCTTCTCTAAGTGGGGCCACTGTATCTTTTTAGTGGCATGACTCAAAAAATTATGCACATACGTACGTTAAAGAACAATCACACTCTGTATTGACTATATTCACTATCCAGGCATGCATCTGGAGTACAAAGTATCAATCATGTTCATTCTGTTTCACCATTATCATTTCATAACACATTATAAAACATATCCATTAATACTTAAACATGATTTAAACATTTATCATTTACCATCCTCCCTGGCCCTTGAGATTATGTGCATGTGGCCATGTGTCAGGTCATAGGGTCATAAGCAAAACAAATGATAACACTAGGTCCATTGTTACTCCAATCTCCACACAGCCATCACGAGGAGTTGTATGTACATCACATGTCATAGACATACCCAGAGCAGCTGCAGAGAGTCCATGAAAAACACATAAATGTCTCTGCTCTGTATTAACCTTTTAACTGGTTCTCAATCCATAAACATTTTAAGGCATATAGGTTTTTAATTTTACAACATATCCATGCTTATTACTAATATTATTATTTTACCTTTGCCTTAATGATACATAAAATAATACCATATAATCCCCCCTATGGGACATTCCACCAATGTCCCATCAATACAAAGATTAATCACCCATATCACAAGTATTATAACTATCAAAATAATCAATATCCATATCTAATCAAGTAATTGCCATGTCAACATCACTAAGCATTAATATTAATAAGTTATTCAGATCAGTCAGTCCACTTATAATTTATAATCATAATCAAATTAATTACCCAACACAACTTTAGAATGACAATTCTTAATTAGTCACCTTTGTTCCATCATTCAAAGTTAAAACTCTCACCTTGGCACATATTGATACTGGCTGAATGTATATTTATATTATACTAATTCTAGCATTAACTTCCTCATAACAAGAATTACAACAGATCAGTACCTTAATGCATTGTCCAAATTACTGTAAATTTAGTAGTGTATAATACGTCCTTTATCAACATACTACCTCAACTAACACTCCCTTCCTCTACCGGCACTCAATCTTCCGGCGTCTTCATTATGTTCTTCAGATAGCTTCATAGTTCATCTTGGATTACCCATAGCAATGTCCCAATTCCAATGTCACACCTGAACCGCCACACCTCCACCATCATCCTGTTTTGTCCATGTGCAAACCAGTATACCCAAACTAGGAAGAACGTTGCCTTTGCATATACCTCTTTCCTCACATTCTTGAAAGAAAAAGCACAAAAGAGAAGGCATTTGATTGCTTTGATTTGATGCTGGATTCAGGTCTCCTGGCAGAGGTGGGTCAGACAGGAACGTCTTCAACGCCTTTGTTGTTCCTCTTCAGCCGAGTAGAGGATTTTTGGTTTTTATTGAGGTTTACACCGTTCTGGGCCAAATGATCTCTGCAATGCATTACGACACCATCCGTTGTAACCTCAGGAAAGGACAGATCATAACAATTCAGTTGAGTTAATTTCCAATCCAAAATATCCCTATTAACATTGTCTACACGACAAATCATTATGTTTCACATTCTCCCTTGAATTCTCCCAAATTATATAACCCAATTGTTTTATTGTAACATTCCTATATTTTTGCTCATACTCTATTTGACATTACTTTGGTGTTTCCCTTTCCTTGTTCCTATTCTAACAATTGCTTACACTTCTCTCTTCTAATAACACATTCCCCTGGAAATCTAACACCAAATACTACATCAAATTGTTTATCTAAGTCTTGGACTGTTTTCCTTATGTCTATGATTCACCTGTCTCTTTCTTTCATTATCTTAAGGTCACACTACCCCATGTGACTTCCCCATACTCTTTGTGCTGGTTTCTCACACACCAATAATATTTTAACCCTTGTATTTTAATAGTGATCCCTTCCTGTATTTTTAGTTATGGTTCCTGCCTGTGCAATAATATACATTCTAATCCTGTCTATATCCCTTCTATGTCTTGTTCTTCTGCTCTTTATTGTTATCAGTACTCCATTCCCCTTATTATCAGGTAACTAGTCAAGTGTAGAGAAATCAATGATAAGGATATCTGGTGCGTCTTGGAGGTCTGGAATCTCTCGGTGGTCTGGAATCTCTCGACGGTCTGGAAGGTCCTTAAAGTCTCTTAATCATCAGTTCCCTCACTCTGGTACAATGGTTAAGATGATACCCGATACTCCCCTCTATCCGTACCATCGTTGGTATAATCTGGACAACGATGTGTATGGTTACTTCAGTTGTTAACCTTCCCCCGTCACTAGGGTCTCCGGATCAGCCAGAGTCCCTCTCAATCTATCGACATCGGTCTGTGAAAAGTGTCCCTCAATCAGCCTACCCATAGGGAAGCTCAGAGTTACTGCTGCAAAGACACAAGCACAGACACACACAAAAGACAACAATGCTACCCAATGGCTGAGGTTGGAACACTCCTATAGTGGGAAACATGAATCTAAGTATCTGTCTCCACCACTTTTACCATCATTAAGGTAGCCAACCACACCTGGTACAGGCCCCTCCACATAGGGTCTTTCCAGCTCTTTCTTCTGTAGTCTTTTGCCATCACATAGTCTCCAGGGCACAGAAAATACTCAGATTATCCTACTCAGTTGGGCAGAGTTATCTTCACCCATGAAAAGAAAATCTTAAGAACATTGTTAGGTTAGGTGAGACACAGTATGCTACTTATGTCCTCTCATCCGTCAAGAGAAGCCTTGAGATTATGAAGCACACCTGCTTCCAGCTTGTTGTAGTCCACTTATTTCATGCCTCCTATCACAAAAACAAAAAAGATTTAACCTAACCCATAACCCATTATTACTACTGCTCATATCCTTAATACACCTTGCATATTTCCCCACAAAACCATTATAAAACATTAAAACCTCTGTAATCCCAACTTCCCCCCTTGGACACATGCATCACATCGTGATTCATGTGTTCAAAAAACAAAACAACAACAATATTGCCTATTAAACCAAAAATAATAACTAAACTGAAAATGACAACCCTTGAGCATATCTTTACTTAACTGTATTCCATAACACTATTCAAGGAATACTTCTCCTTCAGGACTAACTCTCTCACTTCATCCTTGTCCTGTTTAGACTAATTTATATATAGGATTTTTCCAAATTATAAACTTCTTCCCAATTATCCTTATTTTATCTAACCCCCTAATTCAGCATGCCTCTAGAATTCATAATGCGGGTGATCAGGTCGCACTATAAAGCCAGGACAGATTTCAGAGGTCATTGAAATCATTCAATGAATTGTTTCATCCTATAGTATACTACTTCTAACAACCATCAAGCCCTTTCATAAATGTTGTAATTCCTTAGTACAGCTCTTTTCAAAATAAATCATACATATTTACTTATCCCTCAGTAAATAAAACCCAAATTACATGCGTATGCCCCTTTAAGATATTTCACTTCCATCCTGTCAAAAAAAACCAAATAGAAATAAAAATCCTATACAACTAACATTTCATACTAAGTAGTTTGTTTGTGGTTATTTGAACACCATATAGTAAAACAATAAACAAACAAAAATGGCCAGGCCTTATTTATTTTGGTAGCTCCCTATGACAACCTAAAAATAAAACTACTTAATTTTACTAACTAGTTCCACCCTAGCCGACAGACTTTTTTAACCTCCCAATAAAGAAATCCCCATGTTCCTGGAAGAGAAAGTATACATGTCGTTAACATATAATCAACAATCCAAAGATAGTAATTACACACAAAACTTCATACATATCTCCCCAGTCCTATCTCACCCCTAACATAATATTATAGGAGACTCCCATCAATCCTTAAAATAAAACTCCAACTTAGAAGACACTAGATAATAACACATTTTATTAAGTTAACTACACCTTCCACTATAAACCTATAGCCCCTTTTTAGTAATTTAAACGTCGCAAACTGTTGCATTGATGTTTTCTTTTTTTTCTCTAAATATAAACGTATTGTTTCATAATCCAAAACCCGTAAAAAGATGTCCACTTAATCCATCAAGTCAACAGCAACAACTACCTCCCCAGGTTCAACGTACTATAAACAAATTATCGTTATCTGAAGTAATAAAACATCATCATAACTCACTGCTGTTTAAACAAACTATATAATGTCATAATAAAATGATCAATTATCAAATATCGTTCCTTATTCAACTATCGAGACATGTTCTTCATTAGTTAATCGTCTCCACAAAGCAATACTACCTAATAACATATTCTCATTCTCCTAAGTAGAAATAATTACTTCTATTAAACAATCCCATTCAACATCAAGTCAACCTGTCTCATCACCCAATTAACTTATTTTTTAAACCCTCTACAATATCTATCATACTCTACCGCTAATTTCCCTCATAACGGTACCTCAACAGATGACAAATTATTTTATATTTATAGTAAAAACCAATAAAACATCCAATTCACCAATATGCAATTTCAATTACTATGTTATCCTATCCAACATGGATTGGTAGGACAACATCTTTCCTATAATGTTATCAATGAAACCAGTAATTCACATCAATGTAAAAGATTTGCTTTCTGTCCCCTACTGGATTCGAACCACGGACCCTCTGCACACATTGACAACATTCACCATCGAAGCACCGTTACCCGTCGCTCCACCAGTGCCACACAAAGCATCTACTTCCAGTTCATAGAGCAAGTGACATCACCCAACGAAAACCACACTAGCTCTCACCGCTAACTAGCTAGCAATCTCCTGCCGATAACAATAATAATAATAATATGCCATTTAGCAGACGCCTTTATCCAAAGCGACCCACAGTCATAATATTCAATCTCCTATGACTTCCTACAAAATACGCGCTCCTTGTACACTTAACGTAACCCATAATATCCCTTATAGCGCTCTCACGTTTCAGCAAGCCCCAATGTCCAACATCCACAGACAAAAATGGAAATTCTTACATTTTTCCTAGCAGACCTAATAAACCACTTTCAAGCAGCGTTCTGCATTTACCTCTATCATAGGGTTTAAAAACGAACTTAACAACATTAACCATCCTAAATTGCCGTAGTAACGTCATGTTTGGTTCAGTTGATCTATTACCATATAAGACATTCACTTCTCCATGCGTCGTAAACTATATCCTATTTCTCCTGTAATCAACTAAAATCATAGCCACACAATTAAACCATCACTCCGCCATTATCAGAATGAATGAATCTATTAATATATCATTTCTAAGTAAGCTACAAATAACACCAAACACTTGCTATAGTTTACCATCATATATTGAAATCATCCATTTATCACAATCCAATTTATCTATAGACATATTTCACCATTGTCACTCGTTTAATCTAGCAAAAGCTCATTCAATGACTAAAAATTACTACCACGTAGTCTCCTCTCCGTTAACATTTTAGTCCTTTAGCAGATGCTCTTATTCCAAGCGACTCACAATTAGTGAGCTCATACATTATTATACTTATACTAGCCCCCCTTGGGAATCGAACACCCAACCCTGGCTTTTCAAGCACCGTGCTCTACCAACTGAGCTACAGAGGACCACAGATGAGCGTATAGTGCCTTTTTCTGATAATATTATAATTGTACCTATTGCATTACTTTAGTTTAAAATATAAGTTTGTTTATTCAACAAATCTAGAACCCACTATAGCATAATAGCCAAAGCTTCTTGCATCCCCTAATTCACATAACGAAAATACATTATCATTCTAGAATTCAACTATTCGCATACATTACTGATGTCACGCAAACCATAGAATAAAGTAATAACAATTAGAATTTTGTCAAATAAATGTTTTCCATCCAACTATTCAAACTTTCTTTAAATAACTCTTTCAGCTCGATACAGTCAACCAAGTATGACTCTCTTTTTACCGGAAACTAATTCATGGCATTAGTAAAATCTATTCACATCCCAACAATAACTAATAATCCTGACTGTTCCTTCAATCTAAGCAACCCACAACTGTAGCTAAACTATACTTAGAAAACCTAGACTCTGTTCAGCGATGCAGAATCTATGCTTTATCTAAATGACAAGTTAATCCTCTTTTATTCCAATGATAATGGTCAGTAGTTTTAGTATCTGGCACATACCACACTTTATCAGAAAATAGCTTTGAAGGACACAGATCTCACACGCTCAACGTAATCAACTTAGCAGTCAACAAGTCAAACCCCACATTCATTGATTTGGAAAAAGATCTAACGACCTAACCAAATGAATTATATATCTGCTTCTGAAATAATAGATAGTTTATTACAATGCTTAATTCTACCACATGTCCTATGTACTCTCTCCCATTTCCACGTACGTCTACGTGTTTGGGCAAGTCAACACCTATAATTTTATCCAATCCCTCGTATTAAATCACACTCACATAAAATTCATTATATTTCAATTTATTCATATCTACCAAACCATTCATGTTTATAATTATTCTTTATTGCCACAAAACAGTTAATCACCATCTAGTCTCAGCGGAACAAACAACAAATTACCTAAATCCTTTCCCTCAGTCATAGAATCCTCCTAGAATCATATATGCTGGTCACTATTCCCTGATCTTACAAAATTCTATGACAGGCATTGTTGTACGAAACTCCAAGATATAATTTACAAGAAAAGCTTATTATTTCAATGTATTTATAATTATCAAACACACCTCTATATCTCATCATTCAAACTTCAGAGTGCGACTAATTTACATCATTATACCACTCTTATTCCATATTTATACAATGTTGTTCTTAAAAGCCCTTAATTACTTTGTATAACCTACAGGAATATTTTATTCTATCAAAGGGCCCAAATTTGGAATGTTAACCCTATCCTAGTTATTATTTTACTGTAGTCAATTTATCATAATACTGCATCACCTCTAAAGTTTCTAAATATAATGTCAGAAACATACCCTAACAGATTTATCAAAATACAATGCATAGACGTCATATGACCACACCGGTACACGTGACCTGTTCCTCCAACAGGATTTATTCTACCCCTCCTGGTAACGTGAATTTTCTACACTCAGTTGGTCAATGAATATCCACGCACCATTTATTCTTCTCTCTCCTAATGTGAGATTGGGCACACCCTTTCTCCATCAGACAGAAGCTTCAAACAACCTCAAATATATTTCCTTTCCTTACAGAAAGGCTATTTACTTGCAGGATTTCTTATTCTCACTCACACAGATGAGCAGCCACTTGTGCCCAAATGAATCAGACAGTTGAATGACTCACAGCCGCCCAAGCAAACCATTCACCATACGAGATGAGCAGACCTACTCTTATTTAACACTTTCTCTATATTTTGAAGCCCTTGTAGCTATTTAACCCGTTCACCTACTCAGGATGACCGGTGTTACTCCAATTTATGGTGTCACCTACGCCGGATGACCTAACTTTTTTACCTGATCGACCCTACCTAATTTTGGCATCACCACAACACAGGATGATTCCCTTCCTGCCCGTTCAGTCCCCTGGAGTGCTAATTTTAGCTCTCCAAAGCGGTATCCACAGGATTTCTATTTATTTAGCCCCCTAGGTATTACACTTCCTCAACACACCTGGACTTCTACTACGCTTTCCTAAGCGACCTGTCAATTCTGCCCTATTTCTTCTGTTACACTTTCTCAACACAGAAAAAGGAGCGGTATTACACAGGATTTCTGCCTACCTAAGCAGTCCTCAAGACGATTCACTCCCCCAACACGTCTAAAGCGGAATCTGCAGGACTTAACATGTTATTGTCTGATCGCTCAACCAGCGGGACAACCACCCGTGTCGAAATGACCCAGACAGAGCGATCAACAAGATGAATCTAATGAATCAAATGAATCAAATAAATTGAACAAACGGTTCAGACAAACAACAGCGACATGTATTCTTAAATTCAAAAGCCCCTAGTCTCTAATTTTCTGGTTCTTAAATTTGGAGAGACCTACTTTGGTATTTCTGCTGCTGATACCGTGCCCCGGATCGGACCACACAAACGTTATACTATATAAGTAAGAACTTGGCTTACCTTTTAAAAGCGGCCGCTTTTGTTTGTATGGTCCGTCCAAGCCGTTTCATAACTGCAGATGTATACCGTCACTGATCCCTATCATCTCCTGGCAAAGGCTCGCCAATTATGTCGTGGAAATATTTGACTAAGAGACAATTAACTCAAAAATATCTCTCAAGACACCGGAGCTTGTGAATTCAAGAATTAGACTTTATTGCATAACAAAGCCAGAGTTTGCTCCATGAAGCAAACTGCTTGTCCTGAACCGGAGTGCTCCTTTTTATACAGTCACACTGATACAACTGATGGTTACACCTCCCTATGTGAATCAATAGCATCTTTCAGTATCACATGTTGGCTGCTCACGAGGGCTACTTGCACTTCTCTAAGTGGGGCCACTGTGTCTTATTAGTGGCATGACTCAAAAAATTATGCACATACGTACGTTAAAGAACAATCACACTCTGTATTGACTATATTCACTATCCAGGCATGCATCTGGAGTACAAAGTATCAATCATGTGCATTCTGTTTCACCATTATCATTTCATAACACATTATAAAACATATCCATTAATACTTAAACATGATTTAAACATTTATCATTTACCATCCTCCCTGGCCCTTGAGATTATGTGCATGTGGCCATGTGTCAGGTCATAGGGTCATAAGCAAAACAAATGATAACACTAGGTCCATTGTTACTCCAATCTCCACACAGCCATCACGAGGAGTTGTATGTACATCACATGTCATAGACATACCCAGAGCAGCTGCAGAGAGTCCATGAAAAACACATAAATGTCTCTGCTCTGTATTAACCTTTCAACTGGTTCTCAATCCATAAACATTTTAAGGCATATAGGTTTTTAATTTTACAACATATCCATGCTTATTACTAATATTATTATTTTACCTTTGACCTCTCCCTACATTTGCCTTAATGATACATAAAATAATACCATAATAACTCATTAATATTAATGCTTAGTGATGTTGACATGGCAATTACTTGATTAGATATGGATATTGATTATTTTGATTGTTATAATACTTGTGATATGGGTGAAAAAGGTTATGTAAGCTAAAGATATTGACACCATTCTTAAACATGTCCTAGATATTATTGTTAAGACAAAGTTGCATATGTTGATGTGATAGGATACTAACACATATATGGGAAAGGCTATAACTAAACAGAAGTGGGGAGCATTGTTTATAAAGAGATACACCCAGTTCAGGGAGCGCCATGACAGTAGGTAAATAAATATGGGACATTTTGGGAATTTGGGAATCCTGAATGTTTTTTAATGGAGTTGTTCCTGGGGGTGGATGGGCTTGCCATGGTTACAAAGCCCAACAGGAAAATGTGGAGGTTAATTTAGAGGAAAACCTTCTAGACTTGTAATCAATACCTGACTGGGCTATGGGTCCTCATCAGGATGGGTCAAGTAATGAGGAAGATATATTGGTTTAAATATATGCACGTAAAATGTAGCCACATAAGGCAAGGTTAGAAATAAGGAAATGCACATGCTTATATTCATTTTTACAATTAATCTTTGTATTGTTGGGACATTGTTGGAATGTCCCATAGGGGGGATTATATGGTATTATTTTATGTATCATTAAGGCACATGTAGGGAGATGCCAAAGGTAAAATATAATAAACATGTTTGATATTTTATAATCCAGATACATGCTTAAATAAGGAATATAGACATGTAGTATATGCTGTGTTTTAAATGAATGCATGTGTTCTTTCACAGAGGCTCTCAACAGTGTGCATTACATTAGTTATTTTTTAAGAAGGGGCCTAAGCCACGCAGCCAATAGAATGATAGAATGAGAGGCTTCATATAGAAAAAAGCATTCATGACCTTTTGGAGTGGACATTGTGTGACAGCTGGACGTTGAAAAAGAAGGGTGGTGCAGAACTAAAATAAGTTAGGAATGTACGCATGTTTGTTCATTTGTGTGTATATAAGAGATCTCTAAGCCAGAGAGAGACAGTTTTTCCATGGAGCAAGCTCGGCTTTGTTATGCAATAAAGTATAATTCTTGGATTCACAAGCTCCGGTGTCTTGAGAGATATTTTTGAGTTGATTATATATTAGTCAAATATTTCTACCACACCTCCCATTTATTTGCTCAGGTTCTCAAACAGCTTAAAGTTAAACACAACAAGTCTACTGCGTTCCATGCCCAGAGCCAGGGAGCTTTGGAACGTTTTCATCAAACTTTAAAATCCTTGCTTCGTGCATATTGTACAGAACTGTCTGCAGATTGGGAGGAGGGGTTACCTTGGCTGTTACTAGCTGCTCGTGAAGTAGTGCAGGAAAGCACAGGGTTTAGCCCAAATGAGTGTTTGGTCATAAGGTGCGTGGGCCTTTAGCAGTACTGCAGGATGGTTGTTTGCCTGAAGAACCACCTCGGAACCTTATTGACTATGTAAATGGTTTTAGGCTGAAGTTGTATAGGGCTGGTGATCTGGCGAAAGAAAAACGAATATGTTCTCAACAGAAAATGAAACTGAAATATGACGGACAGGCTGAGCTCCGTGAGTTTAGTTCCGGTGATCGTGTACTTGCTCTTTTGCCTCTTGTAAGTTCACCTTTTCAGGCAAAATACTGTGGTCCTTTCACTGTGTTGCGCAAAGTGTCAGATTTGAACTATCTTATTGAAACCCCTGGTCATAGGAAGTCCTCTAAATTATGCCATGTGAACCTGTTAAAATGTTATCACTCCCGTGATCTAAGCAAAGTGGAAGGCACTCCAGCGGTGAGGTCAGCGTTGACTGCTGTTCCAGTCACTACATTTTGTGGCTTTAACTTTGGAGGGGGGAGAAGAGGAGGTAGGTAAGGTTTTGGATGAGGTCTTACAAGGTCGGTTGAAAAACTCCCAGACTTTGCAAAACCTTGGGGTTTTGGTAGATCATTTAGACTCTTAGAAACATGATGAATTGGTAGCTCTTATTAGAAGGTACCCTGTTGTTTTCTGACACTATCGAAAACCCATTTAATTGAGCATGACATAGATATCGGAGATGCTAAGCCTATTAAACAGAGATTTTATCGTGTATCTCAGGAGAAGAGACTGCAGTTGGAAACAGAGGTGCAGTATATGTTGGACAATGGTATTGCGGAGCCATGTTGTTCAAATTGGGCTTCACCCTGTCTTCTGGTCAAGAAGTCTGATTCCACTTTTAGACCTTGCACTGATTATAGAAAAGTTAACAATGTTACTAAAGCAGACCTTTACCCTCTTCCTAGGATGGAGGACTGTATTGATCAAGTTGGGTCGGCAAAGTATGTTAGCAAATTTGATCTCTTAAAGGGATATTGGCAAGTACCCCTTACCAAAAGAGCTTGTGAGATTGCTGCCTTTATAACTCCATCTGGTTTGTTCTCTTATACAGTGATGCCTTTCGGCTTGCGGAATGCTCCAGCCACCTTCCAGAGGCTGATGAATCGGGTGGTCTCAGGTCTGGAAGGGTGTGCCGTGTATTTGGATGACGTGGTTGTATACTCAGACTCTTGGGAGGAGCATGTCTGTAGAGTGCAAGCCCTGTTCGAAAGACTGGTGTGGGCCAGGTTGACTATCAATTTGGCAAAGTGTGAGTTTGCTAAAGCTACAGTCACATACCTAGGCAAGGTTGTGGGTCAGGGTGTTGTCTGTCCCGTGGAAGCCAAGGTTCAGGCTGTGAAGCAGTTCCCACAGCCCTCCACAAAGAAAGAACTGATGCGCTTCCTGGGAATGGCGGGGTACTACCGTGCTTTCTGTAAACTTTTTGGTAGTGTCCCCCCTGACCAATCTGTTGAAGGCTGAATTTATCTGGTCCACCCAGTGTCAAGAGGCATTTGATGCAGTTAAGGCTCTATTGTGTTTGGCACCCGTGTTGGCAGCACCAAATTTTGGGAAACCTTTCAAATTGCAGGTAGATGCCAGTCAAATTGGGGCTGTGCTTCTCCAGGAAAATGATGACAACGTTGAGTGTCCAGTCAGTTTATTTTCCCGGAAATTTAATAAGTATCAGCAAAACTATTCTGTAATTGAAAAGGAGGCTTTAGGTCTCATTTGGGCTTTACAGCACTTCGAGGTCTATGTTGGTTCTGGTTTAACCCCTGTAACTGTGTTTACTGACCACAACCCACTTATTTTTCTGAAGTCCCTGCAAATTCCAAACCAGTGCCTGATGCGTTGGGCTTTGTTCTTGCAACCATTCAACCTCGATATTAGACACATTAGTGGTAAGGATAATATCATTGCTGATGCTCTGTCCCGTGCTTCTTTAGCCTAGTTTGTATTTTCTCTCTGCTTAAATTGCTCCCCAGGTACCAGGGTTGCTGAGTTTGAGGATGGACAGTCAGCTAGGGGACACAGGGCTACTGTTAAAAGCCGGGACTGGTATCAGTTTTTTTGTTTTTTGGGAGGAATTTTGGATTGTTTTAAATATATTGGGTTGTAATTTGGGTTGAGGGTGGGACCCTCATTTTCAGGAGGGGGGTGTCACGGCCCCTCTGCAGTGCAGGGGCGGTTCCTCGTGCAGGCAGAGGAGGGTCGTTAGTGATTGGAGTTGGTGTGTTTGGAGCCACCTGGGCTCAGGGTATTTAAAACTGCTTCACTAACCACTCTCTCTCTCCCTGCTCCTCCAGGTATGATCCTGTTTGGTTTGTTCCTTTATAGGTTTACTTAGTTTCCACTCAGTCATGTTCACACAGATTCATGCATCCATGCACCTTACCTACACCCTACATTATGACATTTCCACACCTCATTCCTTTTTCTTTGTTTAAAGTTAATAGTTTTTGGTTTACAATAAAGAACCTTTTGATTGGCCTATACCTGTTGTTCATGTCCCCTCATTTTTGCCACAGGCTATGAGCCGGCCTGTGACAAATCATAAAAAGTTAAAATCTGAAATTGAATCAGTCGGAAATGTCATATTTTCTGTGAAAGGGAAAAGAGTAAATCATCATAACAACAAGCAAATAAATGTAAACATAGGAAAATCCTATCAATTACCTTAGACCATCCTCTGTACCTTATCAATAAACAGCCACCCAGCCAGCCACTGGCTAGCAGAGGGGTGGGACAAAACTCATAACTCACACCATCACATATCAGATGGACTTGGCCATATCCACAACACGCATAGCAATAGAGCTCCAGGCAACTGCATTTTGAGTTTAAAACATTGGGGTAGAGTCTGCACCATTTCTCAAGTCAGGATATTTATCAAAAAAGGTTTGCAGGATAATTTGCTCTATAACTACCCGCTCACACCATGCATTGAGAGGATGTCTATACATTGTAATTGCTAAAGTTGAAACCTGTCCTATGCGCAACCAAGACAACCGCAGCATAATAAACTCCCACGTTTCCCAAAAAACACTGCGATCTGTCCAATGATCACATTGCCGGTTAAAACGTGCTATTCATGTTAGAAAACAAGGAACACTTCACAAATTAGAGTGTCAATTAATAGGAAAGCTCTGTAGCTTGGCCGGTCTGGTTGCTGGAGAGGCACGGAAACGGCCACCACCAGGTAGGCTACAGACTAGTCCTATTCAAGTCTAAATAATTTATGAAAGAAAGGTGAATTCCCAACTCCAGGGTTACAACACTTCGATGTTAGTTGATGCATCCTGTGAGGCAGTACATTGACTGGAATGGTAAGAGTCTTCACCTTAGCTGAAATCCCAACAAGTCTTCACGACATGTCCTGCTCGTTTGCAGTGAGTGCACTGTTTAGTGTGCTGTTTAGGGATAACATACAGTAGTTAGATGCAACGTAACATGCCTTGTTAGGATATCCTGTTCTAGATTCAATATTAGTGGCCCATGTAACAATTCCTTGGAATGTGTTATCGACAGGACTTTTTTGAACGCTTCTCCTCAGAGTTCCGAAATGCATATGCAGTATTTTCCTTCAATACCCTGTTTTGGTGTTTGCTAAGCAAATGCACACTAACCTCTAGCATTTGGTTCTTCTCTAGCTCATTTATATGCATGGCAATTGTTTGCCAGTAATCAATTATTTAATCGCTTGTAAAAAATGTCAGACCATTTGTAACAGACGCTGGGAGTTGAGAAGCAGGTGCAGGTGGTAAGTTTAATAAAACAAAGGACGATTCAACATAGGCGCAGCGTCTTGACATGAAACACAGAAACAATACTGCCTGGGGAAAGAACCTAAGGGAGTGCCAGATAAAGGGGAGGTAATGAGTGAGGTAATGGAGTCCAGGTGATGAAGCTCAGGTGCGCGTAATGATTGATGCCAGGTGTGCGTAATGATGATTACCAGGACCAGTGGTTAGTAAGGGGAGGAGCAGGAGAAGACGTGACGGTACTGACGATGCCGGCCAGAGTGAGGGTCCGGGTGGCGTAGATGGAAATCACGGATGATGTTGGGATCCAGAATGTCCTCCACCAGAACCCAACACCACTCCTCTGGGCCGTACCCCTCCCAGTCCACCAGGTACTGGAGCCGACCCCCATGACGTCGGGAGTCCAGTAGGGATCTGACGGCATAGGCAGGACCTCCCTCGATGTCCAGGGGTGGTGGAGGAGTGTTGTGGGGGACAACATCAGCCAGCGGACCAGGAACACCGGCCTGAGAATGGAGACATGAAAAGAAGGTGAGATACGGTAGTCACTGGGAAGCTGTAACCTATACGTCACCTCGTTGACCCTCCGGAGAACCTTGAACGGCCCCACAAACCGGGGACTCAGCTTCTTGCAGGGCAGGCGGAGTGGGAGGTTCCTGGTAGAGATCCAGACACGATCCCCAGGATGGAACACGGGAGTCTCACTGCGGTGGCGGTCTGCCTGCTCCTTCTGGCAGTGGACGGCGCGCTGGAGTCTCACGTGAGTCTCGCTCCACACTTCTTCTGTGTGCCTGAACCACTCATCCACCGCAGGAGCTTCGGTCTGGCCCGGGGTCTACGGAGCCAGGGCCGGCTGAACACCCAGAACACACTGGAAGGGAGTCAGCCTGGTGGAGGAGTGACATAACAAATTCTGGGCGTACTCCGCCCATGGAAGGAATCAGGCCCACTCTCCCTGCCGGTCCTGGCAGTGACTCCTCAGGATCCTCCCCAGCTCCTGGTTCATCTTCTCCACCTGCCTGTTAGACTGAGGCCTATACCCGGAAGTGAGGCTGACCGTGACCCCGAGCTTCTCCATAAAGGCTCTTCATACCCGTGATGTTAATTGGGGGTCACGGTCGGAGACGATGTCCTCCGGAAGGACATGATTTGGGAAATCTATCCACAACCACCAAAATGGTGGTGAAACCGTCAGAGGGGAGATCAGTGACAAAGTCAATGGATAGATGGGACGCTGAGGCACGGGAAGGGGATGGAGTTTCCCTGCTGGAGCGTGCCGGGAGGATTTGGTTTGAGCACATACGGAACAGGAGTTGACATAGCGAATAACGTCCTGCGCCAAGGTAATTCAATTTTTCAATTCAATTTTATTTTATATAGCCCTTCTTACATCAGCTAATATCTCGAAGTGCTGTACAGAAACCCAGCCTAAAACCCCAAACAGCTAGTAATGCAGGTGTAGAAGCACGGTGGCTAGGAAAAACTCCCTAGAAAGGCGAAAACCTAGGAAGAAACCTAGAGAGGAACCAGGCTATGAGGGGTGGCCAGTCCTCTTCTGGCTGTGCCGGGTGAAGATTATAACAGAACCATGCCAAGATGTTCAAAAATGTTCATAAGTGACAAGCATGGTCAAATAATAATCAGGAATAAATCTCAGTTGGCTTTTCATAGCCGATCATTAAGAGTTGAAAACAGCAGGTCTGGGACAGGTAGGGGTTCCATAACCGCAGGCAGAACAGTTGAAACTGGAATAGCAGCAAGGCCAGGCGGACTGGGGACAGCAAGGTGTCATCATGCCCGGTAGTCCTGACGTATGGTCCTAGGGCTCAGGTTCTCAGAGAGAAAGAGAGAACGAGAGAATTAGAGAGAGCATACTTAAATTCACACAGGACACTGGATAAGACAGGAGAAGTACTCCAGGTATAACCAACTAACCCCAGCCCCCCGACACATAAACTACTGCAGCATAAATACTGGAGGCTGAGACAGGAGCGGTCCGGAGACACTGTGGCCCCATCCGAAGAAACCCCGGACAGGGCCAAACAGGAAGGATATAACCCCACCCACTCTGCCAAAGCACAGCCCCCCGCACCACTAGAGGGATATCCTCAACCACCAACTTACAATCCTGAGACAAGGCCGAGTATAGCCCACAGAGGTCTCCACCACAGCACAAACCAAGGGGGGCGCCAACCCAGACAGGAAGATCACGTCAGTAACTCAACCCACTCAAGTGACGCACCCCTCCCAGGGACGGCATGAAAGAGCACCAGCAAGCCAGTGACTCAGCCCCTGCAACAGGGTTAGAGGCAGAGAACCCCAGTGGAGAGGGGAACCGGCCCGGCAGAGACAGCAAGGGCTGTTCGTTGCTCCAGAGCCTTTCCGTTCACCTTCACACTCCTGGGCCAGACTACACTCAATCATATGACCTACTGAAGAGATAAGTCTTCAGTAAAGACTTAAAGGTTGAGACCGAGTCTGCGTCTCTCACATGGGTAGGCAGACTGTTCCATAAAAATGGAGATCTATAGGAGAAAGCCCTGCCTCCCGCTGTTTGCTTAGAAATTCTAGGGACAATTAGGAGGCCTGCGTCTTGTGACCGTAGCGTACGTATTGGTATGTGCGGCAGGACCAACTCGGAAAGATAGGTAGGAGCAAGCCCATGTAACGCTTTATAGGTTAACAGTAAAACCTTGAAATCAGCCCTTGCCTTAACAGGAAGCCAGTGTAGGGAAGCTAGCACTGGAGTAATATGATCAAATTTCTTGGTTCTAGTCAGGATTCTAGCAGCCGTATTTAGCACTAACTGAAGTTTATTTAGTGCTTTATCCGGGTAGCCGGAAAATAGAGCATTGCAGTAGTCTAACCTAGAAGTAACAAATGCATGGATTAATTTTTCTGCATCATTTTTGGACAGAAAATTTCTGATTTTTGCAATGTTACGTAGATGGAAAAAAGCTGTCCTTGAAACAGTCTTGATATGTTCGTCAAAAGAGAGATCAGGGTCAAGAGTAACACCGAGGTCCTTCACAGTTTTATTTGAGACGACTTTACAACCATCAAGATGAATTGTCAGATTTAACAGAAGATCTCTTTGTTTCTTGGGACCTAGAACAAGCATCTCTGTTTTGTCCGAGTTTAAAAGTAAAAAAGTTTTCAGCCATCCACTTCCTTATGTCTGAAACACAGGCTTCTAGCGAGGGCAATTTTGGGGCTTCACCATGTTTCATTGAAATGTACAGCTGTGTGTCATCCGCATAGCAGTGAAAGTTAACATTATGTTTTCGAATAACATCCCCAAGAGGTAAAATATATAGTGAAAACAATAGTGGTCCTAAAACGGAACCTTGAGGAACACCGAAATGTACAGTTGATTTGTCGGAGGACAGACCATTCACAGAGACAAACTGATATCTTTCCGACAGGTAAGATCTAAACCAGGCCAGAACTTGTCCGTGTAGACCAATTTGGGTTTCCAGTCTCTCCAAAAGAATGTGGTGATCGATGGTGTCAAAGGCAGCACTAAGGTCTAGTAGCACGAGGACAGATGCAGAGCCTCGGTCTGACGCCATTAAAAGGTCATTTACCACCTTCACAAGTGCAGTCTCAGTGCTATGATGGGGTCTAAAACCAGACTGAAGCATTTCGTACACATTGTTTGTCTTCAGAAAGGCAGTGAGTTGCTGCGCAACAGCTTTTTCTAAAATTTTTGAGAGGAATGGAAGATTCGATATAGGCCGATAGTTTTTTATATTTTCCGGGTCAAGGTTTGGCTTTTTCAAGAGAGGCTTTATCACTGCCACTTTTAGTGAGTTTGGTACACATCCAGTGGATAGAGAGCTGTTTATTATGTTCAACATAGGAGGGCCAAGCACAGGAAGCAGCTCCTTCAGCAGTTTAGTAGGAATAGGATCCAGTATGCAGCTTGAAGGTTTAGAGGCCATGATTATTTTCATCATTGTGTCAAGAGATATAGTACTAAAACACTTAAGTGTCTCTCCCGATCCCAGGCCCTCGCAGAGTCTGTGCAGATCCAGGACAGCTAAGCCCTGGAGGAATACGCAGATTCAAAGAGGAGTCCGTAATTTGCTTTCTAATGGTCATGATCTTTTCCTCAAAGAAGTTCATGAATTTATTACTGCTGAAGTGAAAGCCATCCTCTCTTGGGGAATGCTGCTTTTTTAGTTAGCTTTGCAACAGTATCAAAAATAAATTTTGGATTATTCTTATTTTCCTCGATTAAGTTGGAAAAGTAGGATGATCGAGCAGCAGTGAGGGCTCTTCGGTACTGCACGGTACTGTCTTTCCAAGCTAGTCGGAAGACTTCCAGTTTGGTGTGGCGCCATTTCCGTTCCAATTTCCTGGAAGCTTGCTTCAAAGCTCGGGTATTTTCTGTATACCAGGGAGCTAGTTTCTTATGACAAATGTTTTTCGTTTTTAGGGGTGCAACTGCATCTAGGGTATTGCGCAAGGTTAAATTGAGTTCCTCAGTTAAGTGGTTAACTGATTTTTGTCCTCTGACGTCCTTGGGTAGGCAGAAGGAGTCTGGAAGGGCATCAAGGAATTTTTGTGTTGTCTGAGAATTTATAGCACGACTTTTGATGCTCCTTGGTTGGGGTCTGAGCAGATTATTTGTTGCGATTGCAAACGTAATAAAATGGTGGTCCGATAGTCCAGGATTTTGTGGAAAAACATTAAGATCTACAACATTTATTCCATGGGACAAAACTAGGTCCAGAGTATGACTGTGGCAGTGAGTAGGTCCAGAGACATGTTGGACAAAACCCACTGAGTCGATGATGGCTCCGAAATACTTTTGGAGTGGGTCTGTGGACTTCTCCATGTGAATATTAAAATCACCAAAAATTAGAATATGATCTGCTATGACTACAAGGTCTGATAGGAATTCAGGAAACTCAGAGAGGAACGCTGTATATGGCCCAGGAGGCCTGTAAACAGTAGCTATAAAAAGTGATTGAGTAGGCTGCATAGATTTCATGACTAGAAGCTCAAAAGATGAAAACGCCATTTTTTTTTTTGTAAATTGAAATTTGCTATCGTAAATGTTAGCAACACCTCCGCCTTTGCGGGATGCACGGGGAATATGGTCACTAGTGTAACCAGGAGGTGAGGCCTCATTTAACACAGCAAATTCATCAGGCTTAAGCCATGTTTCAGTCAGGCCAATCACATCAAGATTATGATCAGTGATTAGTTCATTGACTATGACTGCCTTTGAAGTGAGGGATCTAACATTAAGTAACCCTATTTTGAGATGTGAGGTATCACGATCTCTTTCAATAATGGCAGGAATGGAGGAGGTCTTTATCCTAATAAGATTGCTAGGGTGAACACCGCCATGTTTAGTTTTGCCCAACCTAGGTCGAGGCACAGACACAGTCTCAATGGGTATGGCTGAGCTGACTACACTGACTGTGCTATTGGCAGACTCCACTAAGCTGGCAGGTTGGCTAACAGCCTGCTGCCTGGCCTGCACCCTATTTCACTGTGGGGCTAGAGGAGTTAGAGCCCTATCTATGTTGGTAGATAAGAGGAGAGCACCCCTCCAGCTAGGATGGAGTCCGTCACTCCTCAGCAGGTCAGGCTTGGTCCTGTTTGTGGGTGAGTCCCAGAAAGAGGGCCAATTATCCACAAATGTTATCTTTTGGGAGGGGCAGAAAACAGTTTTCAACCAGCGATTGAGTGCTGAGACTCTGCTGTAGAGCTCGTCACTTCCCCTAACTGGGAGGGGGCCAGAGACAATTACTCGATGCCGACACATCTTTCTAGCTGATTTACAAGCTGAAGCTATGTTGCACTTGGTGACCTCTGACTGTTTCATCCTAACATCGTTGGTGCCGACGTGGATAACAATATCTCTATACTCTCTACACTCGCCAGTTTTAGCTTTAGCCAGCACCATCTTTAGATTAGCCTTAACGTCGGTAGCCCTGCCCCCTGGTAAACAGTGTATGATCGCTGGGTGATTCGTTTTAAGTCTAATACTGCGGGTAATGGAGTCGCCAATGACTAGGGTTTTCAATTTGTCAGAGCTAATGGTGGGAGCCTTCGGCGTCTCAGACCCCGTAACGGGAGGAGTAGAGACAAGAGAAGACTCAGACTCAGACTCCGACTCGCTACATAATGGGGAAAACCAGTTGAAGGTTTCTGTCGGCTGAATGAGCGACACCGGTTGAGCATTCCAACAGTATTTCCCTCCAGAAGCCATGAGAAAGTTGTCCGGCTGCGGGGACTGTGCGGGGGGATTTATACTAACGTTACTGTCTGTACTTACTGGTGGCACAGACGCTGTTTCTTCCTTTCCTACACTGGAAATTACCCTTGCCTAACGATTGCGTCTGAAGCTGGGCTTGTAGCACAGCTATTCTCGCCGTAAGGCGATCGTTCTCCTGTATATTATGAGTACAGCGACTGCAATTAGAAGACATCATGTTAATGTTACTACTTAGCTTCGGCTGTTGAAGATGTTGACGAACCATGTCCAGATAAAGCGTCCGGAGTGAAAAAGTTGAATAAGGGAAAAAAAGTTGCGATGGAAAAAAGGAAAATAAAGTAAAATTGGCAGCTAAAACGCACAGGAAAATGACTCTTCTGTCTCGGGATAAAACGTCCGGGGTGAAAAAGTTTAACGAAAAAAGATGAGTGAGGACAAAACTAAAAAGTTGGTAAATTTGTTGAACACAGAGATTGATTAAACGTTTATTAAAAGTAAAACGTGAATAGTTTGGCAGGTAGCCAAGTAGCAACAAACAGCACAGCAGCACGGAGACAATGCGGAAGCGAGACGCAAGGTAGGCCACCAATACTTCTCGGAGACAGATTGAGTTGTACGATGAAGGGATTATGGGTGCACTCTGGACAGGACCCTCTCCCGAATCGTAGAGACGGGACAGGGCATCGGCTTTGGTGTTCTTTGAACCTGGGCGATAGGTCAGCGTGAAGTCAAATCTCGTAAAGAAAAGGGCGAACCTTGCTTGGCGTGGATTCAGCCACCTCGCTGTCCGTATGTATTCCAGGTTCCGATGGTCGTTGAGGATGACAAATGGGTCCTTGGCGCCCTCCAACCAGTGTCTCCACTCCTCTAAATGACAACTTCACCGCCAGGAGCTCTCGATCGCCAACGTCGTAATTCCTCTCTGCAGGGCACAGTTTCTTAGAGTAACACGCACACGGATACAATTTTTGTGGATTACCTTGTCGTTGAGGCATAACTGCCCCCACGCCCACCTCTGAAGCGTCCACCTCCACCACAAAGGATATTGTGGGATCTGGGTGGTTGAGCAAAGGGGTGGAGGTGAAACGTCCCTTCAGTAGACGGGAGGCCTCGTCAGCTGCTGGGCTCCACACCAACCTACGGGGACCACCCTTGAGGAGAGAGGTGAGAGGAGCGGCAATGGAGCTAAAGTTCCTGATGAAACGGAGGTAGAAGTTGGCAAAACCCAAAAACCGTTGTATCCCCTTTATGGTGGTTGGGACTGGCCATGACCTGACCGCATCTACCTTCTTAACGTCCATCTTCACTCCTTGCGGGCTGATTTGGTAGCCTAGGAAGGAGACAGCCTCCTGATGAAACTGAAACTGGCACTTCTCAGCCTTGACAAACAGTTGGGTAGCCAGGAGGCGTTCCAGGACTACTCGGACGTGAACAATGTGATCCTCCAAGGTAGCTGAGTAGACCAGGACGTCTTCGATATACACGACTACACGAGTTAGGCAGGTCTGATGCAAAAAAATAAAATAAAGTATTGCGTACTTCACCTATATTTTATTTTGGAGAAAAAAAGTAGTGTGTAGTTCCATTAGTTAGCTACACCACTACACCACACAGAAAAGTAATTAACTACTGAAACACTACCAGTAATTGAATTTAGTTAAACTACCATCACCAACTTCAAATGTAGTTAAATTACTAGTTGAACTACATGTAAGTAGTTCATGTAGGGTTTAAACTGTCAAACTGTATTTCACATCTCATGATACAGTATATGAGGGGCGTGGCGGGAGGTAATTAAATTAGATAACCACGTGGTTATGTAAACACCTTTGATCTGATTACTTTGATATGGAAGACTTTGATGTAGGTTTTGCTGCATGGTGTGTGTGTGTTGTTTATTAATTCAACCATTTAAAAAAAAGAAGCACACATAAAACTTTAAAAAGCCATACATGAACATTAGTAAAATCATCAAGGATAACACACAAAGTCTGGGACTTATTTCCATTGTGGTCCGCTTGAAACAAGATGGCTAGGCAAGATCGAACACTGTTGAACACAGTATGACAGCGAGATAATAAAACATTAAAACAAAGAAGAAGAACATATACAGTGGGGAGAACAAGTATTTGATACACTGCCGATTTTGCAGGTTTTCCTACTTACAAAGCATGTAGAGGTCTGTAATTTCTATCATAAGTACACTTCAACTGTGAGAGACGGAATCTAAAACAAAAATCCAGAAAATCACATTTGTATGATTTTTAAGTAATTAATTTGTGTGAGTAAGACTTTTAAGCAGGTCAACATTCACAAGGCTGCAGGGCCAGACGGATTACCAGGACGTGTACTCCGAGCATGTGCTGACCAACTGGCAATTGTCTTCACTGACATTTTCAACATGTCCCTGACTGAGTCTATAATACCAACATGTTTCAAGCAGACCACCATAGTCCCCGTGCCCAAGGACTCTAAGATAACCTGCCTAAATGACTACCGACCCGTAGCACTGACGTCTGTAGCCATGAAGTGCTTTGAAAGGCTGGTCATGGCTCACATCAACAGCATTATCCCAGAAACCCTAGACCCACTCCAATTTGCATACCGCCCCAACAGATCCACAGATGATGCAATCTCTATTGCACTCCACACTGCCCTTTCCCACCTGGACAAGAGGAACACCTACGTGAGAATGCTATTCATTGACTACAGCTCAGCATTCAACACCATAGTGCCCTCTAAGCTCATCACTAAGCTAAGGATCCTGGGACTAAACACCTCCCTCTGCAACTGGATCCTGGACTTCCTGACGGGCCGCCCCCAGGTGGTAAGGGTAGGTAACAACACATCTGCCACACTGATCCTCAACACGGGGCCCCTCAGGGGTGCGTGCTCAGTCCCCCTCCTGTACTCTCTGTTCACCCATGACTGCATGGCCAGGCACGACTCCAACACCATCATTAAGTTTGCCGACGACACAACAGTGGTAGGCCTGATCACCGACAACGATGAGACAGCCTATAGGGAGGAGGTCAGAGACCTGGCCGTGTGGTGCCAGGACAACAACCTATCCCTCAACGTGACCAAGACAAAGGAGATGATTGTGGACTACAGGAAAAAAAGAGGACTGAGCACGCCCCCATTCTCATCGACAGGGCTGTAGTGGAACAGGTTGAGAGCTTCAAGTTCCTTGGTGTCCACATCACCAACAAACTATCATGGTCCAAACACACCAAGACAGTAGTGAAGAGGGCACGACAAAGCCTATTCCCCCTCAGGAGACTGAAAAGATTTGGCATGGGTCCTCAGATCCTCAAAAAATTCTACAGCTGCACCATCGAGAGCATCCTGACTGGTTGCATCACCGCCTGGTATGGCAACTGCTTGGCCTCCGACCGCAAGGCACTACAGAGGGTAGTGCGTATGGCCCAGTACATCACTGGGGCCAAGCTTCCTGCCATTCAGGACCTCTATACCAGGCGGTGTCAGAGGAAGGCCCTCAAAATTGTCAAAGACTCCAGCCACCCTAGTCATAGACTGTTCTCCCTGCTACCGCACGGCAAGCGGTACCGGAGTGCCAAGTCTAGGTCCAAAAGACTTCTCAACAGCTTCTACCCCCAAGCCATAAGACTCCTGAACAGCTAATCATGGCTACCCGGACTGTTTGCACTGCCCCCACCCCCATCCTTTTTACGCTGCTGCTACTCTGTTAATTATTTTTGCATAGTCACTTTAACTCTACCCACATGTACATATTACTTCAACTATCTCAACTAGCCGGTGCCCCCGCACATTGACTCTGCACCGGTACCCCCCTGTATATATAGCCTCCCTACTGTTATTTTATTTTACTTCTGCTCTTTTTTTCTCAACACTTTTTTTGTTGTTGTTTTATTTTATTTTTTTAAATAAATGCACTGTTGGTTAAGGGCTGTAAGTAAGCATTTCACTGTAATGTCTGCACCTGTTTTATTCGGCGCATGTGACCAATACAATTTGATTTGATTTGAAATACTTGTTCTCCCCACTGTATCTCATCATTACAGTTACATGTACATCGTAGGGTACATTCATATGGTCACAGAAGACATGAAACTGTTTTTTACTTTATTTTTAAAGCTGCCCAGATAGGATGCCGTTTTTTATTGGCAGAGGTAACTCATTCCACTTTGAGGCTCCAGTATACAAGAAAGTACCTTTCCCAGCATTACTCCTGAACCTGTATAAGCACACATTTGCAACACCTGATCTGGTGCTGTGATTGTGTGCATCCCTAACATGGGGAAAGTAATCAGTTAGATATCTGGGCGCAGAACCATAAATACTCCTGTAAACCAAACCCAGTCTAATATGGGACACCCTAGCCTCAACAGGCAGCCAGTTGAGTTCCTGAAAGCAGCTCCTGCCTATGTGAGTACGTGGACTCACCTTCAATACTACCCTGATCAGCTTATTCTGGGCTATCTGGAGCTTCCCTTTCATAAGCTTAAATAAGCCCCCAAACCAGGAAGTACTCGCGTAGTCAAAATGGCATTGAATGAGGGCAGTGGCTAGCACTCTCATGGAGTCCTTATCAAGCACCTTGGACTTTCTAGCCAAAAACGTAGTCTTGGCATTAACCTTCCCTAGCACTTTAGTGGCCATGCTCACACCTCCCAAACGTCCATCAAGGATGCATCCCAGGTAGCTAACAGAGGTTTTAGTAGTTAGCACCTCATCCCCTAACTCCACTCTGACTTCAGAGGACCTACACGATTTAGGTCTGGACCCAAAAAGAATTGCCTCAGTTTTACCTAAGTGCAGAGATAGCTTATTATCTCCAAACCATTTGCTAATGTTAGTAAGCTCTGTGCTTAGTATGCTCTCCAACATAGTTTTACTTTTGTGAGACACCAGAAGTATAGAGTCATCTGCATAAAGGAAAAGACAGCAAGAACAAGCATCGTTCATGTCATTAATGTACAGTAAAAACAGTAGAGGCCCAAGCACGCTCCCCTGCGGAACGCCACAATTTATTGGTTTTGCCTGAGACCATTTGCTCCCTACCTGACAAATAGGACTTTACCCAGCCTAGAGGGAAACTGCTTAACCCCAGTGCCTCCAGTTTGGAGATTAGGAGACAGTTGTTAACTGTATGAAAGGCCTTCTGTAGGTCAAGCAGTACCATTCCACAGCGATTTCCCTCATCAATCTCTTTCCTGATGAAGTAAGTCAAGTAAAGTAGACATTAATCAGTGGGGTATGTTTTTCTAAAACCTGACTGATATTCATAGATTAGACTTTGTTTGTTGACATATTCATACATTTGCTCGTGTACAACTCTCTCCAGGATCTTTGATGTTATACTGAGGATAGATACAGGCCTATAATTCACAGGGTCAGACTTTATCCTCTTCTTATACAGAGGTATAACTTTAGCTTGTTTCATGTCCCTGGGAAGAAAGCCTTGTTCAAGAGAGAGATTAATGATATGCGTAATACAAGGGGCAATTTGCTCATCAGAATCTCTAAGAAACCTTGCAGGAATATTATCCAGGCCTGTGGCTTTGGAGCATTTAAGCTCTGCTAGCATACTGGCTATTTTGGCTGTTGCTACCTTTACAAAAGAAAGAGTTTGACTGAACCCTAACTCGGCATTATACTTCTTGACTTTGTAGTTTCCATTCAAACCAGAACTGGTGGGCAGCTTGCTAACCAGAAGTTTAAAAAAAGAGTTGAATTGATGTGACTCGTTTCAGGATCTAGGCGTATGTCGCACGTCACTACTGCACAGGAGCTGCATTTGAATGTAAACATTACTTTTTTGACGTTTTTTGGCAGAAATGCCTTCTGGAACATGTGAACTTTCATGTGCCTTTAATAACAAACTTGTATTCCATCCATAAATACAAATAAAATGGTTAAATTACGAGCCAAGTTGGTTTAGCCATGGAAAAAGACAGGAACCTTCCCACTAGCCATGATTGGCTGAGATAATGTATGGGCTGGACATGCCTGGAGATGAGTTTGGATTGGTCTGCCATGTAGCACGCTTCTGTCTATAATGTGAGCTGTTCAGCATGTGTTGACAGTACTTTCTACCGCACCGTTTTTGAAAGATATATCGTTAGCCATCGAGAACTACAAAAGTGATTGATGCCCTGAATTTAGCAGGCGCTATCGACAGATCAGTAGGAAAAAGTGATGGGCTACTTTCTGTACATGCCACGCTCAGTGTGAACCGGAGTGACTTGACACAAAACTGGCCAAACAAAACAGAGTTAATTGGTTCCAGTCTGCCTTGAAGCATTCATCCATGAATACAGATAAGACTCTAGCTACATTTTCCAGATATAACTTTATAATTTTGTCAAAGTCATTTTTATTGCAAGTTAAAGCATACTGTTAGTTAGCTAGCAAATGTTAGCTTGCTGGCTCGCTAGCTAACGTTAAGTGTATGATCTGTGTAGTAATATTATTTGAATCAGTAATGCATTTGCATTGCTAGTTATAGCCTAATGTTAGCTAGTTAACATTGAACCTAGTTTGTTAGCTTTAGCTTCCTGCAGATTCATACTATAGCTATGACAATGTTTGTATTGTTAGTAGTGTAAGTTGGGGTTATGTCGGTTTATTGTTTAGCTAGCTAGCTAGCTACCTCCACTTCGGCCGGATTATTACATGACCCATCAAATTAGCAGGTGTGTCTGGGGATGATTATGGCCATCTATTGTATTTCATGAACATGTGTACATGTCTAGACAATAGTGACCCATCCACTTAGCTAGATGTGGGTGAGGGGTGGTTATAGCATTTCCTTCACATGACCCAGCAATTTAGACAAGTGTGTCTGGTAAGCATCATCTAATAACGATAAAATATTTATAAAATATTTTTATCTGGACACTTTCTGTTTTTGATATTGCTAGTATGCAAGTATTATCACTGTACCATTTACACCTTCGGTATCCTGTGCATGTGACAAATAAACATAGATTTTTATTTTATATAGCGTGTGTTTACTAAATGGCCTCACATGTGAATCCTTAAAGAGATGAGTGGGACTAAGGATTTAGAGGGTGTGAACGATACTGAATGGGTGTTGACAAAGAAGAGCTCTCCAGTAGGTGTACCAAAACATTCAAGGGCCATTTTCTCAAAAGTGGGGTTACAAGTTTATCAACTTACAAAGCATAATTACTTTCCCATTGTTCCTAAACTGCAGTGTATGATATACCATTTTCTAGCTCTGAGTCTTTACTTTTATCCAATGTAAAAAACACAATTTCAAATTTGTTGTTATGTAACTTAGATTGACACACAATCATTTACATTTACGTCATTTAGCAGACGCTCTTATCCAGAGCGACTTACAAATTGGTGCATTCACCTTATAGCCAGTGGGATAACCACTTTACAATGTTAGTTTTTTTTTTTTTGGGGGGGGGGGTAGAAGGATTACTTTATCCTATCCCAGGTGGGGTTTCCTATCCTTAAAGAGGTGGGGTTTCAAATGTCTCCGGAAGGTGGTGAGTGACTCCGCTGTCCTGGCATCGTGAGGGAGCTTGTTCCACCATTGGGGTGCCAGAGCAGCGAACAGTTTTGACGGGGCAGAGCGGGAACTGTGCTTCCGCAGAGGTAGGGGAGCCAGCAGGCCAGAGGTGGATGAACGCAATGCCCTCGTTTGGGTGTAGGGACTGATCAAAGCCTGAAGGTACGGAGGTGCCGTTCCCCTCACAGCTCTGTAGGCAAGCATCATGGTCTTGTAGCAGATGCGAGCTTCAACTGGAAGCCAGTGGAGTGTGCGGAGGAGCGGGGTGACGTGAGAGAACTTGGGAAGGTTGAACACCAGACGGGCTGCGGCATTCTGGATGAGTTGTAGGGGTTTAATGGCACAGGCAGGGAGCCCAGCCAACAGCGAGTTGCAGTAATCCAGACGGGAGATGACAAGTGCCTGGATTAGGACCTGTGCCGCTTCCTGTGTAAGGCAGGGTCGTACTCTCCGAATGTTGTAGAGCATGAACCTACAGGATCGGGTCACCGCCTTGATGTTAGCGGAGAACGACAGGGTGTTGTCCAGGGTCACGCCAAGGCTCTTCGCACTCTGGGAGGAGGACACAACGGAGTTGTCAACCGTGATGGCGAGATCATGGAACGGGCAGTCCTTCCCCGGGAGGAAGAGCAGCTCCATCTTGCCAAGGTTCAGCTTGAGGTGGTGATCCGTCATCCATACTGATATGCGATTCGCCACCTGGTTATCAGAAGGGGGAAAGGAGAAGATTAGTTGTGTGTCGTCTGCGTAGCAATGATAGGAGAGGCCATGTGAGGATATGACAGAGCCAAGTGACTTGGTGTATACCGAGAATAGGAGAGGGCCTAGAACTGAGCCCTGGGGGACACCAGTGGTGAGAGCACGTGGTGCGGAGACAGCTTCTCGCCATGCCACTTGGTAGGAGCGACCGGTCAGGTAGGACGCAATCCAAGAGTGAGCCGCGCCGGAGATGCCCAGCTCTGAGAGGGTGGAGAGGAGGATCTGATGGTTCACAGTATCAAAGGCAGCAGACAGGTCTAGAAGGACAAGAGCAGAGGAGAGAGAGTTAGCTTTAGCAGTGCGGAGAGCCTCCGTGACACAGAGAAGAGCAGTCTCAGTTGAATGACCAGTCTTGAAACCTGACTGTTTTGGATCAAGAAGGTCATTCTGAGAGAGATGGCAAGAGAGTTTGCTAAAGACGGCATGCTCAATAGTTTTGGAGAGAAAAGAAAGAAGGGATACTGGTCTGTAGTTGTTGACATCAGAGGGATCGAGTGTTGGTTTTTGAGAAGGGGTGCAACTCTCGCTCTCTTGAAGACGGAAGGGACATAGCCAGCGGTCAAGGATGAGTTGATCAGCGAGGTGAGGTAAGGGAGAAGGTCACCGGAGATGGTCTGGAGAAGAGAGGAGGGGATAGGGTCAAGCGGGCAGGTTGTTGGGCGGCCGGCCATCACAAGTCGCAAGATTTTATCTGGAGAGAGAGGGGAGAAAGAAGTCAAAGCATAGGGTAGGGCAGTGTGAGCAGGACCAGCAGTGTCATTTGACTTAACAAACGAGGATCGGATGTCGTCAACCTTCTTTTCAAAATGGTTGACGAAGTCATCCACAGAGAGGGAGGAGGGGGGGGGAGGGGGAGGAGGATTCAGCAGGGAGGAGAAGGTGGCAAAGAGCTTCCTAGGGTTAGAGCCAGATGCTTGGAAATTAGAGTGGTAGAAAGTGGCCTTAGCAGCAGAAACAGATGAAGAAAATGTAGAGAGGAGGGAGTGAAAAGATGCCAGGTCCGCAGGGAGTCTAGTTTTCCTCCATTTCCGCTCTGTTCTGTGAGCTCGCAATGAGTCATCAAGCCACGGAGCTGGAGGGGAGGACCGAGCCGGCCGGGAGGATAGGGGACATAGAGAGTCAAAGGATGCAGAAAGGGAGGAGAGGAGGGTTGAGGAGGCAGAATCAGGAGATTGGAGGGAGAAGGATTGAGCAGAGGGAAGAGATGATATGATGGAAGAGGAGAGAGTAGCGGGAGAGAGAGAGCGAAGATTGCGACGGCGCATTACCATCTGAGTAGGGGCAGAGTAAGTAATGTTGGAGGAGAGCGAGAGAGAAAAGGATACAAAGTAGTGGTCGGAGACATGGAGGGGAGTTGCAGTGAGATTAGTAGAAGAACAGCATCTAGTAAAGATGAGGTCAAGCGTATTGCCTGCCTTGTGAGTAGGGGGGGGACGGTGAGAGGGTGAGGTCAAAAGAGGAGAGGAGTGGAAAGAAGGAGGCAGATAGAAATGAGTCAAAGGTAGACGTAGGTGTCACGCTCGTCGAACAGAGAGGACCAAGGCGCAGCGTTGCGGGTGAACATATTTATATTTATTAACTAGATCACACGATCAAAACAATGAACGAAACGTGAAGTCCTTCGATGCACAAACCAAAAGGAACAAGAAACCACAAAACACAAAGTGCAAGACAAGCAGTTAAATATGGCTCCCAATCAGAGACACCCAGCTGACACTCGTTGCCTCTGATTGGGAGTCACTCAGACCAACATAGAAAATTAAACATAGACTTACACACCCTGGCTCAACATAACATAGTCCCCAGAACCAGGGCGTGACAGTACCCCCCCCCAAAGGCGCGGACTCCGGCCGCGCCAACCAACCACAACAGGGGAGGGACCGGGTGGGCACTCCGCCTCGGCGGCGGATCCGGCTCCGGACATGACCCAGGCACGGGTTGTGCTGGACTGACGACGCACACCCCTGGCTTGATGCGTGGAGGAGGAACGGGCCGGACCGGGCTGACGAAGCGCACCCCTGACTTGGTGCGGGGAGCAGGAATGAGCCGGACCGGGCTGACGACGCGCACCACTGACCCGGTGCGGGGAGCTTGGACGGGCCGGACCGGGCTGGCGACGCGCACCACAGACTTGGTGCGGAGAGCAGGAACGGGCCGGACAGGGCTGACGACGCACACCACTGGCTTGGTGCGGGAAGCTTGGATGGGCCGGACTGGGCTGGCGACGCCGCACCACAGACTTGGTGCGGAGAGCAGGAACGGGCCGGGCTGGGCTGTCGACGCACACCGTAGGCTTTGTGCGTGGAGCAGGAACAGGCCGGGCTGGGCTGTCGACACGCACCACAGACTTGGTGCGGAGAGCAGGAACGGGCCGGGCTGGGCTGTTGACGCACACCGTAGGCTTTGTGCGTGGAGCAGGGACAGGCCGGGCTGGGCTGTCGACGCACACCACTGACTTGGTGGGAATGGCAGGAACAGGCCGGGCTGGGCTGACGACGCGCACCACTGACTTGGTGGGAATGGCAGGAACAGGCCGGGCCGGGCTGACGACGCGCACCACTGACTTGGTGGGAATGGCAGGAACAGGCCGGGCTGGGCTGACGACGCGCACCACTGACTTGGTGGGAATGGCAGGAACAGGCCGGACCGTACTGGGGACACACACCACTGGCCCCACGCAGGGATCAGGAACGGGCCGGACCGGACTGGTAACACACCCCAGTACCTCTCGCCGTGCCTCCACACTTTCCCTCTCCTCTGTGCCCAGTGGCCCCCTAACCTGGCGGCCTTCTCTGCCAACGCTTTGCACCGCTCTAACCCGTACACCTGCTGGCCCGACGTCGTGAGCCCCCCCCTAAAAATTTCCTGGGGGTCTCTCCTCCCTCTTGCCAGACTCGCAATCATCTCCTCCCACGTCCATCCTCTCTCCTCGTCCCGCTGCTTGATCCAGTCGAGGTTGCCACGGAGATCTGCCAGCGATGGCTCCTGAACACGCTGCTTGGTCTGGTTAAGGTGGTTTCTTCTGTCACGCTCGTCGAACAGAGAGGACCAAGGCGCAGCGTTGCGGGTGAACATATTTATATTTATTAACTAGATCACACGATCAAAACAATGAACGAAACGTGAAGTCCTTCGATGCACAAACCAAAAGGAACAAGAAACCACAAAACACAAAGTGCAAGACAAGCAGTTAAATATGGCTCCCAATCAGAGACACCCAGCTGACACTCGTTGCCTCTGATTGGGAGTCACTCAGACCAACATAGAAAATTAAACATAGACTTACACACCCTGGCTCAACATAACATAGTCCCCAGAACCAGGGCGTGACAGTAGGGAGGTTGAAGTCCCCCAGAACTGTGAGGGGTGAGCCATCCTCAGGAAAGGAACTTATCAAGGCGTCAAGCTCATTGATGAACTCTCCAAGGGAACCTGGAGGGCGATAAATGACAAGGATATTAAGCCTAAATGGGCTAGTGACTGTGACAGCATGGAATTCAAATGAGGAGATAGACAGATGGGTCAGGGGAAAAATAGAGAATGTCCACTTTGGAGAGATGAGGATTCCTGTGCCACCACCCTGCTGACCAGATGCTCTCAGGGTATGCGAGAACACATGGTCAGACGAGGAGAGAGCAGTAGGAGTAGCAGTGTTTTCAGTGGTAATCCATGTTTCCGTCAGCGCCAAGAAGTCGAGGGACTGGAGGGCAGCATAGGCTGAGATGAACTCTGCCTTGTTGGCAGCAGAACGGCAGTTCCAGAAGCTGCCTGAGACCTGGAACTCCACGTGGGTGGTGCGTGCAGGGACCACCAGGTTAGAGAGGCAGCAGCCACGCGGTGTGAGGCGTTTGTATAGTCTGTGTGGAGAGGAGAGAACAGGGATAGACAGAGGCATAGTTGACAGGCTGCAGAAAATGGCTACAATAATGCAAAGGAGATCGGAATGAAATGAACTAAACATCTGGGAAAGGAGAGAGCGGGGCCTCCCTCACCACAACACCCAAATATAACTCTCCCAACTTCCACCTCAGAAACTATAATTGTTGTAAACTACAGCGGTTCAATGTTTTCTAGGAATAGACTAACTTAGTTTATTCAGCTAGCTAACTTGGTACAGTATTCTTCCGTGAAAATCGTCCAGGGCACCTAGTCATAAGACGCCACAGCCAGCTAGCATGCCGGACTCCAACAACACGGTTTAGCACCAATACTCGGCCACAACAAACCACCAGTGTGTCAACACGCCAAGCAGATCGTTCGTGTCCGTGTCTAACGTTGTGGGTTAGTCCCGACAGCTTGAGCGAGTCCGTCGTCAACTTATTCAGCCAGTTAGTTAGCATACTAGCTAGCCATTTGTTTCAGACAAAGAAGAAACCCCTCCTTTCACGGCACGAACACAAAGAGAGAGCCAAGCTAACGTTAACTAGTCACCCATGTCCCGAATTCCTTGAACGACTCTGGCTACCAATATGTAAAAACAAAACACAAATGTAGGTTATGACTTACCCCTAGCAGCTACTGTTAGCTAGCCAAGTGCAAAGCTAGCCACTGAACAATCGACTCTAGGTGGTTAACACATACTCTGCCTCTTCTCCAATACGACCAGGTATTCCTCGTGCACCTAGAACCTAATGCTTCAATATAGCCTAAAGATATATCATTTACCTTTTTAAGCGTATTACCTTTTATTTTGGCATAAAAAAAAAACTGTCACAATCTTTTAATCTGATTAGGCTGTAGGCATGTGCACGTACATCCAAAATATAATTTCAGCATCTTCAAAATGGCTTAACATTAACCAGATTTCCATCTAACCTTTTTATGCGAGTAAAGTAGCCTATATGTCTGATAAAAAAAAAGTCACCACATTATGGGAAAGCATACAGTTTATTAGGCTACAGATTCAATAAATGATGATGAACTTCACAGGGTGGTGAAAGTGCACAGTGATGAGGTTGATGATCCTTTCAATAAATATTGAAGGTCTTATTCTGGTGACATGCAGTGGTGTAAATTACTTAAGTAAAAATAATTCAAAGTACTTCTTAAGTAGTTTTTTGGGGTATCTGTACTTTACTATTTATATTTTTGACAACTTTTACTTTTACTTCACTATATTCCTAAAGAAAATTATGTACTTTTTACTCCATACATTTTTCCCTGACACGCAAAAGTACTCTGTAAATTTTGAATGGTTAGCAGCACAGGAAAATTGTCCAATTCATGCACTTAGCAAGAGACCACGTGGTCATCTCTACTGCCTCTGATCTGGCTGACTCACTAAACACAGATGCTTCGTTTGTAAATTATGTCTGTGTGTTGGTGTGTGCCCATGGCTATCTGTAAATTGTGTCATATAAGAAATGTTCAATGATTTATACTTTTTCTTTTCATACTTAAGTATATTTTAGCAATTACATTTACTTTTGATATTTAAGTGTATGTAAAACCAAATTATTTTAGACTTTTACTCAAGTAGTATTTTACTGGGTGACTTTTACTTGAGTCAGTTTCTTTTAAGATAGGTTTACTTTTACTCAAGTATGACAATTGGGTACTTTTTCCACCACTGGTGACATGATGATTGATGCTTGGCTGCCATTTGCCAAATTAAAATAATCTTGCTCTTTTGTTCATAATAATCTCATCATGTAGTAGGCTATACCTCCGCTGTATCTGCAAGCTATTGGCTAGAGCGCACATACCAATACCAGAGTGGGCACATTCGCTATACCTACCTACACCATTTTTTTTGTGACAAAACCATCAGAATGCCTAGAGTTGAAAATGTGATGGAAACCCATTTAACTTGTATTTTTTATTCGGTACATGGTCATTTAACCTCAAAAGGTATTTTTATGTGCACAAGTCAATTTGATGGAAACATAACTCTGATGGGAAAATGCTCCAGGGTTTCCTTTAGCTGGTAATTGCCGGCATTTGGCTGATAAAAAAATGAAAAGCGATAAATACAATTGTAGGAGGCCAAATTGTCCAGGAGAGGCTGCCTATCATAGCCTACACCCCAAATTTGCGCTTCAGCACCATTCTCTCACGCCTTGCACATGTGCGCCTGCTGCTGAGGAGAGAGAGAGTAACAGAGGAGCATTGTCCTAGGCTACTTTTGATTGCAAAGATGGAGGCCGTTTTCATTGAAGTTAAATAAAAATTAGAGGAAAAAGAGCATGCCTATAGTGAAATGCCTACAAGAGGAATTTAATATAAGTTGTAATATTGTAGTGGACTAAGATGAGCAGAATGCAGGCTACTGTGCAACTCCCTATTCAAGTAGAATGACATTTTGGAACTTACATTTATTTATAACCATTTGTTTTATCATTATTATTATTGTATATCATTGTTATTATTGTAAGCCTATTTATTAATTGAAACCAGTTCTTTAAATATGCAAAACCTGTTTTGTTTAATTCTGTTGAGACATTTTCATTGGCTAAATTAAATTCGATCTGTATTTTTAATTGTGTGCTCTGTAATGCTGTGTTTGCCGCAATATAATGCCTTCTCATATTTTCCCTATAAACAATGGCTTGACTTACTTTTGATATTACCCTAATAAAGTTTAGAAACGTTTGTGAAGGTTTGGTGTGGTTATTATTAAGCTTTATACAATGGGTGGGTCTAATCCTGAATGCTGATTGGTTAAAACCGCAAATTCCCCAGTGTCTATTCCACAAGTTACCACTGGCTAATAAGTCTATGACATTAAAATGCCTATTTACTCTGTTCCATCTGACTGCGTAATCCACTGTCTCATCAGCCCAGCCAGGCAATTTATAAACTTGATCTCCACTATAAAAAGCATGTAGACATTATCTTACATTTCTTTTAGACTAACATTTAGTTTTCAACATTGGAGATTTGTATAAACCTTGCTGTCTGTCTCTCCGACATTTTCAACATTGTTCAATACTCAAATTTGATCTCCAGCTGTCCCATAGTAAGGAATGGGAGTTGGGATGAGGCAGACAGGCAGGCAGCATTTCTCAGCCAGTCGAAATCATGAATCAGCTGGCATCATTTTTATGGATATATACAAATAAATGTCAATTGAAAAAAGGTTAAATTAAATGAAGTGCAGCTAGTTTGCAGTCTTTCCAGCTTCCGTTTGAAGTGATTGTGTTAGCTGTGTTGTTGGCTAGCTCCTCTGAACAACAGTGTCCTGACGAGAGAGCACTACTGTTGTTATTCTAGCTGCACTGTTTGACGTGACTGTAAATTGGCCGTAGTTGGCTAACTAGCAAGCAAGGGATTAGAACGCTGCCAGCCAGTATGGCAATGGAACATTTAGAACGAATGACTGGGTCGTGTCCATAGATACAGAACAAAAAGACTGAACGACAGGGTTGCGTCTCTGGCAACTGAACCGATAGAACGAACGACCAGCCGACTTGAGTAGCAACCCTAGATTTGTGTTGGGACTACATCTTGTGGAAGGATTAAATAATATGAATAAATTCATAAAAATAAAGTTTTTAATGAAAATATGTCAATCATTATTTGAATATGTTGGTAACCCATTGTATAAAAGTGATAATGCCCTCGAATCCGGTGTTTGGAGGATATATTGGCACGTCAAACAGTGCAGCCAGAATAACAACAGTAGCTGCATTTGCATTTGTTTAAGCGGTTTTCTAGTGACATTTATTTGGATACATCCATAACATTGACCTAATGAGGTGCGATTTTGCCTGGCATAGAAAATGTGCCAAAATGTGTAACAACACCTGTGCCAATATATCCTCCAAACACTGACTTCTCTGGCATTATCACTTAATTAGCTACTGCAAGCCTATGATATGAAGGCAGTGTGCACCGGCACTCCAACTGACTCCGACAGTTGAAGTTGAGGTGAGGAAGAATGTTTCAGGCCTACCAAAGTTACTCCTATAATCTAAAATATAATGCTTATCTTTATACCAAATATTCTGATAAAAATGTATGAATTAGCCTCCTTCTGTACATCTATATCTGTATAGCAGAAACAGTAGCCATCTGACATGAAGAAATGCATATCGGTTTTGTAGCATGCTGCCGGCATATCTCCATCTCTCTGGGGCTAGGCCTAAGCTTGTCTTCCTTTATATAGGCTATATTTTATGCATGCAATTCCCTGATGCATTTAGTGCTCAAATCTCTGACAGCTGAACCATGTGGTAGACAATTATTGTTTTAGGAAAGTAGCCTAAAAACCTATAAAGTTTTGCATATGCTACACATCGAAACACAAGGAATAATAATAGCATATAATCTATATGCACATTTCAGGGTTTCCTTTAGGAAAATGTGGCTCCAGACAACATGATTTTAGAATATTCGCATGCAAATGTGTTGCCAATTAGAAGGAAACCTATAGACACCCTAAAGACTCTAGCAAGTGTGCTAGTCCAGTGTCACTTTGATTATGCCTGCACATCATGGTTCACCAGCAGCCCCAAACATCTAAAGAATAAGCTACAGACTAGGGTTGAATATTTTCCTGATATTTTACAAATGTTCCATCCTGAGAAAAACCACTTTCTACCGGGTAACCCGGTATTTCCTGCCCAAACCGGAAGTGTCACTCTAAAGCATATTAATATGTCTAGATTTGATTAGAGATTTGATTGACATGAAAATTAATGTCTGATGCTACCTGCGCCTAATGAGCCATTTTATGAGCCTTACATTAAATACATTTTATGAGCCCAAGCCCAAAAAAGGCCAAATGATTGTGCTGTTATCCAATACATAGCCTGTGATATAGGCTACTGCACATTATGCAAGACAGAAAAACATAAAAGCTTATAGATGTAGCTACAGTGCATTCAGAAAGTATTCATACCCCTTGACCTTTTCCACATTTTATTACGTTAGAGCCTTATTCCTAAATGGATTAAATTGTTTTTTTTTTATCACATCAATCTACACACAATACCCCATAATGACAAAGCAAAAAGAGGTTTTTAGAAAATTTTGCAAATGTATTACAAATAAAAAACGGAAATATTACATTTACATATTCAAGTATTCAGACCATTTACTCAATACTTTGCTGAAGCACCTTTGGCAGCGATTACAGCCTCAAGTCTTCTTGGGTATGATGCTACAAGCTTGGCACACCTGTATTTGGGGAAATTCTCCTATTCTTCTCTGCAGATCCTCTCAAGCTCTGTCAGGTTGGATGGGGAGGGTCGCTGCACAGCTATTTTCAGGTCTATCCAGAGATGTTCGATCGGGTTCAGAGACTTGTCCCGAAGCCACTCCTGCGTTGTCTTGGCTGTGTTCTTAGGGTCGTTGTCCTGTTGGAAGGTGAACCTTCGCCACTGTCTGAGGTCCTGAGCGCTCTGGAGCAGGTTTTCATCAAGGATCTCTCTGTACTATGCTCTGTTCATCTTTCCCTCGATTCTGAGTAGTCTCCCAGTCCCTGCCGCTGAAAAACATCCCCACAGCAAGAAGCTGCCACCACCATGCTTCACCGTAGGGATGGTGCCAGGTTTCCTCCCGACGTGACGCTTGGCATTCAGGCCAACGAGTTCAATCTTGGTTTCATCAGACCAGAGAATCTTGTTTCTCTTGGTCTGAGAGTCTTTAGGTGCCTTTTGGCAAACTCCAAGAGGGCTGTCATGTGCCTTTTACTGAGGAGTGGCTTCCGTCTGGCCACTCTACCATAAAGGCCTGATTGGTGGAGTGCTGCAGACATGGTTGTCCTTCTGAAAAGTTCTCCCATCTCCACAGAGGAACTCTGGAGCTCTGTCAGAGTGACCATCGGGTTCTTGGTCAGCTCTCCCAGACCAAGGCCCTTTTCCCCCGATTGCTCAGTTTGGCCGGGCAGCCACCTCTAGGAAGAGTCTTGGTGGTTCCAAACTTCTTCCATTTAACAATGTTCTTGGGGACCTTCAATGCTGCAGATATTTTTTTGTACCCTTCCCCAGATCTGTGCCTCGACACAATCCTGTCTCGGAGCTCTACAGACAATTCCTTTAACCTCATGGCTTGGTTTTTGCTCTGACATGCACTGTCAACTGTGGGATCTTATACAGACCGGTGTGCCTCTCCAAATCATGCCCAATCAATTGAATTGACCACTGGTGGACTCCAAGTTGTAGAAACATCTCAGGGATGATCAATGGAAACATGATGCACCTGAGCTCAATTTCGAGTCTCATAACAAAGGCTCTGAATACTTATGTAAATAAGGTATTTCTGTTTATATTTTTAATACATTTGCAGAAATGTCTAAAAACCTGTTTTCGTTTAGTCATTATGGGGTGTTGTGTGTAGATTGATGAGGAAAGCATTTTATTTAATCAGTTTTAGAATAAGGCTGTAACGTAACAAAATATGGAAAAAGTCAAGGGGTCTGAATACTTTCCGAATGCGCTGTATGTTAATAATCTTAAATGTAATGGCAAAATGTAGATTTCCGCCTAAATAGACATACCCAAAAGTAACTGCTATTCATGTGTATTTACATAATTCTTACATGCAAAAACTTCGTATATTTGGAAAGGAGACATCTGGGAGATTATGAGGAAATTATCAAAAGATAGCTAGGAGTTACATACACTACCAGTCAAAAGTTTGAACACACCTACTCACTCAAGGGTATTTCTTTATTTTTTACATTTTTTACATTGTAGAATAATAGTGAAGACATCACAACTATGAAATTACACACATGGAATCATGTAGTAACCAAACAAGTTTTAAACAAATCAAATTATATTTAAATTTAGATTCTTCAAATAGCCAGCTTTGCACACTCTCGGCATTCTCTCAACTAGCTTCATGAGGTAGTCACCTGAAATGCATTTCAATTTACAGGTGGGCCTTCTTAAAAGTTAATTTGTGGAATTTCTTTCCTTCTTAATGCGTTTGAGCCAATGTGTTAATGTGTTGTGACAAGGTAGGGGGGTATACAAAAGATAGCCCTATTTGGTGAAAGACCAAGTCCATATTATGGCAAGAACAGCGCAAATGAGCAAAGAGAAACGACAGTCCATCATTGTTTTAAGACATGAAGGTCAGTCAATAGAGAACATTTCAAGAACATTGAAAGTTTCTTCAAGTGCAGTCGCAAAAACCATCACGCGCTATGATGAAACTGGCTCTCATGAGGACCGCCACAGGAATGGAAGATGCAGAGTAAGTTCATTAGTTCTCAGCCTCAGAAATTGCAGCCCAAATAAATGCTCCACAGAGTTCAAGTAACAGACACCTCTCAACATTAACTGTTCAGAGGGGACTGTGTGAATCAGGCCTTCATGGTCGAATTGCTGCAAAGAAACCACTACTAAAGGACACCAATAAGAAGAAGACCTGCTTGGGCCAAGAAATACGAGCAATGGACATTAGACAGGTGGAAATGTGTCCTTTGGTCTGGAGTCCAAATTGGAGATTTTTAGTTCTAACCAGCGTGTCTTTGTGAGACGTGGTGTGGTTGAACGGATGATCTCCGCATGTGTAGTTCCCACTGTATAGCATGGAGGAGGAGGTGTTATGGTGTGGGGTGCATTGCTGGTGACACTGTCTGTGATTTATTTAGAATTCAAGGTACACTTAACCAGCATGGCTACCACAGCATTCTGAAGCGATATGACATCCCATCTGTTTTTTCAACAGGACAATGACCGAACACACCTCCAGGCTGTGTAAGGACTATTTGACCAAGAAGGAGAGTGATTGAGTGCTGCATCAGATGACCTGGCCTCCACAATCCCCCGACCTCACCCCAATTGAGATGGTTTGGGGTGAGTCGGATGGCAGAGTGAAGGAAAAGCAGCCAACAAGTGCTAAGCATATGTGGGAACTCCTTCAAGACTGTTGGAAAAGCATTCAGGTGAAGCTGGTTGAGAGAATGCCAAGAGTGTGCAAAGCTGTCATCAAGGCAAAGGGTGGCTATTTGAAGAATCTAAAATCTAAAATATATTTTGATTTGTTTAACACTTTTTTAGTTACTACATGATTCCATATGTGTTATTTCATAGTTTTGATGTCTTCACTATTATTCTACAATGTAGAAAATAGTAAAAATATAGAAAAACCCTTGAATGAGTAGGTGTGTCCAAACTTTTGACTGGTACTGTAGATCAGAATACACAAGATTAAGCACACACAAAATAACCGTGTTTATTTTTTTATTTTTTTTTATATTTGTATTTTTTTTGAATGTCATCTTTCATTGACAAGCTATAAGTGAATTATTGATGACTAGAGCTGGAATGGGATTGATAGACCTAACAACTAGAAATGGGCAGATGTTTTAGTAATATGGGGTCAGTTGTGATCACGGGACGTTTCCAAGTCTCTGAGCCAGGAAGCAAAAGTTCGCAATACGCATAAAATATTCTAGGCCTTGCTTTGTCCCACCCAGGTCAACTGCATATCCCTGGAAAGCTTATCTCATTGGCTACAAGACTGTCAAGGTACCATAGTAGCCAATCCCCTTTGTAATGGATGCCTACAGTGCGTAAGCAGGCAACATCATATTTTTGATGCGCAAAGATATAGTCGCTCAGCGGACATTCGATGTTGCCATTAAGTCATACATCATCGGATAATATAGGCAATAGGCTAGATTTGTTCCTACCAACCTAAGGATTAATTTGATACCCCCCATGTAGCTATAGCTCAAACACAGACCAAATCAAAGATTACCTTGTAAGATGTTTGCTGTTTTGTGAAAACGCTGTGTAAAATAATATGCCATTTAGCAGACGCTTTTATCCAAAGCGACTTACAGTTATGCGTGCATACATTTTTGTGTATGGGTGGTCCCAGGGATCAAACCCACTACCCTGGCGTTACAAGCGCCGGGCTCTACCAGCTGAGCTACAGAGGACCACAATAACGGTAGGTCACAGGCAGACAAATAAGATATCCTCATGATCTGTGTAGTCCCGGCTTTCGGTGTGTATCAATGTATTCCGTGTTTATTTTGTTTATGCTTCACAACGCTAACCAGAATGTAGGCAGCAGCCATCTTGAAATGTGGTCATCGGCTCAGCCTGCCCTTCATATGCCCATATATGGTATTAAGTCACACCAAAGATTTGAACAATAGCCAAGATACTCAGCTTTCCGCAGACACCCTGCTTTTGCAGATAGGGGCTACCGTTCTTATACCTGACTGAATTGAATAAAAAAAATCTAATAGGGTCCCCAGATTTAAGAATAAGGTGACCCCCGAAAGCCAGCTGGAGATGTGTAAATTGCATTCAGTCTTTATTGTAGCTCAGCTGGTAGAGTACGGCGCTTGTAACGCCAAGGTAGTGGGTTCGATCCCCGGGACCACCCATACACAAAAATGTATGCACGCATGACTGTAAGTCGCTTTGGATAAAAGCGTCTGCTAAATGGCATATTATTTATTATTATTGTCACGCCTGCTCCCGCTCTCCCTCCCTGGCGCTCGAGGGCAGCAGACTGTCCATCATTATGCACACCTGTTACCATCATTACGCGCATCAGCGCTCATTGGACTCACCTGGACTCCTTCACTTTGTTGATTGCCCCTTCTATATCTGCCTGTTCCCCAGTTTGATCCCTGTGTCTGCATTATTGTTATTTCATTTCCCCTGTCCAGACGCTGTCCGTGTTTTGTTCCATGTCTTTTATTTATTAAATCATCACCCTGTACTTCCCGTCTCCCAGCGTCTGTCGAACCGAGATCATTATACTTATATTATTGTAGTATATAATGCAGCAAATGTAGGGATCACGTTTGTAAATAAGTCCATGACTTTATTGTGCAATCCCAGTCACTTTAAACATCATTTGTATATACAGTGAGGGAAAAAAGTATTTGATCCCCTGCTGATTTTGTACGTTTGCCCACTGACAAAGAAGTGATCAGTCTATCATTTTAATGGTAGGTTTATTTGAACAGTGAGAGACAGAATAACAACAACAAAATCCAGAAAAACGCATGTAAAAAATGTTATAAATTGATTTGCATTTTAATTATCAGCCCAGAACTACACGGGAGGATCTTGTCAATGATCTCAAGGCAGCTGGGACCATAGTCACCAAGAAAACAATTGGTAACACACTACGCCATGAAGGACTGAAATCCTGCAGCGCCCGCAAGGTCCCCCTGCTCAAGAAAGCACATATACAGGCCCGTCTGATGTTTGCCAATGAACATCTGAATGATTCAGAGGAGAACTGGGTGAAAGTGTTATGGTCAGATGAGACCAAAATCGAGCTCTTTGGCATCAACTCAACTCGCCGTGTTTGGAGGAGGAGGAATGCTGCCTATGACCCCAAGAACACCATCCCCACCGTCAAACATGGAGGTGGAAAAATTATGCTTTGTGGGTGTTTTTCTGCTAAGGGGACAGGACAACTTCACCGCATCAAAGGGACGATGGACGGGGCCATGTACCGTCAAATCTTGGGTGACAACCTCCTTCCCTCAGCCAGGGCATTGAAAATGGGTTGTGGATGGGTATTCCAGCATGACAATGACCCAAAACACACGGCCAAGGGAACAAAGGAGTGGCTCAAGAAGAAGCACATTAAGGTCCTGGAGTGGCCTAGCCAGTCTCTAGACCTTAATCCCATAGAAAATCTGTGGAGGGAGCTGAAGGTTTGAGTTGCCAAACGTCAGCCTCGAAACCTTAATGACTTGGAGAAGATCTGCAAAGAGGAGTGGGACAAAATCCCTCCTGAGATGTGTGCAAACCTGGTGGCCAACTACAAGAAACGTCTGACCTCTGTGATTGCCAACAAGGGTTTTGCCACCAAGTACTAAGTCATGTTTTGCAGAGGGGTGAAATACTTATTTCCCTCATTTAAAATGCAAATCAATTTATAACATTTTTGACATGCGTTTTTCTGGATTTTTTTGTTGTTATTCTGTCTTTCACTGTTCAAATAAACCTACCATTAAAATGTTAGACTGATCGTGTCTTTGTCAGTGGGCAAACGTACAAAATCAGCAGGGGATCAAATACTTTTTTCCCTAACTGTATTATTTTTTTTTTCACTGACAAATAAATGCAATCAATCTAAACTGTGCAGAGGCAATTTGATGAATGGAAAGAGACCTCTGTTACAAAACACCAAAAAGTTGAATGACATTCAGATATTGTCAAGCCAAGCCTTCGATACTTGGTAAGCCTACAAGGTAGGGAGGGATGTGTTTCCTGTTTGTCGAGATTTACATTGTGGTGTTGAAAATGCAAACCATGTCGGTATGTTTTGTTTATTGGTTGTGTGGCACAGAAGCCTGTTGGTGGAAAATTTGTTGCATATATTTATATAATTATAAATATGGCATATAAATGATGAAAATCTGATTTCCCCGTAGCTGATCATTGTCTGCAACCAGCTCTGGTCGTGAAGTAATGAAACAGGCAGGGAGAGTGAGCTCCTCTGTGGTGGTCGACAAGCCCTGAACCTTCTGGCCCGTAGCCCTGCGTGGCATCGACTGTGCCACAAAAGCAAAATAGATATCCTACAGTTATTGATATTTGTGGTCGTAAACATTATTTTTAGTTAAATATGTGAGGGGGAGGGTGTTCAATTTATCTTACAGTACAAGGGGAAGGTCATGTGAAAATGACACCTTGAGTTGGACCCCCCCCCCCCACCCACACCATGCTAATGCATATGCATTTCATATTTTTTCTGTGAGAAACATTTCATATATAGGCCAATTCCCACAAGCGTAAAGGGTTAATGTCTATTTGCATGTGGAAAATGTAGGCAATACAACACATCACCACAGTATCTAAGGCTGTGTACACTGACACTATAATATTATGTGAAAGTAGCGTAAGTACATGTAAAGAGTTTACAACTTTCTTTCAACTTTAAAAAAAGAAAATTGAATCACTATCTCTGGTGAATATTGAGAATTGGTTCATATTTTTGTCTCAAGTTATTCGGATTATTTAACAATCACAGCATGAAAAGCAGATTTTCTAAGTGAAAAGGTGCATGGTCTAACTAGTGCTGAGCGATTAGTGCTTTTTGAGGTCGGTTCGGTTTCAGTTCGATTATTCAAAAAGAATCACAGTTTTTGATTTCGGATTTGCACTTTTTTTTTTTTTTTTTTACATTAAATGACTTTATTTCATTCCAAGTCATCATCTCATGTCTATAGAGCCTATGCTGTTTGCCAAAATCACTAGTTTAGTAGTACTTCAAAGTAAATAAGGCAAACTTTTTTGACTGCTGAATACCAACTATCAATGACTTAGATCATGTATTTTCAGGCTTGCGAAACAACTGCTTTCTATTCCTCTCAATCGCGTGTTCTCTCTTCTCCTCTCAGTCTCCATGTCTGCTCCGCACAGACCGGACGTGTTTAAGTGGGCACACAATAGTTTATGGTCATTGTAGTTAATTAACACATGTTCTGCGCTAAACTATGTAGAATATTGGCCTGTTGGAAACTACAACAACTCCCTACTAGGTTTGATCTGATATATCTCTACAAAAACTGCACATCGAGCTCACAGAAAAAACCTGAACGAAATGGAATTCAAATAATTGAACCGAAGTCGGTCAATTCCTTGTTTAAAAAACGAAAAATAACCGACATTTCGGTTAATTGCTTAGGACTACCCCAACATTTGCTTGATACAGGAATTTCTGGGGTAGTAAATTCCCAATTATGCATTAATAGGTTTCTGGACATTTCCGGACCGTGCACGTCACGTAAATTATCTACTGCCACAGGCATGTGCCTTTCTACTGTAGTGTCGAGTCAATGTTGCTAATTATTGCCGTTAAACAAAGGAATCCGCTTATACTGAACTTTGATCATAAGTTTTATTCATATCACAAGATTTCAGCATAAGTTTACGGATGTCATGATCACCCGGAGAGCAGTGTCCTCCAAATTACAATGTCTGCTCTGCTCTTCTTCGTCTCCATCCAGTACTTATAAGATATACAAAAATATGGGTGGCTCCCTCTACTGCCCAATCCCCTGTCTACAACACACAGACTTCTCTGTCCTATGTGGCGTCACACTAAAACAATTCCCTCTGACACTAAATAAACATTTTCTCAGGTTCCACTTGAAAACATTAGCAAAGTCATAATCTTAATACACTACATTCCCCCCTTCGAGACTAACTAAAAGTCTCGAAAACAAACAGAATAGGATTATGACAAGTAACAATTTATCTTATTGAGTATCTTTAACAATAAACCCAAAACATTTTTCTCTGGAGTGTAAATACCTTTCTATGAAATATGAACAAATCTTTATGAAGTGTGAATACATTACTATGAAATATGAACAAATCTTTATGGAGTGTGAATACATTACTATGAAAAATGAACAAATCTTTATGGAGTGTGAGAGCGAAAAACCTGTCTGGCAGCCTTCTTTCCAAATATCCATCCATCAATCAAGACAGTAAAATTCTCTCACGGCCCCTCTGCCCCAGGCAACCACCTAGGTACTCCAGATCAATTCATAAATCTTTATCAATGCATTTGAAACTATGATGCCATTAAATACACATGAAAGCCCCAGCAAACAAAATACTATCCAAAAAATGTCCACACAAGGCTGGTCGACCCATCGGACCCCACGGTGGATTATCTCTATCCCTGCCTAGACTCCCTGTCCCTAAGCATTCACGAAATAAACAAAAACATCTAAGATCCCCACATGTATTCAATAACATCAAATATCATTCTACAAAAATGAATACCTAAGAATATGACACGAATTATGTATTACACATGCAAATATGTCTATATTTCATTGCAGACACTGGAATGTAGTCCACTACACTTCATCTCCTCCGTAGTCTCGACTTCCAATGCATCTTCGATGATGGAATTGGAACATTTCCACACCTTCCTTGTTCCATCTCCTCCAGTCCCTTCATATTCTCCTTTCATATTGTCCCTTCATATTGTCCTTGTTTGAGTATTTCAATCTCTACATATTCCCCCAAATGCTTCTGGAAGAAAAGAAAAGACCAAACAGTATCTTTTGCAAAACAACACTTTCAAATTAAAACATCAATATCAACTAAGAATATAAAAAATGATATATACATGATATATGAATCACATTATCCTATTTCCCCCCTTTGATTCATAACAACATACTAAAATCACACTAATATTGAAAAACATTTGGAAAATGATCAAATAATCAAAAAGGATATTTATCCATCAATACTCCATCCAGTCCCACTTGTCCATCTTCATCCAGATCAGGAACAGTCAACAACGGCATCTGAGTGTTGTCTCCAGGCATCACAACTCCAACCCATCTCAATATCATAGCTTTCGCAAAGGTCAGTAACAAATTACAAAAGCAAAACATATTCGACAGAAGATTAAACCCTCTTATCGTTTCATTTGCCAAACCCTGCAAGGTATAGGTAATATTATCAATATGATCTGCCAAAAATGTTACACCATACCATGGAAAAATCCCCACTTCTCTCTTAGACTTATCCTCCAATGATAGGCTTCCCAGACTATGAAATTCCTCTAAAATTGGTGCTGGAGCTATCTGCTCCCTTCTAATCAAATGCGATATATTTATAGCTTTAATAACTATCAATGTTGAAAGAGTTAAATTGCTTCTCACTGTTGTTATAATATGCTGAAGTGTTGATGTCATTGTTGTTACTTCATCCATTCTCCCTAAGACTTTGAACTCTTTACTTGTATTTCCATCTATCACCACTAGTGTCACTCTCTCTTCCTACTAACATTGAAACTTAGCTTACTGTCCTAGAGTTCCTTCAACCCTAGTTTCCCTAACTTTTTAAAAACCCTTTCACTGATTTATTCACAAAATCCCTTACCACCAATTTTTAGAATATGTGATCGGGTAATCCCCACCTGCTTCTGACTTCTTTACACACAGACTTGGCAAACGATCGAACATCTTTTAGCCTAGTTTGAAATCTCTTGGTGTAGGAATGTAACCAAGAATAACAGTCACCCCTTTTAACTTTATTTTTCAGACAGATTGTCTAATAGGCAGTCCAATAGATTCCCATAGGAAGGAGGACATTATCTTTTCAAGCAAACATGATTCCCAAAAACCCTACTCTTTTAAAATCTTCTACCAGACAGCCGTCTAGTGTACATCTTATTGTACAGTTCAATTTACACAATGCATCTCTTCCCAACAATGCAATAGGTATATGTTCTGATACCAGTATGTGTATTTTAATTTCTCTTTGATTTTTTTATAGCAGAGCTCAATTGGTTCCTTAAGAGTAATCAGCTGTTTTACTCCCTCAAATCCCTATCCTAATTAGTCAATTTTACATAGTGAGATGTTTAACCTCTTTAGGCTCAACACAGATAAAAGCTTTTCCACTATCACTTCTCATAGTCCTGTGTTTTCACTTCAATTGTTAGATATTTTCCTTCCTAATTGGTGCTACCAGCTGACACCCCCCTTCGGATCTTCTAGGCAGTCTAGAATCCTTGCTCCTTTAAGGGTTCACCTGGAGGACAGGTGATCTTCACTTGCTCCTTTATCTTCCTCTGAAATTCTTTCTCTCCAGAAACTATCTATGGATATGAAACAACTTGTCCCACTTGTTGTGGCTGGTACAATTGCATTTGACCTTGTTCAGTTGAAGCTGTAGCAGTGATTGTTGATTTGGTTCACCCTGATTCTTCATAACCAAAGCTTCTCTTCTCCTTCTTCTTCTCCACCAGTTGTATTTGATTGAGTTTTCTGAGAGTTTCTTGGTCCTGTTCTTTCTTGTTGTTGACATATCAGTATTCTTCAAAAGGTTATATTCTAAGTTCTGTCCTCGAAATATCCTCTTCCATCATCTTCTTACTAGTCTCTCTTTCCTTGGCCTCAATGTATTCTTCTCCTCCAATTCTTGGGATCCTTTTCTCAGCAGTTTCTTCTTCTCTTCTGTATCTTCAGCTTCTTGAGTTGTTCCTCCAGTTCTCTTTGTCTCTTCTAAATTATTCGCTTTATCCAGGCATGATACGCATCGGTCTATATCTCTTTCTATTTCTTCTGTGCTAGTCATTGTTGGATAAAATCCTCTTGAATATGAAGCACCTTTAATCTCCAAGTCTTCATCTTTGTCTTCATCTTTCCGAACCTCATTCTTCTCTTAGTTTCCAGACATCTCGGTTTTTCTTACTTCTGGAGTTTTGGATTCATTTTTATGGTAGTTTCTGCTTGTCCTCTCTCTATTATTCGTTCATCTTCATCTCTGATGCAATAATCACCCTCCTGGATGATCACCGGAAGCTGAGGATAGACGTCCTTAAGCTCTACTTCTTTCTCATAAGGTGGGGGTCTTTTTGCTAAATCCGTATGTGAGAAAGGTATATTGACTTCTGCCATTAGTTTTTCTGTCGCCTTTCCTTGTTTCACAATTTTCTCTATACCTTTGTTTATTTTATCGCTGGAATCTTTTATCAGTTTTTGTTTGAGAATGAAGGACAACTTAAGAACACCCAGCTCTCTTTGTGTCTTTTCTTTACGTTGTTCCCTTTTTCCCTTTCTTTTGATCTGCTTTATGAATTGACAGAAGCACTTTCATTATGTTGATTACGTCAGGGTTAAGAGTCCCTTCCACTGGCCATGGTTGTTCAATGTCAGGCCAACGTTTGTTCCATTTTCCAGATAACCTTGCAATACCTTAGTTAATGGTATTGCTATTTTGTACTATATCAACAGGTGTAATTACCTTCATAGTCCTGATATCCTTTTTCCCCATTGTAACAACTCTTTTATATTCCTTTATTGTGAATTATTTTATTATTATTTTAGAATATATAGCTTATAGTGTCCTCCCTTTAATTTTTAATATAAACTAAAAAAATGTTTTTTCTAAATAATAAATAATAATCAATAAAAATATGAATATTCAAAAAAGATTATTTTTTTTCAATTAAACAATTAATCAATACATTTATGAATAATCAAAAAAAATAAAAAATTATATTTCCTATTTTACTAATTTATCAATTAGTGGCTATCTTACCACATCCAATCAGGAAAGTAAATGCAAGTAGTCAACTTCAGAGCAATCCAACAAGAAAACACCTATAATCCAGCAACACTACAGTACTCATAAACCCCATTGCTTAATAAGCATCCAATTATCTTAATTTTACAGAATAATGTCAGTACTCGATTTCCAACAGAACTCTAATTAAACCCACTCATTCACAAAAACTCCAAAATGCAATTTTTATTTTATCAGTCTTTTGCCAAGTCTTTGTCAAATTGTCATAACATCAAATATCCTGTAGGGGAAGGTTTTTTGTAAACAGAACAGTACTGGCCTGATTTTGACTCGATCCTGTCGCAGCAGCCTCTGTCGCGTGATGTACACGTCAGCCCTTCCTGTCTCTCTCTCTCCTCCTTCTCGTTCCTCTTATCGTCTCTCATATGACAAAAGAACAAAGAAACAGACAATAATTTAGTAGTTTATGCAATCACTGTGTCACTTCAACCATTCAATATTCCTCCAGTCACATTCGCTCTAAGAATTAACTCAGGAATCGCACAAACAGCTCAATAACATCTTTATTTTATTTATTTACTTAATTATTTTTATTTTTAATCCGTCAACATCTCTCTCTCATTTATCAATTCAATATATCTCAAGAAAACAGTTTCATCGTCAAACAGCCGATGTAACAACCAGAATACACCATTAGACTCTAAATCTCTGTCTTTTGTCTGCGTCTGTGTCTCCCAGCACCCAATGTAGGCAGTGGCATATTCTCCCTACGTAACTCTAAAGTCATAAAATCACACGCATGCGCAGTTCATTCACCAATACGATTTCAGCGTGGACGGAGCCCTCAAGCAGCTCTCTCTCCAAGCCAAACAGAAAGTTAACAGTCCCGCTGTATCTCCGTTTTCTCCTCATAGCCAAACAACATTTAACAGAGCTCACAAAGCCTAGAACCTAAATTCTACACACACAAACATAATTTAAGAGGCTTTATTCCATCGCGATGGCCCTCTAAGGTCACATGTTAGCATGTAGCATGCAGCATAATTAGCATTTAGCATTAGCATTTAGCATTAGCATGTATGTAACATGTGGCATGTAACATGTAGCAATGTAACCTACATTGCGCCTAAATTCCTTTTCCTTTGTCCCTAACTTTATGCTGCCGCGAGTTCTATGGATATTCTATGAGCGGTCACATCAAACATATACCTCGTCAGCTATAAGATGAGCAGTAACTTGCAATAGAATGTATATACCACCGTCTCCAGTCTCCAGGACTCACCTAAAACACATCTAACGCGTTCCAGGATTTTCGGCCCACCTTAAAGAGGTCGCCTGGTTTAGAGGTCTTTTCCAGATCCGCAATGTCCTAATTTGTATACGTATACCTTGGCCTTATTCCCTTTCAATCGATTGTTCTTGAATTCCTATTCAAGCAAAATATCTCTATAGACACCCTATAGATACTCTCCCCCCTTTTGCGCTGTCTACCAGTGCAAACACATTTAGAATGGTTAGGCCAGACCCCTAGTTCTCAGCAATAAAGCAACACAGCACACATCAGTCCTTTACACGGTACATCTCCCCAGCGCACACTCAAATAGCCTCCGAACTAACAAATGCCCAAAGTGGTGAGGAAACTCACCCTTATCTGGCCATGACTTCGGAACGAGAGTCAGCTCGGCGCCCATGAATGGAACAAAGGAGAGACGCAGACCGTCCCTTTTCGTGACGCCATTTTGTAGTGTCGAGTCAATGTTGCTAATTATTGCCGTTAAACAAAGGAGTCCACTTATACTGAACTTTGATCATACGTTTTATTCATATCACAAGATTTCAGCATAAGTTTACAGATGTCATGATCACCCGGAGAGCAGTGTCCTCCAAATTACAATGTCTGCTCTGCTCTTCTTCGTCTCCATCCAGTACTTATAAGATATACAAAAATATGGGTGGCTCCCTCTACTGTCCAATCCCCTGTCTACAACACACAGACTTCTCTGTCCTATGTGGCGTCACACTAAAACAATTCCCTCTGACACTAAATAAACATTTTCTCAGGTTCCACTTGAAAACATTAGCAAAGTCATAATCTTAATACACTACACTACCTTATGTGTTGGAAGAGAAGCCCAGTGAAAAGAAGTGTCTCCTTATTTCTCCAATTTTTAGGTTTGTAACGTTTATAATCACGGTTTCATTTTCCAAATCTAGAGATAACATCTTTATCTAAACTGTGATGAGTTTTCTGGTCATTTTGATGTATAATTTAAGTGTTTTGACCAAGTGAAAAACAAGAGAGATTTTCTCATTCATATGAGTGTATCCAAGCTAAGCTAGCCAACTTTGTATGTAAGTTAATGAGAACAAGATAGTGTTTCAGATTATTTTTATTTATGCTGTAAACGTTTGTACAAATGAACAACACTAATGATCCTTTTCATGAAATGTGTATCTAACGGTTGCATGCTAATTGCTAACCACTAACGTTTCTTCCTACTAGCTAGCCACCATTTCTCCCTACTAGCTAGCTACTTTTAGCTTATGTTGTTGTTGGCTAGCTGTTCATGGGTTTTTGTTACATTTAATACACAGGCCTCTTGTATAATTTGTTTGTACTATTGTACAAACTGTTGTTGCCCATATAATGAATGGGTATATATTTAGTGGTTTTGCACACCACCATCTTTAGTGATAAACTAGCTAACACTAGCTAAGTAACTAGCTAAGTATCTAACCCGGATCAAACCTTGATGTTTCATACAGTTGAAGTCGGAAGTTTACATACACTTAGGTTGGAGTCATTAAAACTTGTTTTTCAACCACTCCACAAATTTGTTTGTTAACAAACTATAGTTTTGGCAAGTCGGTTAGGACATCTACTTTGTGCATGACACAAGTAACTTTTCCAACAATTGTTTACAGACAATTATTTCACTTATAATTCACTGTATCACAATTCCAGTGGGTCAGAAGTTTACATACACTAAGTTGACTGTGCCTTTAAACAGCTTGAAAAATTCCAGAAAATGATGTCATGGCTTTAGAAGCCTCTGATAGGCTAATTGACATCATTTGAGTCATTTGGAGGTGTACCTGTGGATGTATTTCAAGGCCTACCTTCAAATTCAGTGCCTCTTTGCTTGACATCGTGGGAAAATCAAAAGAAATCAGCCAAGACCTCAGAAGAAATATGGTAGACCTCCACAAGTCTGGTTCATCCTTGGGAGCAATTTCCAAACGCCTGAAGGTACCACGTTCATCTGTACAAACAATATTACGCAAGTACAAACACCATGGGACCACGCAGCCGTCATACCGCTCAGGAAGGAGATGCGTTCTATCTCCTAGAGATGAACGTACTTTGGTGTGAAAAGTGCAAATCAATCCCAGAACAACAGCGAAGGACCTTGTGAAGATGCTGGAGGAAACAGGTACAAAAGTATCTATATCCACAGTAAAACGAGTCCTATATCGACATAACCTGAAAGGCCGCTCAGCAAGGAAGACGCCACTGCTCCAAAACCGCCATAAAAAAGCCAGACTACACTTTGCAACTGCACATGGGGACAAAGATTGTAATTTTTGGAGAAATGTCCTCTGGTCTGATGAAACAAAAATAGAACTGTTTGGCCATAATGACCATCGTTATGTTTGGAGGAAAAAGGGGGTTGCTTGCAAGCCGAAGAACACCATCACAACCGTGAAGCACGTCATGCTGTGGGGGTGCTTTGCTGTCGGAGGGACTGGTGCACTTCACAAAATAGATGGCATCATGAGGAAGGAAAATTATGTGGATATATATTGAAGCAACATCTCAAGACATCAGTCAGGAAGTTAAAGCTTGGTCGTAAATGGGTCTTCCAAATGGACAATGACCCCAAGCATACTTCCAAAGTTGTGGCAAAATGGCTTAAGGACAACAAAGTAAAGGTATTGGAGTGGCCATCACAAAGCTCTGACCTCAATCCTATAGAACATTTGTGGGCAGAACTGAAAAAGCGTGTCCGAGCAAGGAGGCCTACCAACCTGACTCAGTTACACGAGCTCTGTCAGGAGGAATTGGCCAAAATTCACCCAACTTATTGTGCGAAGCTTGTGGAAGGCTACCCGAAACGTTTGACCCAAGTTAAACAATTTAAAGGCAATGCTACCAAATACGAATTGAATGTATGTAAACTTCTGACCCACTGGGAATGTGATGAAAGAAATCAAAGCTGAAATAAATCATTCTCTCTACTATTATTCTGACATTTCACATTCTTAAAATAAAGTGGTGATCCTAACTGACCTAAGACAGGGAATTTTTACTAGGATTAAATGTCAGGAATTGTGACTCCAACCTAAGTGTATGTAAACTTCCGACTTCAACTGTATATACGTTAACTAGGCACTACTGTACATCATTTTGGTTCAGTACTTATCAGTTTTGATTAGTGTGATTAAGTGATAATTAATTGTATTGTTAACAAATGACAAGAAAATCATACAGTGGGGAAAAAAAGTATTTAGTCAGCCACCAATTGTGCAAGTTCTCCCACTTAAAAAGACGAGAGGCCTGTAATTTTCATCATAGGTACACGTCAACTATGACAGACAAAATGAGAAAAAAAAAATCCAGAAAATCACATTGTAGGATTTTTTATGAATTTATTTGCAAATTATGGTGGAAAATAAGTATTTGGTCAATAACAAAAGTTTCTCAATACTTTGTTATATACCCTTTGTTGGCAATGACACAGGTCAAACGTTTTCTGTAAGTCTTCACAAGGTTTTCACACACTGTTGCTGGTATTTTGGACAATTCCTCCATGCAGATCTCCTCTAGAGTAGTGATGTTTTGGGGCTGTCGCTGGGCAACACGGACTTTCAACTCCCTCCAAAGATTTTCTATGGGGTTGAGATCTGGAGACTGGCTAGGCCACTCCAGGACCTTGAAATGCTTTTTACGAAGCCACTCCTTCGTTGCCCGGGCGGTGTGTTTGGGATCATTGTCATGCTGAAAGACCCAGCCACGTTTCACCTTCAATGCCCTTGCTGATGGAAGGAGGTTTTCACTCAAAATCTCACGATACATGGCCCCATTCATTCTTTCCTTTACACGGATCAGTCGTCCTGGTCCCTTTGCAGAAAAACAGCCCCAAAGCATGATGTTTCCACCCCCATGCTTCACAGTAGGTATGGTGTTCTTTGGATGCAACTCAGCATTCTTTGTCCTCCAAACACGACGAGTTGAGTTTTTACCAAAAAGTTCTATTTTGGTTTCATCTGACCATATGACATTCTCCCAATCCTCTTCTGGATCATCCAAATGCACTCTAGCAAACTTCAGACGGGCCTGGACATGTACTGGCTTAAGCAGGGGGACACGTCTGGCACTGCAGGATTTGAGTCCCTGGCGGCGTAGTGTGTTACTGATGGTAGGCTTTGTTACTTTGGTCCCAGCTCTCTGCAGGTCATTCACTATTGTTTCTGGTGTCCTTTGACAGCTCTTTGGTCTTGGCCATAGTGGAGTTTGGAGTGTGACTGTTTGAGGTTGTGGACAGGTGTCTTTTATACTGATAACAAGTTCAAACAGGTGCCATTAATACAGGTAACGAGTGGAGGACAGATGAGCCTCTTAAAGAAGAAGTTACAGGTCTGTGAGAGCCAGAAATCTTGCTTGTTTGTAGGTGACCAAATACTTATTTTCCACCATCATTTGCAAATAAATTCATAAAAAATCCTACAATGTGATTTTTTTGGATTTTTTTCTCTCAATTTGTCTGTCATAGTTGACGTGTACCTATGATGAAAATTACAGGCCTCTCTCATCTTTTTAAGTGGGAGAACTTGCACAATTGGTGGCTGACTAAATACTTTTTTTCCCCACTGTATGTATCAATCAAATACATATAATGAGTGGAATATATTGTCATTGATAAACTGGAAGGTTCGAGCCCTGAATGCTGATTGGCTGGCAGATATCTCATACCACAGGTATGACAAAACATTTATTTTTACTCTAATTACATTGGTAACCAGTTTATAATAGCAATAAGCCACCTGTTTGTGGTATATGGCCAATATACCATGGCTAAGGCTGCATCCAGGCATTCCGTGTTGCGTTGTGCGTAAGAACAGCCCTTAGCAGGCCTGGCAGATATCTCAGCTTGGATGTCGGCCCACCACCTCAAGCTCAACCTCGACAAGACGGAGCTACTCTTCCTACCGGGGAAGGACTGCCCTCTTAAATACATCTCCATCATGGTTGGCAACTCCACGGTGTCTCCCTACCAGTGTGCAAAGAACCTTGGCGTGACCCTGGACAACACCCTGTATTCTCTGCATACATCAAAGGAGTGGCTCCTGCAGGTTAATGCTTATGCCATCGACTTATCCAGAACGCGGCAGCCCGCCTGGTTTTCAACCTTCCCGAGTTCTCCCATGTCACCCCGTTCCTCCGCACACTCCACTGGCTTCCAGTCGAGGCTGGCATCCACTACAAGACCATGGTGCTTGCCAATGGAGCAGCAAGAGGAACTGCACCTCCCTACCTTCAGGCTATGCTCAAACCCTACACCCCAACCCGAGCACTCCGTTCTACCACCTCTGGTCTTGGATTGGTCTGCCATGTAGCATTCTGCTGTCTATAACGTGAGCTGCTCAGTATGTGTTGATAATCCTTTTTACTTAAGTTTTTTTGAAAGATATAACATTAGCCATCGAAGAACTACAAACAAGATGTAGCTACAAACAAAACAGAGTTAAATGGTTTTAGTCTCCCATGAAGAGTTAATCCATGTATACGGGTAAGAGTCTAGCTACATTTTCAGATATTATAAGTTTCTAATTTTGTCAGAAAGTTGTTTTCATTGCAAGTTAAAGCGTACTGTTCACTAGCTAGCGAACGTTAGCTTGCTGGCTTGCTAGCTAATGTTACGTGTATGATCTGTGTAGTAATATTATTGAAATCAGAAAATCCATTTGCATTGCTATTTATAGCTTAATGTTAGCTAGTTAGCTAACATTGAACCTAGTTAGTTAGCTTTAGCTACATACTACAGCTATGACAATCAGTTTGTATTGGTAGTAGTATGAGTTGGGATTATGCCAGTTCATTGTTTAGCTAGCTAGCTACATGTCTAAACAAAAGATTCGCCAGATAATTACATGACCCATCAAGTTAGCCAGGTGTGTCTGGGGATGATTACGGCCATCTATTGTATTTCATGAACATGTGTACATGTCTAGACAATAGTGACCCATCAACTTAGCTAGATGTGACTTGGGGGTGGTTAAAGCATTTATTTCACATGACCCATCAATTTAGACGTGTGTCTGGGTAAGCATCATCTAATAATGATAAAATATTTTATCTGGACAATTTCTGTTTTTGGTATTGCTACTATGCAAATATGCAAGTAACCATTTCCCTGTACCGTTTACACCTTCTGTATCCTGTGCATGTGACAAATAAACGTATTTGATATAGTGTGTGTTTACCAGAGACGGTAATGTGAAGAACCACATGACCTGCACCAAAGTCAGATTAGGATATAGGCCAAGGACTAGATAAAGTGTATTTTTACCTGGAGTTTTTCCTTATTGTAGGCTACTACTTCTAACACTTTTATTCTTGAAATCATTGGTTGTTTACTACACTACTCACTCTGTTTAGCACATAGCCTCACATGTGAATCCTTAGAGAGATGGGTGGGGCTAAGGCTTAAGAGGGTGTGAACGATGCTCAATGTGTGTAGACAAAGAAGAGCTCTCCAGTAGGTGTACCAAAACATTCAAGGGCCATTCTCTTAAAGGTGTGGTTTCAAGTTCATCAACTTTCAAAGCAGAATTACTTTCCCATTGTTCCTCAACTGCAGTGTATGATATACCATTTTCTAGCTCTTAGTACCACATACTTGTGAAAATTGCCACCAAAGTTATTTTAAAAAACTAACTTCCAAAGCGCTGTGATGTCCAGACAACTGGTTGTTGATTTCCAACTGGGGCAGGTGTGAATGCTCTGGGGGCCTAAGCCTACCCCTAACCAGTTTGAATACAATGAGGAGTCCATCAACCATCAGCAGACAATTATGTATTCTAGGTTGAGAGCCTTTGAAAAGGTCTGTGAGAGAGATTTGTGCCTACAGGAACATTCACATTTTAGTCATTTAGCAGACGCTCTTATCCAGAGCAATTTACAGGAGCAATTAGGTTTAAGTGCCTTGCTCAAGGGCACATTGACAGATGTTTATCCTAGTCGGCTTGGGGATTAGAACCAGCGACCTTTCGGTTACTGGCACACAGGGGCGGTGTGTTCATTAGGGTGATATGGGCGACGCACTGCCAAACGGGAAAAGGAAGGGATTTTTTTCTAATCAATTATATCACGGCAACAGTAGTTATCAGTGTTCTAATCTAGACGTCTGATCTGCCACTAAATGTCCAATCAGGCTAAAGTCGTGCTTCAAATGGCCCCGCCCCTTTTGGGGCGATTTCAGTCAGGTTGAAAATCGCCCCAGAAGTCTCTCATAGACTCTCATGTAAAATCTTTTTTTTTCAAATATCAGAGCTTTCAATACAATCTCTATGGGTTCCGGGAGGGCTTGCACTTACGCGCTTTCGTCATACGTAACATAACCATAAACGTAACTAAGAAAAGAGCGGGTAGCAGCGTCAATCAATTCACGTACTACTGTCAAGATGGCTAGCGTTCAGTGCAACTCGATTGTCTCTTTGAAAGAAGTTCCTTTTTGTCGGCGAACAAATCAAGATAAATTGGCAACGAAACAATTAGGACCTCCCAGACCAAATTTAATAATTCAACAGGTTTCTACTAAAGGGGGAAAGTCCTACACCCGAGGATTTTCCAAAAATTGGTACGAACGAAAAACCTGGCTAGCAGGCTGCGATGTAGCTAATGCAGTCTTCTGCTACCCCTGCTTACTCTTTCACCCTGAAGGCGGCACGGCAGACAGCACCGCTTGGACAGCGACTGGTGTAACGGACATGCACCATCTTTCAGAAAAGATTAAGAAACATGAGCTGTCAAATACCCACATGGATAGCTGTTTGAGATTGTCTGCTTTGGGGAGAGTGAACATTGCCACTCAACTGGATGAGGGATACAGGCTAGCTGTCCGCCGCCACAACGATGAGGTTAGCAAGAACCGCCACATCCTCAGCCGGCTAATCCAGTGTGTGAAGTTTTGCGGAGTGTTTGAGTTAGCTTTGCGAGGCAAAGATGAAACTGAGGTCTCCACCAACCCTGGTATTTTTCTTGGACTTGTCAACTTTGTGGCACAATTAGATGAGGTGTTTTATGGAAATGCATATTGTTTATGCAGTGTTGAGGAATGTGAAAGAACACCCTTGATTATTTTTACTGTGATAACTTATTTTGCTTTTGTAAGCCAACACTTTTGAGATCAGTCAATAAATGCTTCTTGTATTGACTTATATGCTGCCCCTGTCTTCATGTTGTTGCTGGACATATCTTTTTTCAAATGTGTGTAGGTCACCTAAATCATCAGAAAAATTGCCCCCCCTGAGAATTTTTTCAGGAGCCGCCACTGCTGGCACAACACGCTTAACCACTAAGCTACCTGCCGCCCCGTATATATATAGTGTAGGTTAACAGCAAAGATAAACTGATATCACAATATGCCTTGTTCATATTGATATCAATAGATATCAACATCATATTGAAATTGGAGCCCACCTCTAAAATGTACACATTGAGAAGTAATTGTATTGATCGTAACAGGCGTGTATGCTTAGCTTTGTGTTTTGCTTGAGTGCTTGTTTTTGAAACAACAGTATTGAATGGGGAATTGTATCAAATAAATATAATTGTATGTGTTTTAATTACCAATGCTGTATAGAGCTCAGAGAAATTCGATATCACAATATGCCTTGCTCATATCGATATCAAAAGATATCAACATCATATTGAAATAGCAAAATTGGTGCTCACAACTAATATCTAGGATATAAAATGTAATCCTTAAGTCTAGAAAACTGATGTCTGCAGTATCAGTGAATATAATTATGTTAGTGTGTGTTTCTCTGTGTGTTTGTGTGTGTGTGTGTAAGAGATCCTTTGTGATCTTAAAAATCTGATCTATTAATTCAATCTGATATGTTCTTAGTTCTCAAAACCAGGCTACAGCTACGAGTCCAGACAGACCACCCCCTAATTACAAAGGGTCTAGAGAGGGACCGTCTTGTTTTAGGGTCAACAATGTTCATTCAGATTAACCCCTTGCAAAGGCTTCTGGGGCTGATCTACTGTATTTCGTGAGTGAAAAGACTGTTCAAAAGTACCCCACCCCCCCTATACCATTCCTCTACAACTATCCCCACCTCTTTTAGGGTAAGTGGCCTAGTCACTTGCTTGTTAACAGGTAGCTATGTAGGATTAAGTCCTGTCAATTAATCACGGCAGGAATGCATCCCTTAGCACAATGTGATGATGTACTGTATGTCTTTGAACATCAGACATTTTCCATCACCGATGTAGTTACTAGAAAACTGATGTCTGCAGCATCAGTGAATGGAATTATATTCAATGATCTTACAAAATGTGGTCTAATGCTGCAGACATCAGTTTTCAATGCTGGTCTAATAATATTTTAAAAGTTGCATCGTAAGTACACAGTAGAAATCGACCCCTAAACTCAGAGTTGACATTTGTGGTCAAGTCCCAGCTCCTGGGTCAGGTTCTACCTGACATTACATCATATGTTAAATAGCCATGTTTTATAACCCTAAATCAGAAAACTTCGGGGGCCAAATAAAACCACCGGCGGGCTAAATTCGGCCCGCAGGCCACCAGTTGGGGAACCCTGATATAGAGTATTAATAAATATAACTAAAACCCACAACCAAAGGAGCACACGCCCCAAGCAAAACCAGATCCTCAGCACATTTACATTTACGTCATTTAGCAGACGCTCTTATCCAGAGCGACTTACAAATTGGTGCATTCACCTTATAGCCAGTGGGATAACCACTTTACAATGTTGTTTTTTGGGGTGGGGTAAGGGGGGGTAGAAGGAGTACTTTATCCTATCCCAGGTATTCCTTAAAGAGGTGGGGTTTCAAATGTCTCCGGAAGGTGGTGAGTGACTCCGCTGTCCTGGCGTAGTGAGGGAGCTTGTTCCACCATTGGGGTGCCAGAGCAGCGAACAGTTTGACTGGGCTGAGCGGGAACTGTGCTTCTGCAGAGGTAGGGGAGCCAGCAGGCCAGAGGTTGACGAACGCAATGCCCTCGTTTGGGTGTAGGGACTGATCAGAGCCTGAAGGTACGGGGGTGCCGTTCCCCTCACAGCTCCGTAGGCAAGCACCATGGTATTGTAGCAGATGTGAGCTTCAACTGGAGGCCAGTGGAGTGTGCGGAGGAGCGGGGTGACGTGAGAGAACTTGGGAAGGTTGAACACCAGACGGGCTGCGGCATTCTAGGTGAGTTGTAGGGGTTTAATGGCACCGGCAGGGAGCCCAGCCAACAGCGAGTTGCAGTAATCCAGACGGGAGATGACAAGTGCCTGGATTAGGACCTGTGCCGCTTCCTGTGTAAGGCATGGTCGTACTCTCCGAATGTTGTAGAGCATGAACCTACAGGATCGGGTCACCGCCTTGATGTTAGCGGAGAACGACAGGGTGTTGTCCAGGGTCACACCAAGGCTCTTCGCACTCTGGGAGGAGGACGCAACGGAGTTGTCAACCGTGATGGCGAGATCATAGAACGGGCAGTCCTTCCCCGGGAGGAAGAGCAGCTCCGTCTTGCCAAGGTTCAGCTTGAGGTGGTGATCCGTCATCCATACTGATATGTCTGCCAGACATGCAGAGATGCGATTCGCCACCTGGTTATCAGAAGGGGGAAAGGAGAAGATTAGTTGTGTGTCATCTGGGTAGCAATAATAGGAGAGGCCATGTGAGGATATGACAGAGCCAAGTGACTTGGTGTATAGCGAGAATAGGAGAGGGCCTAGAACTGAGCCCTGGGGGACACCAGTGGTGAGAGCACGTGGTGCGGAGACAGCCTCTCGCCACGCCACTTGGTAGGAGCAACCGGTCAGGTAGGACGCAATCCAAGAGTGAGCCGCGCCAGAGATGCCCAGCTCGGAGAGGGTGGAGAGGAGGATCTGATGGTTCACAGTATCAAAGGCAGCAGACAGGTCTAGAAGGACAAGAGCAGAGGAGAGAGAGTTAGCTTTAGCAGTTCGGAGAGCCTCCGTGACACAGAGAAGAGCAGTCTCAGTTGAATGACCAGTCTTGAAACCTGACTGGTTTGGATCAAGAAGGTAATTCTGAGAGAGATAGCAAGAGAGTTGGCTAAAGACGGCACGCTCAATAGTTTTGGAGAGAAAAGAAAGAAGGGATACTGGTCTGTAGTTGTTGACATCAGAGGGATCGAGTGTTGGTTTTTTGAGAAGGGGTGCAACTCTCGCTCTCTTGAAGACGGAAGGGACATAGCCAGCAGTCAAGGATAAGTTTTCATCAGCGAGGTGAGGTAAGAGAGAAGGTCACCGGAGATGGTCTGGAGAAGAGAGGAGGGGATAGGGTCAAGCGGGCAGGTTGTTGGGCGGCCGACCGTCACAAGTCGCAAGATTTTGTCTGGAGAGAGAGGGGAGAAAGAAGTCAAAGCATAGGGTAGGGCAGTGTGAGCAGGACCAGCAGTGTCATGTGACTTAACAAACGAGGATCGGATGTCGTAAACCTTCTTTTCAAAATGGTTGAAGAAGTCATCCACAGAGAGGGAGAAGGGGGGGGGGAGGATTCAGCAGGGAGGAGAAGGTGGCAAAGAGCTTCCTAGGGTTAGAGGCAGATGCTTGGAATTTAGAGTGGTAGAAAGTGGCCTTAGCAGCAGAAATAGATGAAGAAAATGTAGAGAGGAGGGAGTGAAAAGATGCCAGGTCCGCAGGGAGTCTAGTTTTCCTCCATTTCCGCTCGGCTGCCCGGAGCCCTGTTCTGTGAGCTCGCAATGAGTCATCAAGCCACGGAGCTGGAGGGGAGGACCGAGCCGGGCCGGGAGGATAGGGGACATAGAGAGTCAATGGATGCAGAAAGGGAGGAGAGGAGGTGTTGAGGAGGCAGAATCAAGAGATTGGAGGGAGAAGGATTGAGCAGAGGGAAGAGATGATAGGATGGAAGAGGAGAGAGTAGCGGGAGAGAGAGAGCGAAGGTTGCGACGGTGCATTACCATCTGAGTAGGGACAGAGTGAGTAGTGTTGGAGGAGAGCGAGAGAGAAAATGATACAAAGTAGTGGTCGGAGACATGGAGGGGAGTTGCAGTGAGATTAGTAGAAGAACAGCATCTAGTAAAGATGAGGTCAAGCGTATTGCCTTCCTTTTGAGTATGGGGGGACGGTGAGAGGGTGAGGTCAAAAGAGGAGAAGAGTGGAAAGGAGGCAGAGAGAAATGAGTCAAAGGTAGACGTAGGGAGGTTGAAGTCCCCCAGAACTGTGAGGGGTGAGCCATCCTCAGGAAAGGAACTTATCAAGGCGTCAAGCTCATTGATGAACTCTCCAAGGGAACCTGGAGGGCGATAAATGACAAGGATGTTAAGCTTAAATGGGCTAGTGACAGCATGGAATTCAAATGAGGAGATAGACAGATGGGCCAGGGGAGAAATAGAGAATGTCCACTTGGGAGAGATGAGGATTCCTGTGCCACCACCCCGCTGACCAGATGCTCTCGGGGTATGCGAGAACACATGGTCAGACGAGGAGAGAGCATTAGGAGTAGCAGTGTTTTCAGTGGTAATCCATGTTTCCGTCAGCGCCAAGAAGTCGAGGGACTGGAGGGTAGCATAGGCTGAGATGAACTCTCTCTTGTTGGCAGCAGAACGGCAGTTCCAGAGGCTGCCTGAGACCTGGAACTCCACGTGGGTGGTGCGTACAGGGACCACCAGGTTAGAGAGGCAGCAGCCACGCGGTGTGAGGCGTTTGTATAGCCTGTGTGGAGAGGAGAGAACAGGGATAGACAGAGGCATAGTTGACAGGCTACAGAAAATGGCTACAATAATGCAAAGGAGATCGGAATGAAATGAACTAAACATCTGGGAAAGGAGAGAGTGGGGCCTCCCTCACCGCAACACCCAAATATAACTCTCCCAACTTCCACCTCAGAAACTATAATTGTTGTAAACTACAGCGGTTCGATGTTTTCTAGGAATAGACTATCTTAGTTTATTCAGCTAGCTAACTTGGTACAGTATTCTTCAGTGAAAATCGTCCAGGGCACCTAGTCATAAGACGCCACAGCCAGCTAGCATGCCGGACTCTAACAACACGGTTTAGCACCAATAGTCGGCCACAACAAACCACCAGTGTGTCAACACGCCAAGCAGATCGTTTGTGTCCGTGTCTAACGTTGTGGGTTAGTCCCGTCAGCTTGAGCGAGTCCATCGTCAACTTATTCAGCCAGTTAGTTAGCTAGAATAGTTAGCATACTAGCTAGCCATTGCTTTCAGACAAAGAAGAAACCCCTCCTTTCACGGCACGAACACACAGCGAGAGCCAAGCTAACGTTAACTAGTCACCCATGTCCCGAATTCCTTGAACGACTCTGGCTACCAATATGTAAAAACAAAACACAAATGTAGGTTATGACTTACCCCTAGCAGCTACTGTTAGCTAGCCAAGTGCAAAGCTAGCCACTGAATAGTGGCTAGCTTTGCACCAAAACTTTGCACCAAAACTGTTTCAGCATGCCCAACCAAACCCCCTCCTCTCCACCCCACAAACTTGATCAAAAGTCACAATAGACCTTTGGCTCACCAAATAGCCTAATACACTACCACTGATCAAGGGCATAACACATCTTTGTCCCACAATTGACCAAGGACTCTACTTGATAAAAAGCACCTGGTCTTTTGTCTCTCATATAGCCAAATACAATAAACCCAGGATCACAACAAGCCCCTCACACCTGGGTCCACACACACACACACACACACACACACACACACACACACACACACACACACACACACACACACACACACACACACACACACACACACACACACACCATGTAGCAAAACCTTCATCAAAGCCCTCCATATCAAAGTAATCAGATCAAAGGTGTTTACATACCACACAGTGGCGACCACGTGTTTATCTAATTTAACTACCTAATTTTATTACCTCCTGCCACACCCCCTCATAAATCATGAGATGTGAAATACAGTTTGTCAGTTGAAACCCTACATTAACTACTTATGTAATTCATTACTCCCCAACACTGGATATCAACATTATCTTTACTGTGTGATTCAGGCCATTGACGTTCATAGATCACACTTGTTTTGTTGAGACACGTATAGTCTCTGCATGTGAAGCGGTTAAAATCAACGTTCTGAGGAGAAGTGTAGCCCTCTCACGACGACCAAGTGGGGATTATCTGATAACACGGCAATCTGAGTTGCTAAGAATGCATTACAGCCACTTGGGTAAACAATGGCTACTTCAAAAATCAAATTATTAACCAGAGCAAATATATTGCATCAGTTACCAAGGCCTAATGTCCCTGCTTTAGTACTGATGAGCCCACACTTTGAAAAATATTATCCCCAGCGCACAAAAAGGAGATGCTGTTTGACAAACACTTCAAGTCCCAGTGTAATTCACATGGGGTGACTTCTTTGATTTAAATCCCGCTTGCACGTAAGCCTCCACGCAGAGAGGAAATAGAGCTGGGCTTGTACTTTGCCAAATCATTCACTTATTTCAACTGAAAACATTTTGGACATTTTTCATAAGAATTTGGTACCCTGTTGTGGTATTCTGGTGAGTACCAAAACATTATTATTTGCTTTAAAGACCTAATGACAATCATTCAGGGTGTATAATAATAATTTACTCTGGTACCATGATGTTTCATAATTCCAGAGATTGATATATACACTATATATACACAAGTATGTGGACACCCCTTCAAATTAGTGGATTCGGCGTGCGAGGGCTACACTTATCCTCAGAACATTGATTTTAACCACTTCACATGCAGAGACTATACGTCTCAACAAAACAAGTGTGATCGATGAACGTCAATGGCCTGAATCACACAGTAAAGATCATGTTGATATCCAGTGTTGGGGAGTAATGAATTACATGAGTAGTTAATGTAGGGTTTAAACTGTCAAACTGTATTTGACAGGTGTATAAAATCAAGCACACCTCCATGCAATCTCCATAGACAAACATTGGCAGTAGAATGGCCTTACTGAAGAGCTCAGTGACTTTCAACGTGGCACCGTCATAGGATGCCACCTTTCCAACAAGTCAGTTCATAAAATGTCTGACCTGCTAGAGCTGCCCCGGTCAACTGTAAGTGCTGTTATTGTGAAGTTAAAACGTCTAGGAGCAACAACGGCTCAGCCGTGAAGCGGTAGGCCACACAAGATCACAGAACGTGCTGAGGCGCATAGCGGTTGCAACACTCACTACTGAGTTCCATATTGCCTCTGGAAGCAACATCAGTACAAGAACTGTTCGTCGGAAGCTTCATGAAATGGGTTTCCATGGCCGAGCAGCCGCACACAAGCCTAAGATCACCATGCACAATGCCAAGCGTCGGCTGGAGTGGTGTAAAGCTTGCCACCATTGGACTCTGGAGCAGTGGAAACGCGTTCTCTGGAATGATGAATCACGCTTCACCATCTGGCAGCCCGACGGACGAATCTGGTGTCGTATCGCGTAAGTGCTGGCAATTATTGCTGATAAACAAAGGAGTCCGCTCATACTGAACTTTGATCATAAGGTTTATTCGTATCACAAGCTTTCAGCATAAGTTACAGGTGACATGCCCACCCGGAGAGCGACGCCTCAGATTGCAATGGCCGCTCTGCCTTCTTCTTCGTTTTTCCCCCAGTATATATAATCTCCCCAAGATGTGGGTGGCTCCCTTATTGTCCAATCCCCTGTCTACAACACACTTCCTGTCTGTTGTATGTGGCGTTACACTAAAACATTCCCTCTTGATACTAAAACCAACGTCCTCTCCGGTTCCACTTAAAACATTAACAACGTCATAATCTTCATATACGATATTCCCCCCTTCGAGACTAAACAGTCTCGAAAACAAACAGAATAGGATTATGACAAGTGACAATTTATCTTATTGAGTATCTTTAACATTAAACCAAAAACATTCTTCTCTAGAGTGTAAATACCTTTCTATGAAATATGAATAACTGTTTATGAAGTGTGAATACATTACTATGAAATATGAACAAATCTTTATGGAGTGTGAGAGCGAAAAACTGTCCGGCAACCTTCGTTCCAAATCCATCCATCAATCAAGACAGTAAAATTCTCTCACGGTCCCTCTGCCCCAGGCAACCACCTAGATACTCCAGATAAACTCATAAACCATGTAAATGCATTTGAAACTATGATGCACTTAAATACACATGTAAGCCCCTGCAAACAAAATACTATCCAAAAAATGTCCACTCTAAGGCTGGTCAACCCATTGGACCCTACAGTGGACCTCTCCCTGCCTAGACTCCCTGTCCCTAAGCATCAACGAAATAAACAAAAACATCTAAGATCCCCACATGTATTCAATAACATCAAATATCATTCTACAAAAATTAATACGTAAGAGTATGACACAAATTATGTATTACACATGTCTATATTTCATTGCAGACACTGGAATGTAGTCCACTACACTTCATCTCCCCGTAGTCTCGACTTCCAATGGATTGTTGATGATGGAATCGGAATCTCTCCACACCTTTCTTGTTTCATCTCCTCCAGTCATTGTCCTTTCATATTGTCCCTTCATATTGTCCTTGTTTGAGTATTTCAATCTCCATATGTTCCCCCAAATGCTTCTGGAAGAAAAGAAAAGACCAAACAGTATCTTTTGCAAAACAACACTTTCAAATTAAACATCAATATCAACTAAGAATATAAAAATGATATATAAATGATGTATGAATCACATTAAATGATAGAATAATGAACTAGGATAATTATTCATTCATACACTTCCCCCCTTTGATTCATAAAATCATACTAAAAATCACACTAATATTGGGAAAAAAAAAGAAAAATGATCAAATAATCAAAAAGGATATTTATCCATCAAGTTCTACTTGTCCATCTTCATCCAGATCAGGAACAGTCAACACCGGCATCTGAGTGTTGTCTCCAGGCATCACTCTCCAACCTATCTCAATATCATAGCTTTCTCAAAGGTCAGTAACAAATTACAAACATCACACACAGTGCTATCAAAGCTGCAACTAAAATCTGAACCATCACTGCCCCTACTGGGCCTACCTGATCTTGCAACCAAGTCTTCGCTGACCATCCCGCTCCTTCAGATCTACCAAATGCATCCCTTATATTCTTCAATGCATATATAACCCTAGTGATAATATCTGAACTATCTGGACTCAAAGTATAACTAATATTATCAATATGATCTTCCCAAATGTTACACCATACCATGGAAAAAGTCCCCCCTTCTCTCTTAGATTTATCCTTCAATGATAGGCTTGAAGACTATGACATGTAGCCATGTCTCTTTCCATCCAATTTCAAACCTAGCTTCAGATTTATCTGTGTCCGGTGCTACCCCTCTTTTAATGGTAAAAACCTCATATGGAAGCTTCAACGTCGACATGTAACAACATCCTATCCATCCATAGGGTAAGAATATATATGCTTTATCACCACAAACCCTCTAAATATCTCTAAAATTCCCCATAGTCACATTGTCAGGCAAAATCTTTTAACCATCAAAGTCCCACTCTTCTTACTAACTGGAACATAAAAAGTAACACATTTCTCATTACTACCCTTAAGGTCATGCTTACCCAAAGTTATCATATAATCATCACAATCTGATTTTCCCATAAACATACCCTTTCCATCATATGTTTTATTAGAACAAAAACAACTTTTAGCCCTCACTGCTTTCACCTCCAATGCTTCAGGGTTTGCTGTTACCTGATTTTTATTCCCATTTAACAAATTCCCATAGGGTAATTCATTTAACCAAGAACATCTAAACCTAGGCTTAAACAAATGTTTTGACAATGACATTATTTTATCGGTTACTGATTGTTGCTGATACCACAGTCATGACAAAGCATAAGATTGACACATACTTGATAGAGGTCGAGCGACCGTCTCTAAAATGTTTGGCTGGAATTCTCAACAGACATGGACCCTCAAGATTCCTCACTGATATTACAGAATGAGTTAACTGCTGGAACCAAAGATTCCTACCTGCCCATCCATCTTTAACTTTCACAACAGAAGAATCAAACTACATGCATTTAGTTTCTCTCTTCCCTAACGAGCGGTACTGATCAGATACCTCTCCTTGTCTGTCATTAAAATCAAAGACCTCATCCTGTACCTCCATGATAGTATCCTTCACTATTTCAGATGAATCTATATTGTCTCTACCACTATCTGCTCTCCTATTTTAACCCTATTCGTACTATCATTGACAGCACTCTCCAATTCGTACCATAAACCCCTGAGTCCTTCTTGCTACCCCCTTTAATTTCAGAAAAGTTGTTGTCGGTGTCATACTTCCTACATTTGCTATTGCCATCGTATCATTAATCCCTTCCAAAGTTACCATTAAAGTAGTTGATCTAGTTGATGTATTAACACTCTTAACTACTTCTAGTGCGAAAGTTCCCGATATCCTCTGTGTATTATCTACTGTTGGAGTGACTACTGTAATCTACTCCTGCTGAACTCCTTCGGTGACTGTGGAAGCTTCAACAGACTTCAAATCTTCCATTATAAGCGTCACTTTACGAACTACATAGCCTTTTAACCAATAATTCTTAACCGGAACAAATTTTAATGCTTGCACTAGATAAGTACACATATATTCTCCCTGATCTTTCTCTGTAACATTACGCAAAATGAATGAACAATCACTCATAACCCTCTTCCACTTCATATTGTTTTACAAACTATACCTCCTTTGACTAGGTGCAACAGCTTCTACTCCTGGTCCTGATAACAATACTTCTTCTCCATAATTATCTCTCCATGTGGGAGGAACGTCCCCATCCTAACCCTAATAAGTATTTTTCCTCTAAAATTGGTGCTGGAGCCATTGGCTCCCTTATAATCAAATGCAATATATTTATGGCTTTAATAACTATCAATGTTGAAAGAGTTAAATTGCTTCTCACTGTTGTTATAATAGACTGAAGTGTTAATGTCATTAGTTACTTCATCCATTTTCCCCAAAGCTTTGAACTCTTTGCTTGTACTTCCATCTATCACCACTAGTGTCACTTTTTCCACTCTCAGTCCTACCTCTAATCCCTGACTTTCAAACTTTTGATTATAAAAAATACACCTATAATTACCTTGATCTCCCTGCTGGGAACTGTAAATATAGATACTCAATCACCCTCAATCTTCTCTTATCATTCAGCAACACATACTTTCTCAATGCATCTGCTCCTAACAGATCTAAACTCCTACCATATCTTCCCATTAAACTCTAAAATGTCCTTCACCACTGTTCTCTCTCTTACTACTAACTTTGAAACTTAGCTTACTGTCTTAGAGTCCCTTCAACCTAGTTATCCTAACTTATTTTAATCTAATCTTTTCTCCTAACCTTTAAAAACCTTTTCCACTGATTTATTCACAAAATCCCTTCACCACCAATTTTTAGAATATGTGATCGGGAAAGTACCCACCTGCTTCTGACTTCTTTACACACAGACTTGGCAAACGACTAAACACCTTTTAGCCTAGCCTGAAATCTCTTGGTGTAAGAATGTAACCCAGAATAACAGTCACCCCTTTTAACTTTATTTTTCAGACAGATTGTCTAATAGGCAGTCTAATAGATTATCATCCCTCCTATGATATTATCTTTTTAAGCAAATATGATTCCCAAAAACCCTACTTTTTAAAATCTTCTACCAGACATCCGTCTAGTGTACATCTTATTGTACAGTTCAATTTACACCATGCATCTCTTCCCAACAATGCAATAGGTATATGTTCTAATATTAGTATGTCTATTTTAATTTCTCCTTGAGTTCTATAGCAGAGCTCAATTGGTTCCTTAAGAGTAATTAGCTGTTTTACTACCTCAAATCCCTATCCTAATTAGTTAATTTTACATAGTGAGATGATTAACCTCTTTAGGCTGAACACAGATAAGTTTTTCCACTATTCACCATCACTTCTCATAGTCCTTTTTATTTTCACTTCAATTGTTGGATATTTTTGTTCTTCTCCCTAATCGGTGCTATCAGCTGACACCCCCCTTCGTATCTTCTAGGCACTCTAGAATCCTTAGGGTTCACCTGGAGAACAGGTGATCTTGACTGGCTCCTGTATCTTCCTTAAAAATGTTCTCTGTTGTTTCCTCCTGGCCCATTGCACTCACAGGTAAAGTAACCAACCTGTCCATAATTATAACAGTCTTCTGAAAGTTGCTGGAAGTGTAGCTGAAATCTTCCTCCTCCTTCTATTTCTTCTCGTCCTCTTCCTCTCCAATTCTGTGTCTGTCCAGAAACTGGCTGTGGATATGGAACACCTGGTACCGCCCTTGGTGGCTGGTACAATTGCATTTGATATTGTTCAGTTGAAGCTGTAACAGTGATTGTTGATTTGGTTCACTCTGATTCTTCATAACCAAAGCTTCTCTTCTCCACCAGTTGTATGATTGAGTTTTCTGAGAGTTTCTTGATCCTGTTCTTTCTTGCTGTTGACATATCAGGACTCTTCAAAAGCTTATATTCTAAGTTCTGTCCTCGAAATATCATCTTCCATCATCTTCTTACTTTTCTTCAGCTGCTTGGCCTCAATGTATTCTTCTCCTCCAATTCTTGGGATCCTTTTCTCAGCAGGTTTTCTCCTTCTGTATCTTCTCTTCTTGAGTTGTTCATCCAGTTGTGTTACTTCTTCTAAACTATTCGCTTTATCCAGGCATGATAAGCATCGGTCTATATCTTCTTCTATTTCTTCTGTGCCTGTCCTTGTAGGACAAACTCCTTTTGAATACACAGCACCTTTAGTCTCCTCTTTATCGCTGTCTTCATCTGAACTCGAATCTCTTGTATCCTTCTTCCTTCAACTTCCATCAGAGATCAAATCTCTAGTATCCTTCTTTCCTCTTGCCAACTTCCTTCTGATCACCGAGTCATATCCACCCATGATCTCTTCTCAATCACTCTGATCTTCATCATCTTCTTCCTTAACCTCACTCTTCTCTTCCAGACATCTCATTTTCTTCCTTCTGGAGTTTTGGATTCATCTTTATCGTCGTTCCTGCTTGTCCTCTATCTATTATTCGTTCATCTTCATCTCTGATGCAATAATCACCCTGCTGGATGATCCCTGGAAGCTGAGGATAAACATCCCTAAGCTCTACTTCCTTCTCATAAGGTGGGTGTCTTATTGCTGAATCCGTATGTGAGACAGGTGTACTAACTTCTGCCATTAGTTTTCCTGTCGCCTTTTCTTCCTTTAGCATTTTCTCTATACCTTTATCTTATCGCTGGAATCTTTTATCAGTTTTTGTTTGAGAATGAAGGGCAACTTTTGTTTCATTTGCCGGATAACCTAGCAATAGTCTTAACTAAAGGATTACCATTTCGTACTATATCAACCGATGTAATGACTTTCAGATGATGTCGTTTTTCTCCCCATTATAACAACCCTTTTATATTCCTTTATCGTGAATTATTTTATTTTAGACTATATAGCCTATGGCTTCCCCCCTTTAATTATTAATATAAACCTAACCTTTTTTATTATTTTTTTTATAAATCAATAAAAATATGAATATGAAAAAATTCAATTACATTTTTTATTCAAAAACCATTTCTAATTAAAATAAAAAATCAATTAAAAAATCAATTAAAAATTATGAATAATTAAAACCAATTTTAATTTCTGTATCTTATCTTACCAATTTATATGTTCTAATATTAGTGGTGGTTATCTTACCACAACCCATCAGGAAAGTAAATGTAAGTTAGTCAACTTCAAAGCAATCCCAAAAACAAAGCCTTCTAACCTTACAACACTACAATTCCCATAACCCCTTGCTCTATAAGCACCTAATTATCTTAATTCTACAGAATAATGTCAGTCCTCGATTCCCAACATAACTTAAATCAACCCAAGTGATGCACATAGCCTCCAAAATGCAATTTTTAATGAAATAGTATTTGCCAAGCCTATGTGAAATTGTCATAACATCAGATATCCTGTAGGGGAAGATTTTGTAACAAACCAGTACCAAAACCTTTTTGACTTGATCCTCTGTCGCGTCACGTGACGTTACGTCAGCACCCCCTCTCTTTCTCTCTCCATTGCTCCTCTCATATGACAAAAGAACAGAGACACAAAAATATTTTTGTAGTTAATGCAATCACTGAGTTATTTCAACCATATTCAATATTCCCCCACTCACATTCGCTTTAAGACTTAATTCAGGACTAAATAGATCGCTCAAAAACATTTTATTTTTATTTTAATCCGTCATTTAATTTAATTCATTACGTCAACATATACCTAATTTATAAATTCACTACATCCCAACAAATAGTTTCATTTTCAAACAGCAGCCGCTTTAAAACTATAAGATTCGTGTTAAAATCTCTCCTCTTTGTTCCCTCGTTTGTGTTTCTCTGTCTCCTCCTGAGCACGCAACCCCACAGAAATATGACCCTTTACCCACAATCCCGTGTTGTAGTTTTAGCAAACAACATGTTGTAGTTTAGTACCGGAACCCAACGTCTCATAATCTCGTGCCATAAACTACAACTCCCACGTTTTGTAGTGTAGTGTCATAAAATTAAACGCATGCGCAAATGCATTCAATGATATGATTCCCAGACAATAGAACGATAGCATTACGCTACAGCTTCACTATTTTATACCTTATAATCGAACAATTACACATAACAGAGCTCACATTTGCGTAGAACTCTGAATTCCACACACACCGACATATTTTAAGAGGCTTTAATCCATCGCAATGGCCCTCTAAGGACACCCGTTAGCATGTAGCACGCAACACAATTAGCATTTAGCCTTAGCATTTAGCATTAGCCGCTATGTACAATGTAGCATGAAACCCCATTTAGCATTAACATTAGCCTTTAGCTAACTGCGGCCTACCACGCCCTAAGTAACCCTGCATTGTGCCTAAATCATTGTCCATTTATCCCCTGCTAACTTTATGCTGCCGTAAGTTATGGATATTATATATGAGCGGTTACCCCATGCAAATACCCCGTCGACTATAAGATGAGAATAACTTACAATATAACCGTCCACCTTATAGTTCCCAGAACCAACCTGACAACACCTAGCGCGTTGCAAGGATTTATGGCCCACTCCTAAGGAGTCGCCCCATTTAGAGGTCTTTCACAGATCCACAATGCCCTAATGCATACGTATTCCTGTCTTTATTCTGCCAATATCTGCCGTTAATATCTGCCTTCAATTGCTGTACAATTTTAGAATAATTATTACAGACTCCTAGTCAACAGCAATAACGCCACACGAGGCACACTACGGTCGGAATGGTACATCCCTCCCGTGTACACAAGCAGTATCCAACCTAACAACCTCCAAAGCTTGTGAGGAAAAAACTCACCCTTTTCTGGCCATGGCTTCAGAGCGAGTTAGCTTGGCGGCTGAATGAAACAGAGGAGAGATGCAGACCAGCCCCACGTTGGGCGCCATTTGTCGTATCGCGTAAGTGCTGGCAATTATTGCTGATAAACAAAGGAGTCTGCTCATACTGAACTTTGATCATAAGGTTTATTCGTATCACAAGCTTTCAGCATAAGTTACAGGTGACATGCCCACCCGGAGAGCGACGCCTCAGATTGCAATGGCCGCTCTGCCTTCTTCTTCGTTTTTCCCCCAGTATATATAATCTCCCCAAGATGTGGGTGGCTCCCTTATTGTCCAATCCCCTGTCTACAACACACTTCCTGTCTGTTGTATGTGGCGTTACACTAAAACATTCCCTCTTGATACTAAAATCAACGTCCTCTCCGGTTCCACTTAAAACATTAACAACGTCATAATCTTCATATACGATACTGGCTTTGGAGAACACTACCTGCCCCAATGCATAGTGCCAATTGTAAAGTTTGGTGGAGGAGGAATAATGGTCTGGATCTATTTTTCATGGTTCGGGCTAGGCCCCTTAGTTCCAGTGAAGGGAAATCTTAACGCTACAGCATACAATGACATTCTAGACAATTATGTGCTTCCATCTTTGTGGTAACAGTTTGGGGAAAGCCCTTTCCTGTTTCAGCATGACAATGCCCCCATGCACAAAGCGAGGTCCATACAGAAATGGTTTGTCGAGATCGGTGTGGAAGAACATGACTGGCCTGCACAGAGCCCTGACCTCAGCCCCATCGAACACCTTTGGGATGAATTGGAATGCCAACTGCGAGCTAGGCTTAATCGCCCAACATTAGTGCCCGATCTCACTAATGCTCTTGTGGCTGAATGGAAGCAAGTCCCCGCAGCAATGTTCCAACATCTAGTGGAAAGCCTTCCCAGAAGAGTGGAGGTTGTTATAGCAGCAAAGGGGGGACAAACTCCATATTAATGCCCATGATTTTGGAATGAGATGTTCGATGAGCAGGTGTCCACGTTCATTTGGTCATGCCATAGGGCGGCACACAATTGGCCCAGCATCGTCAGGGTTTGGGGAGGGTTTGGCCGGGTAGGCCGTCATTGTAAATAACAATTTGCTCTTAACTGACTTGCCTAGTTAAATAAATGTAGTGTAGCAACATTGATAGAGGTCATTGCTCATGGAGGCTTACCTTGGTCCAAATACATCTCCTATAGCTAAACACTTGGAGCTGTCTTGGTATTGACACACTACTATATCCATTATTAAACAAACAGTTCATAAAGACTCAAGTTGATAACTGATGATGAGAAACTGGAGTGTGTTCTCCCCAATATAGCTCATGTGCTTTCTTTTTCTTTGAAATACAATGGACCAACAACCTAGAGTTCACTTTAATTAGATTAAACATGTGTTCCCAAAGAGAACAATACATTTCCCAGCATTTGCATGACAATGCCCTCTAATTGTGTTTGGCTTAAGTCTTTTTTAATTGCTAACGCGATGCTGCCTGATTATATTTATAATGAATCAGGCTCTGAGTCCTCTCTCGGAAAACATTGTATCCAATTGCCCACTCTCACTGTTATTCAGGAGTGTCATTAACCCTCATGACTTTTTATTGTGTCTTCGCTTACCCTTAGGAATCAAATCCTAACACATTTGGATGAGGCATTACTGGAACTCTTTGTTTGGCCTAGATTGAAAGGAGTGCTGGCTGATTAAGTGGATGTGGCTCCCGCCGAGGTAAATGGGATTGTATAACTGGCAAGAGCTCCTCTGTAAGGTTGCTTACTTTGGCACGGCATTATTGGACTTTAATAAGGATCCAGTCAGTCTGCTGGAAAGTAGTGAGACCCTAGAATAACCTCCTGGCTGTGACAGTGATAGCCTGAACAATCTGCCTGACTTTGGCAGCCTGAAAAATCAACCCTAGTTTAGTGACAGCTCGCAGCATGTTTAAGTAAAGCCTCCAATGATTGCTTCTACTGGCGGCTACGCCCTGTCCTTCAACTTCTTCTACCGGTTGATTTTGGTAACATGTACTGTTCATCATCAAACCACCATAACTCAGGGCTAGGGCAGACTGACCTATCAAAAAAGCAGTGTTTTGGAAGAAAAAAGCATTATGTGAGGAAAAGACAGTTAAGAACAAGATGGTCTCAGAAAAGGAAATTACATGTAGGGTACATGCTTCTTTGTAGTTGAAATATAACATAATTTGAGCCTTTGTGAATTTGTCAACTGTATAGCCTGGCAGCTATCCCTTAAAGAGACATGTTGTAGTGGACTGGGGCATTTCCTGTTACTTCTGAGAATCCAATGCTTCCAAATGTCGTCCTATGATGGAGTTGGCTGGGAATTGTGAATGCATGTGCAAGTAGAGTGGCAGGTAGCCTAGCGGTTAAGAGCGCTGGGCCAGTAACCGAAAGATCACTGGTCAATGTGCCCTTGAGCAAGGCACATAACCCTAATTGCTCCTGTTAGTCGCTCTGGATAAGAGCGTCTGCTAAATGTAAAATGTAACGTAAATGTACTTCTGATACGTCATTTGTATTTTTCAACCCAAACTACATACTACAGCCCCACGTTTACCATTAGGGAGCAGGACAGAATGATGGATCACCGACCTTTAGGAAGGGTGAGTCTTCAATCATTGCCATACTGTCATATTCTAATCAGTTATCTGAAGCCAGCCAAATAGAGATAAGGTTGGTGACAACCACTTGCAAATGACAAGAATATGAAGCTCTCAAATATGTTTTTGTAAGCAAGTCAGACTGATGTTCAGAGTAGCTCTCAAATAATGGTTTCAACTTACTACTACTACTACTGCCACCACCACCACCACCACCACCCCACCACCACCACCACCACCACCACCACCATTTGTCCATGTCTGCAAACTTGGTATTAGTGCTCTGTAATGAGACATTCTGAAAGTACAGTATATGGCAGTTTGCTGCGTGTTGCATAATAGTGTGTGCAAGAGAAAAAATTCATGAAGAATGTCATGCACATGCCTATGTTACAGCTACAGTGAATTCCCTCTATCAGGCCTAATTTGTTTGTGTCGGTCTCTCCCTAAAGCTGTGAGCTGAGCTGGGGCAGGTCAGTGGGCACATGTTGGTAGGAAACGCTCAACACTGGCACACTAACCCACACTGTCACCCAGCATTACGGTTCTGAAAACGGCAGCCAGGTAAAGTTACGGCAGTGAAGTCAGCTCAGACATTGCATTGGCGATTAAGGTCAACGCTGTCCAACACATACACACATTGCCTATGAAGATCTGCCATAGCCTGTTACTATAGGCTGTCTCATAGGCTCTGGCTTAATCGTGTAGAGCTGGGAGACCAAATGAATTATAATATAATAATAATATGCCATTTAGCAGACGCTTTTATCCAAAGCGACTTACAGTCATACGTGCATATTTTTTGTGTATGGGTGGTCCCGGGGATCGAACCCACTACCTTGGCGTTACAAACGCCGTGCTCTACCAGCTGAGCTACAGAGGACCACGGGGAGGCAGATGAACCATTGGGGAGGCAGATGCCTGACATGGTGGATATAGCATCTTTGGAAATGCGTAAGTATAGAGATTTACATTCTGCTCAGGGTAAATGGCTAACATTACCCTTTCTACACTTGACAGTCAAATGCGAGCTCAAGGACACTTATTTATGCTGTTTATGCTAACCCGTTTGCTATCCCTTTAGCTTTGCTAGCTATCTATGTGGTATCGTCATCTTTTCCTTTTCTAACCGTTTGCTTAATCCTTACTGGCATTTGAATATAGCACTTGTCAGGAAAAGGAAATCCATACACAAAGTGGACAGAGTAGACACATTTTTAATCCAGGTGTAGACGCACTGTGTTCGGAACTCCATGAGAGGAACTCCATGATCTGAATAGAAGAGCTGCATTAGCTGTCAGTTCTAGACACGCTAAAGGAATACAACGTGTTCAACTCTAAATCCTGTTGTATAAACAAATAAAAAGGGTGCTTGGAATCAAAAATTTATCACATAAAAAAAGCTAGACATGGTCCATGAGACCCAATAAGCAATTCTGAACTGCAGATGTGCAAACTTTGGTGACACGATAGGGTGTGTGGGACTGTTATTGCATAAGGCAAAACAATTTTGAAGGGTCATCCTGCACCTGCAAAGTAGATCAAAATTAAACTAAATGAGAAATTGTCGTAAAATTCCAGATTATCTGTAAATAGAGTTGCTGTCTATCCAGTGAGGATATTTGTCTCAGTTAAGTTAGCCTCCTTTCTGTCTAGTTTCAGGTATAAGAACCCTGGATGAGGTGAGGATCTATAGCCACGTGTCAGAAGAAAAGCTTCATTCAGGATTCAATTGCGGATTTACCCTAATCTTCTTCCCTTGATATAGTGTGTGTGGGTCTTCACCTCAACTGCACTGCAGAAGGTTTTGTTGCATTCAGGGGCAGCTCAATAGCTTTGTCAAGCTTTGGAGTGAAACAGGGGGAGGAGACATTCATTTTGATGCCATTCAGGTTTTTTTTATCCAGTGACTCATTCGCGGTAATCACTTTGAATGTGCAGGAGTTGTGGTTGCAATGAATAAATCATTGCCCATATTTCTCACATGACTGACATTGAACTGGCATTGTTTTCCCACCGCGGCAGATAATTAGAGTGACTACCTGTCGTTTCTTGCCTCCTCTTGTGGAGAGATGAGCGATTAATCTTCACACAACCAAATTCTAAATTAGCCTCAAACTGAAACGATGACAAAACCGTCAGGATAGTCATTCTGAGGCCTCTAAATACCTTGACTGAGCAGGTGTCCTACTGAGTTAGAAGTAGAACCATCCTTTGGGTTTAAAACACATTATTGGCACAACCCACTGGGCACAGATGCCAATTCAACGTCTATTCCACGTTGGTTCAACTTAATTTCATTGAAATTATGTGGAAAGAACATTGATTCAACCAGTGTGCACCCAGTGGGAAGTAGTTAATACAGGATGTTGGCACAGGTATGTGTTAAGATAACACATTATTGGGATGATATTGTTAATTAAAACACATTATTGGCATGATATTGTTAATTAAAACACATTGGCATGATATTGCTGATTAAAACACATTATTGGCATGATATTGTTGATTAAAACACATTATTGGCATGATATTGTTGATTAAAATACATTATTGATTACAGGAAGATTACAGGAAGACAGAGAATAGTGAAAGCAATGTACCACATGTAGGAACAAATTGCTGTTGCTACCTCTCTTATAGAGGGCATGCAGTAGGTACAGTGAGGGAAAAAAGTATTTGATCCCCTGCTGATTTTGTACGTTTGCCCATTGACAAAGAAGTGATCAGTCTATAATTTTAATGGTAGGTTTATTTGAACAGTGAGAGAATAACAACAAAAAAATCCAGAAAAACGTATGTCCAAAATGTTATAAATTGATTTGCATTTTAATGAGGGGAAATAAGTATATGACTCCTCTACAAAACATGACTTAGTACTTGGTGGCAAAACCCTTGATGGCAATCACAGAGGTCAGACGTTTCTTGTAGTTGGCCACCAGGTTTGCAAACATCTCAGGAGGGATTTTGTCCCACTCCTCTTTGCAGATCTTCTCCAAGTCATTAAGGTTTCGAGGCTGACGTTTGGCAACTTGAACCTTCAGCTCCCTCCACAGATTTTCTATGGGATTAAGGTCTGGAGTCTGGCTAGGCCACTTAATGTGCTTCTTCTTGAGCCACTCCTTTGTTGCCTTGGCCGTGTGTTTTGGGTCATTGTCATGCTGGAATACCCATCCACGACCCATTTTCAATGCCCTGGCTGAGGGAAGGAGGTTGTCACCCAAGATTTGACGGTACAGGGCCCCGTCTATCGTCCCTTTGATGCAGTGAAGTTGTCCTGTCCCCTTAGCAGAAAAACACCCCCAAAGCATAATGTTTCCACCTCCATGTTTGACGGTGGGGATGGTGTTCTTGGGGTCATAGGCAGCATTCCTCCTCCTCCAAACACGGCGAGTTGAGTTGATGCCAAAGAGCTCCATTTTGGTCTCATCTGACCATAACACTTTCACCCAGTTCTCCTCTGAATCATTCAGATGTTCATTGGCAAACTTCAGACGGGCATGTATATGTGCTTTCTTGAGCAGGGGGACCTTGCGGGCGCTGCAGGATTTCAGTCCTTCACGGCGTAGTGTGTTACCAATTGTTTTCTTGGTGACTATGGTCCCAGCTGTCTTGAGATCATTGACAAGATCCTCCCATGTAGTTCTGGGCTGATTCCTCACCGTTCTCATGATCATTGCAACTTCACGAGGTGAGATCTTGCATGGAGCCCCAGGCCGAGGGAGATTGACAGTACTTTTGTGTTTCTTCCATTTGCGAATAATCGCACCAACTGTTGTCACCTTCTCACCAAGCTGCTTGGCGATGGTGTTGTAGCCCATTCCAGCCTTGTGTAGGTCTACAATCTTGTCCCTGACATCCTTGGAGAGCTCTTTGGTCTTGGCCATGGTGGAGAGTTTGGAATCTGATTGATTGATTGCTTCTGTGGACAGGTGTCTTTTATACAGGTAACAAGCTGAGATTAGGAGCACTCCCTTTAAGAGTGTGCTCCTAATCTCAGCTCGTTACCTGTATAAAAGACACCTGGGAGCCAGAAATCTCTCTGATTGAGAGGGGGTCAAATACTTATTTCCCTCATTAAAATGCAAATCAATTTATAACATTTTTGATTTTTTTGTTGTTATTCTGTTTCTCACTGTTCAAATAAACCTACCATTAAAATTATAGACTGATCATTTCTTTGTCAGTGGGCAAACGTACAAAATCAGCAGGGGATCAAATACTTTTTTCCCTCACTGTAGCCAAGGCCACAGGGTACAAATTACTTTGATCGACATGACAGGACTTTGCAGCATCGTTTGACTCAGGGGGAGGGGGGGGAGGGGGGAACACCACTGCCCACATGCAGAGATGTGCAACACCTGTCGAAACACTTTAAAAGTGTTCCTATTGTCAGTCCTCCGAACCACACAGCAGAAGTCAAATATGTTCTGTCAAAAGGAGAGAGTGCCGGCCTTATGGGAGGTTCCCCTCCACTGTAGCTTCTGTGGGAGTCCTTGATTGTGTTCGACTCAAAGCCATCCCGTGACAATTCAATCATGAAAGTAGCACATGAAAACCCTGCAGCTGCTGTTGGTTATTCATGCATCATTTATTTTTCTTAACAATTTTCAAACTGTTTCTCAACAAATTGACTTGCTTTCAACTAAAATAGCATCCCGCCGACGTCGCTCTATCATTTTATTTTGTTACATTTATCCAATCTCATATGGCGTTGCAAGCCACTTGTCAAAAATCTACTTTGTTTTCGCTTTCAGAAGTTAAACATCCATGGCTTCCCCTGAAGACAGTGACGGCTGGAAAGCATGCGACAAATGACTTAATGATGCATTTGAGCTTTCATTGTGGCAAAATATTTTGAATTTTAAATTACTTTTGTTACATTTACAGTCACCGAACCAGACGTGTTTCATCAAAACGTGCTGAGAAGCTTCTGCAGGCTCTGTGGAGGGTGAACGGCAATGCTTTATTTGAAACATAATGTCACACGCAGTGCACACCGAGGCTGCATTCATGGGGTAATTAGAAATGCTAAGAGTACCTTAGGCAGTGGAAATATCACTCTAGAAAAGTCACCTTGGGACCTACATGTGTTAAACCATATGTTATTTTGCAAGTTCTTTTCATTGAAACAGTATGCGGAGCACTAGTGCATTTTGCTGCACAGATGTTTTTTTTGTGTCTGTTTTTTTTTGTGTCTGTTTCTCAATGCCAGGAACAAAGCATTTGGTCAGAGTAATGATTAACATTACTGTCTGAAGTTCCGGTGAGCTCGAGCACATTAGAGGCCAGCTACTTATGACTGTACTGCAAGGTTGTTCACAAAGGGCTGTTGGATAAATACAGTGACAGGCCAGGGATGTGAAAGGAACATGCCATGCACTCAAAGAAAACCTCAATGGGTTTTATTCTCGAGCATGAGTCAAAAGACACATTTACTGTGAAAAGGCCTGGGGATATTTACAATCCCCTGTCATTTCTACATTCATGGATGTCAATATTCTATGTGTGCTGTTCATTTTAAAGAGGTATACTCAAGGGACTGACTGTACCAGATGTTCCTGAGATTCCTTTTTTTGTCACTTTGTCAACACTCTCACTACATTTTTGTACCAAAAACAACTTGATCTCCGTTATTGCATCCAGGTTGACATTTATTGTCATGAATCTGGTCCTGGAGGCAGAACTGAGAGGTTTCCCCTTAGATAGGCCAGCTGCAAAGTCCAAATTGGCTATATTGTAAAAGTTAATGAAAAAAAAAAATAGCTTTTTGGTCTTAATATAAGGTTGGGGTTAGGCATTAGGGCTAGCAGTGTGGTTAAGGTTAGGGTTAGGTTTAAAATCAGATTTTATGACTTTGTGGCTCAAACGATAACTTTATGTATTGGAGTTAACTGGAGTTGTTTGTATATCAAATTTGGCTGCATGCATTTGAAATGGTATCAACCAATCCTCCACGGAGAGGAAATTGAAATTATAATTGGACAATATTGTGTGTATCAGTGTGTGTGTGCAACTACACATGTGTGCATGTGCACATTTGCGTGCATATGTGTGTGTGTGTGTGTGGAGGATTTTTTTTTTTACTGCTGTGTTATGGTGGGTGTAAAGAACCTGAGCCAAGCCTATAATTAAGTTCATACTATGTTTGAGGCTCATTAACTGGATTAGTGGAGTGGACGCATGATGACCTCTTGAAATAGACCAAAAGATTCATGTTACTACCAGCCCCTCTTGCCAGAATTAATATAATTTGCTAATGTTTTCCTTTCACAATAATATATTACCCACTCTCTCTTGCTTGTATATGACCAGATGAAATTAATAGAATCGGGGAGGCAGGAGCACAGTGCAATGAAAAGCCACAGGCAAGTTTTATTGGTCGGCATGAGAGTGGGAAACCTTTATAGGAGACCCATTGAGATCCTACTGCTTGTATAAGAGCACAAAGTGCTTTAGCATGTAGCATGTTTAGCACAATGAAAATGTAGCATGTATGCTATTGTCTGTCAGTAATATATGTCATTTAGCAGACGCTTTTATCCAAAGTGACTTACAGTCATCCGTGCATACATTTTACACACGGGTGGCACCAGCAGAAATTGAACCGACGTCGTTGGCGTTGCAGTAAAGATGAGCAAACAGGTAGATATGCTAAAAGGGAGCTTGTATTACTAATGGATGTATGTCAACACTTCCATTCCCTGTCGTCCACCTGGACTCTTGTCTCTCCACACCCTTAACACAAAGTGACTCATTTGTTGTTGTTTCACATAATAGGATCTCAACAGTTAGCCTTGCCGAAATACAGCTTTTCCCTCCCTCTTGAAAAACTTAGTGTCATCTTAGTGGCAAGAGCGCACGTCTTATGTTTTGCTGTGTTTTAAGGAGCTACCTGTGCATAGTTGTACTTCTACCTTTACTTCTAAAATCTAGGATCATTCTCTTGAATTACCTGGGGGATTGATGGGGAATTTTTGTCAATTTTTATTAAAAACTAAAATCTTGACTGTTCCAACAAGGCTAACCTCTCGGATCCAGTTAGGTGAAGCACTAGCGTTTAGAGCATTGGGCCAGTAACTGAAAGGTCGCTGGTTCGAATACCTGAGCCAACAAGGTGAAAAATCTGTCGATGCGCCCTTGAGCAAGGCACTTAACCCTAATTTGCGGCACCATACTACTATGGCTGACCCCGTAAAACAACACATTTCACTGCACCTGTCCAGTGTCTTTGATAAAAAAAACAATAGGAACCACTCAAAGACAAGACACTCGCACTAAAATGATTGGCTACTTCACATTGTGGAATATGTACAGAGTGGGGATGTATGTGTAGTGTTCCTGCCAGCGTCATTATTTTTTCCTGATCTACTGTAGGTTTTCCATTGATTCACTGTACGACAAACAACCATCTATTCACAGTGGTACTCAGGGTGCTCCACCCTTGATGCATACAAGATAGTAAAGAATGCATTATTTATCTGTTCTCTTGTAAAAAAGAACCAAAGCAACCAAAGGCCATTCATTGTAATCTGATTCGGCACATTACATTACTTTTATATTAATGGGGCGGCAGGTAGCCTAGTGGTTAATAGGTCGCTGGTTCGAATCCCTGAGCCCACTAGGTGAATAATCTGGCAATGTGCCCTTGAGCAAGGCACTTAACCTCTACGGGATCGGTGTCCCGTATTCGGGACGGTTGAGCTAACGTGCGCTAATGTGATTAGCATGACTGTTTTAAGTAACAGCAGACTTTCCAGGACATAGACATGTATTATATAGACAGAAAGCTTAAATTCTTGTTAATCTAACTGCACTGACCAATTTACAGCAGCTATTACAGTGAAAAAATACCATGCTATTGTTTGAGGAAAGTGCACAACAACAATAAAACGTATCACAGCAACTGGTTTGATACATTCACCTCTGAAGGTAAATAATGTACTTACATTCAGTAATCTTGCTCTGATTTGTCATCCTAAGGGTCCCAGAGGTAAATGTAGCATAGTTTTGTTTGATAAAATCCATTTTTATATTCAAATGGATTCTACAGTTTGAACCTCTGCTGTCTCTGGCTCCACACCCACCCCGCCCGGCCATCTAGATGTGTGAAAGTTAGTATAAGCTAATGATCCATCATGTATGACATTCCTGGGTGTGTGTAAACTTACATTTTGTATTACCATATCATTTTTGTATGTTCTCTATAGTTATGTACTTGAAAATGTATCAATTGACCAATTCGGCACATTTGGGCAGACTTGATACAAAATAGTCCAGTATTGCAATGCTTCACTGGATCAATCTGAAACTTTGTACACACACTGCTTCCAGCTAGTGGCCAAAATCTAAATTGCGCCTAAACTGCAATATTATATTGTGGCCTTTCTCTTGCATTTCAAAGATGATGAAAAAAATTAAAATAAATAAAGCGTATGTTTTTTTGTTTGTATTATCTTTTACCAGATCTGTGTTATATTCTCCTACATTAATTTCACATTTCCACAAACTTCAAAGTGTTTCCTTTCAAATGGAATAAAGAATATGCATATCCTTGCTTCAGGTCCTGAGCTACAGGCAGTTAGATTTGGATATGTCATTTTAGGCGAAAATTGAAAAAAAGGGTCAGATCCTTAAGAGGTTAACCCTAATTGCTCCTGTAAGTCGCTCTGGATAAGAGCGTCTGCTAAATTACTAAAACATCAATGTAAATGTATGTGAGGCTTCCGGTTCCTATACTGCTGATATAGCGGATTAGTAAAGTAGACGTTGAGAGATGTGTGTCACGCCCTGACTCAAGGGACTCGTATTTGTTGAGTCAGGGTGTGTATATTCTATGTTGTATATTTCTAGGGTGATATGTTCTAGTATGTCTATTTCTATGTTGGCCGGTGTGGTTCCCAATCAGAGGCAGCTGTCGCTCGTTGTCTCTGATTGGGGAACATACTTAGGCAGCCATTTGGCACTAGTTAGTTGTGGGATCTTGTTCCGTGTTATGGTATGTTTGTGTGCTACCTTGGACTTCACGTTTCGTTTGTTGTTTTTGTCGTGTGTTTATTCGTTTAAATAAACATGTATGCTTATCACGCTGCGCCTTGGTCCTTCCCATCTGTGAACGATCGTGACAATGTGTCAGAGCATTATATATAAATAGATCAATTTCCCTCAATAAATAAAGAGATGTATTAAAACATCCCTAAGAGCAAGCACTCAGAACTCCATGTGGGGGTTGAATGTCTCTACATTACCTGGGGAAAGAACATTTGCTTGATGTATTATAGAATACTGCTAGCTCGCCATGTGCTGTGAGTTTCACCCGGTCAGAGCAGGAAAGAATACTCTGAAGTCCCTATCGCTAAGCGTACAGTTTCAGTACATTATCATATACTGTGTATTTGGAGCGTGGGTAGGAGGGAGAGACTGAGGTAGATAAGTCCTCACCCTACTCAGTAATCTACTGTACATGAGCTTTGCCACTACTTTGCTATATTTTCTACAAACTCTTCCGGTGCCAAGGGATTCTCCTAACGGGCTGTGGCATGCCAGACCTGTTGTCCTCTCATCTCTTTTGATTTATGCCAACCACCTGTGACAGAAAAGCAAAGGCACCCTGCAACCCCCTATGAATTTGCAAAAGTGCACTTAAACAGCAATCTAATTGATCCACGAGACTCTGGAAAAGCCAGGCATGAAACCATAAATCTCAAACAGGTATTCAATCGAGGCAGAAGCTTAGCTTGGGATTTAAGCACATAACTAAACGTTTTATTGACATTGATGCATAATTTACCCCAAAAAGGTTAGAGTTACAGGCACGCATTTAAAGTTGGGATTAGGCCCTTGGTGAGTCACGACTACTTATTAAGACACTAAAATGATGATGGCCGAAAAGACAGCCTACCTGTACCAGCCATAGGAAATTGTGCCAACTGCTGCAAATCAAGTTATGTTTACACACATAAAAAGAGAAATATGGCACTCCCAGAGCTTGTTTGAGGGGCAGATTTACTGCAGCCCGGGTCAATAAACCAACATCTTACTGGATATAATACTGAAAAGGTACCAAGGTAAATCCTGAGTCACTCAAACACAAAACAGTCTAGCTACAAGCTACAGGCTTCTGTGGCCTTACTATTTAGATGACAGTTTACATCCAGAAGCACAATATGTAGTCGTACGGCGCCAGGCTATGTTTAGAGCCTCTGCAATCAGCATCCTCTGGTCTCGGCAGGGCAGCAATAACACCAGTGGAACCTTAGTGCCTCCGCTGAGCAGCTTCTCAATCAGTCCCTGACACACACATGGAGCCTTTCTCCAAATGGATCCTCCTAGATGTGCAGCTAGCTAGAATGAAACACTCCCCTCCTCTCCCCCCGTCTTTTGGCCCGATTTTGATGAAACTTGGGTGAATGATGCATCTTGCCATTGAGATCCGTCATTTACAAAATGGAATGACGGCTATAGTAATCAATTGAAATTCCAAACTTTGATCAAGCATATCTCCTGTCCCGTTTGAACTACAGTCATGAAATGTTGTACATATATGCAGCCCCCCATGAGCAACAACTTTCGCATAAGGACCTATAAGCTCTGCACATTACATTTTTTGCAAATTATACTTTTTGTCCCCCACCAAACATTGAACAAGCATATGTCCTGCATCGTTTTTCCAATTTTGATAAATCTTCGGTAAATGATGTGTCTTGCCATTGACATCCGGTATTTCCAAAATTACACTGACTAGCCCAAGGGGGGCACTATAGTAACATACTTGATTGCTTTTTCTCTCTCTCATTAATCCAAGCAACAAGCATTTGAAAAATTGTCACTAATTGGCCCAAGGGGGGGGGGGTGTCCTGTTTCCTTCAAATCTGGGTATACAGTATTTCAGAGACTTGATTGAGACCGTTGTTCTCTAGGTGTGAATTACAAATCCATTTTTTTATGACTAACAAATAACAACTCTTGTGTGCCAGTCTGTATGTCTGAGTGAGAGAACAAGGGAAGGAGAGATAGAGTGTTAGTGTGTCTGTGTGCAAAAGTGTTGATTAATTTACTTCTCCTGAAACAATCTAAATGCAAATTGGACCTCTCTATCTATATGTTCCAGCCCATAATGAGGCTGGAATTTAAATGACCTGGTTGCATTTCATTCATTCTGAGAGCAAAGTAAAAAAATGTAAGGAGAAATCCTTCAGCATAAACAAACATTATTGCTATGAAGGAACACAGTACTCTTAGGACTGCCACAGACGACTCTGTGTACATTACATTCTGAACCAATACCAATCTGGTTAGAGTAGGGCCTAACATTTCTGATTAGCTCTCAGGTGGATGGTAGACTGCTATCATCATGCTGTAGTGCTTCCCAACTCCAGTCCTCAACAACCCCAACAGTACATTTTTGTATTGTATCCCTGGACAAGCACACCTGATTCAACTTGTCAACTAATCATCAAGCGCTAAATGAGTTGAATGAGGTATGTTTGTCCCAGGCTACAACAAAAATGTGTGCTGTTCGGTGTACTCGAGGACTGGAGTTGGGAAACACTGCTCTGGAGCAATAGTGAAATTCATTGTGAGGAGTATTGGTTGCAGTCTGTCAGGAGGCATTCACAAACTGCTCTGAGCCTTCTCACCTGCAGGAATGACTTCTCTCAGAAAGGCTTGACTGCACAGGGATCAATGTTTGCTGGTTGAGTGGATGCCTCGGCTGCACCTGGGGAGAGCACACCACCGACCTGTCTCTCGGCTACAAATAAAAGTAAATGTCAAACAAATTGTTAACATGCACAGACAGATACATCGAGACTAACTACACTGATAGGATGACATTTCCTCATTTTAAATTGGCTGCAGGGGAAGAAAAAAAAGAAATCTCGCAAACTGTACAGAGGGATTTTATGTTTTCCATTTCTGTTATAGAGTACCTCTGACACATAGAGGTGTGCTTTGAATGCAAATGTGCAGTGGTTATATAACCAGTAACACATTTCCTATCTATTTCTTAATCTGTTAGAGTGTAAGTCAGCTTCACATGCAGACATTAAGTTACCAAACGATACTGTGTTTAGAATGCTGCCTTTTAACCTTGAAACTCACTGCTGGGTGGATTCTATCTGCTCGCTTTTTCGCCTCTCTCCCTCGGCGAATACAAATTCTGTAAGCCGCCAGATAATTTCCATTCGCCAGACAAGCATTGTATCCAATACCTTGAACAGAGTCTAGAATAAAGAAGTCTCAAGCAATAACAATCAATTTAGTTGCGGCACCAAGCCATAACTCCTGGCCCATGTGCTATTGCAGGAAAGACACAATACCTCTCCACACACGGAACCACAGGCCATTTCCAATGAGAGATAATAGCACAGTGTTCTCCCATTATCAGATATATTAAACAGAACCTGATGCCATATCAGAGCTAAAATGTAATCACTGCTGTGGGATGTGGCACTGCATATCTCTAGAATGGAGAGTCCTTGGCCCGAGCTCTGTTTCCCCATGAGTTTGATAGTGTTCTTTGGGGAACAAGACTTACTTAAAGCTGATTTCAGTGCAGTAAAAACACTGTTTTGAGTCACATGAACAGTTCAAGTTCAATTTTATTTTCACATGCACAAGTACAGTGAAATGCTTAATTTGCAAGTTCTAAACAACAGTGCATTGATCAATATCAAAATATTATAACTAATTTAAAATATATATATATCATAAAGAAAAATACAATAAATAATAACTGAGAGAGGAAGCTATATTCAGGGTCAGTGCCAATATCAAATGTACAATGTGCAGGGATACTGGACTAATTTGAGGTAGATATGTACATGTAGGCGGGGATTAGGAAAAAGTGACTGGTAGCAGGATAAATAATAATAATAATAATAATAATAATAATAATAAGGAATGAAAATTTAAAGAAAATAATACAATACTTAAATTTTAAAGGGGCAATCCACGTTTCTACATCCATTTTTGGACTTGTAAGTTAATATGTACCCATTGATTCTTGAAGAATATAACTTATTAAGGCCTCATGAGCTTAGTTCAACTGTCATACCCCAAATATTAGCTTGTTTTACTCCAATGTTTATAAACAAAGTAAATGTAAACAAACTCTATTTCGCCTCAAACCATGGTTAAAACTATTATTTTGATATCATGGATGGTCAGTCCTTGCATCCATAGCTCTGTCTATAAACTTGAGAGCAGTTACATTTCTCCAGCCCCATCTCTCAGCTTTTTACCGAAACAGGGGCAGGAATGACGCTTTGTGATTGTAAACGTAAACGTAAACGTTTCAACTGCTGATTTCCGCTTTAACTGCATTGGTAACTAGGATGCAGTCACTAAAGTGTACATGGGAAATGTGCATAGGACACCACACTTGAAACAATGAAACAATGACTGAATTCAAATGAAAGGAAACTGGCCTTGAATGGAAAGGCAAGAAGGTCTACTAGTTACATTGTACTTCCACTAAACAACACTTCCATGTGACATGGTGTCTTCTGCATGCAATTTAATGTGAAGTTTGGCCGAGAAGGGATTCCAGGAAAATTGTAACACTCAGTTGTGGATGTAGTGGGGCAAGGACCTGTGGGAAGGGAATTTAAATGGCATTGATATCCTCCTCAGTCACTATTGCAACTCTGACCTAAAGGTAAGAAAACATTTTTTGGTTCACATCAGCTTTGATGTTAGACAAACATCTGCCCAAGTATGGAGGATAGCGTTGTCACGTAAACACCGAGAGTGAGGGGACATTTCCCCCTGATAGCTATAGATGGATGATCACCCATCTGTGGCTGATGTGTTCCACAAGTAAACGAATCCTAATCCTTAGTAGCCCATTTAACGGATAAGCATCACAAATTTAGACGTTCCCCATCTCTATAAACTTTAGCTGTAGTAACAGCAAGAAAGCTCTAAACATGTATCAGTGCATGTCAAATGTATTCTGGATGACTGTAGCAACCCACTAGGCAGAGACGTCAGTTCAACGTCTAGATTTGATTTACATTTGGTTGAGTTGTCAACTAATGTAAATTCAACGTGAACTCAACAAAACAAATCATAAGGTAATTGGATTTAGGTTAAAAGTTGGGTGAAAAAAAGACGAAATGCCCTTACGTTAATGACTTTTTGCAAATCCAATGAGTTGTCAACGTTGATTCAACATCATCACATTGATTTTCTGGGTTGAAATGACGTGGAAACAACGTTGATTCAACTAGTTTTTGCCAAGTGGGAAGTCTCATTTTGTAAGGCCAAGAGAATGTTCCATGTACATGGTGACATTTTGTCTCGATATTGATGATATATGACAATGGTTATTATGTGCCGCCCAGCACGGAAGAGTATGAATTCCATTCATAAAAATTCCAGGAGGGAGGATGACACTTTTTATTTAAGGTCTACTACTTTTACGCTGTGGACATTTATTAGAAAAAATGTTTGTCACCAATGTCATCTGGCTGTTTGCACAATAAGGTCAAGGTGATCAAGTTACTCTTCCAAATCAGTATGCGGTGTAATGCAATAAATGCAAGCCCAAGTCTTTCAGATGTCTGAGGAATATGAGCAAACGCTGTGCTGAAGCAGTAAAGGTATTTTCCTTATTGACATCCTCCAATTGTTTTTGTGTTATTTTCAGTAGGTAAAGTAGAGAAAAATTATCCACCATTTACTGATGAAAGACCTTGTAAATCTCTCCGGCGGTGAAGTGTTGATTAAAAGAGATGGGGAAGGCTAATCATGGGAGAACACATGGCAGACCCACTGATTACTGGCTTCACGAGGCCAGGCCGTCTCCCATCGATTTAGGAAAGTTTACTCCCATAGTCTCCCATGAGGTGTTACAGCAATTATACCGTGGATGCACTAACCTTCAAAACCTGCATTTTTTGGACTTGTTTTCTTGTCAATTGTAAATCTGTCCTTTTTTTTAAACGCAAAAATGTTTGGGTTTCAACTGTAAAGTGTTAGCTACTATTGTTTGAAAAATTTATGAGACAAGGTGGTTCCCTTTAACCTTTTGTCTTGTCTATCAAAAGGATGTGAACAAGAGGACCTACACGGCACTAAACCTCAACTCGAGAACATTTTGGGTAAAGTTACATCAGTTGTTTGTAGGAAGGTTGTCTGTCTGTTTGAGCTCTGTGTCCATCTACACTCTCCTTGGATTCTCCCAGCCACATGTTTGTTCTCTTCTCCCACTGAAGTCTGGCTAAGATATTACTCTTTCCCTTTGAATGTGCCAATCACATTCTTGTGGGCCTGGTGTCCTACAGACTCGCTCCATCCATTGAAGATTAGGGCCTTCATAAAAAAATTATCTAAGGGATTTGCTATGAGAGGCCAACTGGCTACTGAACTCATCCTGCCTTGTCATCTGAGGTTCCGGAAAGTAGAGAGAGACATCTGATTTTCAGATTATTTTCCAGGGTGCTTATTATTAATCTCTTGGACTTGAAAACACTACTCTGACATTGAGTGTTTTCAACCTTCCATCAGAATAAGGCTGCACTGCACTTGTCTTTACAAGAATCATTGTGAATTGTACAATTGTACTTCTCATAGTATATATTTTTTAACAATAATATTTGTGTGTGTGTGTGGGGGGGGGGGGGGGTGGTGGAGTTGATTTGATTAGGATTCCTATTAGCCGATGGCGACAGCTAGTCTTACTGGGGTCCGACACATAATGAAAAAGACATTACAGACAAAATACTTTAAAAATGACATACATTTAAAAACATTAACATGTAGTGTGTGTGTGTGTGTGTGTGTGTGTGTGTGTGTGTGTGTGTGTGTGTGTGTGTGTGTGTGTGTGTGTGTGTGCATCTATCAGTTACACATACTGTACATTTCAGTACATACACACAAGTAAGTCACATGTGGGAGAGGCGTTGTGCCGTGAGGTGTTGCTTAATTCGTTTTTTGAAAGCAGGTTTGCTGTTCACTTGCACTATATGAGATGGAAGGGAGTTCCAAGCAATGGACAATAATCAAGATAAGATCAAATCCACTATGAATCCACAATGTTCTCATTGTTGGCCCAATAACTTGATACATCAACAATCTAATAGCCTTTGAATCAAGGGAAGCAAGGCATGGCTTGATATTCTTCTGTGAGAGTGACACTGAGCACATATCCAAGTCATGTCTGCAGGAAGCAGAAACTGGAGAATAACCCAGGGAGGTGAATAACCTTGCCACCAGCATTCTATGCCAAGGCTTCATTTAGTAGATGGAAATCATTTGTGCTGCATATCAATTGCCCTGATCCACTGTAAAGGCTATAGAGGTTTACCTTGCTGTCAGCGGAAAAAAAGAATGGTTCCTCCTGCTCAATAAAGCCTAAGCTTGCCCTCACACTCTGAATATTTCAGCTGTGGGTGTCACATAAATCAATGCAACCCTTAAGTGAATCAATAGCGTTTGATTAGAAATGAAAATCAAGTGTTTTGGGGTTCACACAGTGCACTCACTCAAATCCGGCATCCCGGTAATGTGTGCGACTGGATACAGCCTTCCAGACAGTTCATTTTAATTCCACAGATCAAAGACAGTTTAATTTGAAATCATTGCATAATCATTTCTCCGCTGATCAGTCTCTTATTGGGGGATTGAAAATTCAGAAAAGTATATTTAGTCCTTTTACGAGGGTGGAGACTTCGCAAACCGGAACTGCCAATATCTAACACGCATAGATCTATAACTTAATCACGCAGCTGACCAAATTACGTGGGCCGGGCGCATGCATGCTGACACGGTCGCCAGTTGTAAAGTGTTTCCTCCTACACATTGGTGCGGCTGGCTTCCTGGTTAAGTAAGCAGTGTGTCAAGAAGCAGTGCGGCTTGGCAGGGTCGTGTTTCGGAGGAAGCATGGATCTCGACCTTCGCCTCTCCCGAGTCCGTACGGGAGTTGCAGCGATAGGACAAGACTGTAACTACCAAATGGATATCACGAAATAATAAAAAAGAAGTAATCTGATTACATAACAGTTTACTTTTGGAAGGCGTTACCCCCAACAATGATCAGTTTTTTAAAAAGTATTTATAAATTATAAATAGGCCACACTTTAGATGAGGCCACGCAAAAAGACTTGATGATCAGTAAATGGTTTATAAGGACCTATATTAAACATCTTATGAATTATCTTATGACTCATTATTAAATACGTTAAAAGTTGTTTATAAATGTGTGAATAACTAGGTTACTAACCTTTACAAATGTGAGAGAAATGATGAATAAATTATGAATATATGATTTACTAATCTATTATAAATGCTTTATTACATGGAGTTATTATAAAATTGTACCATTGTATCTTTTTAAGATTTTAAAGATAAAAATATATATTTCTTAGAATGTATTATTGTATTGTACTGTTGTATGCACTGATGGAATGGCCATAATCATTCAAGGCAGGCAGGATTGACATGACAACCTTTTCTTGTGTGAGTGCAGAGATTTCAGTGGGGCCGGCCCAGGGGGAGCATCCTAAGGCAGCCGTGCTGCTCAGGTTGATCTGGCACAACAATAACTCATCCTGACAGCTAGGAGAGCTATATGAGAGCCTGCCAATGGGGTCTGTGAGGAAGTTGCTGATCCAACCCATCCCTGGGTTAACCTAGCCACCGATGGGGGACATCCCAACACAGGAGCCACGGCCCCGGAAGCATGAACCTCTTCAGTGGAGGAGCCTTCTCAGAATGGGATTCAGCACAAAGGATAGCGATAGAGGGATAGATATATCAATATATTGCTGTGTCTTTACATTGAGTGTTATGATGTATACTGTATGTGGCAGTAATATCATTGCTTTGATTGGCTATGAGTGCAAATGGAGAGTGAATCAATCAAATATAATAATTCCATGTATATTGACAAAACTACTATCAACCTTAATACTACAGAAGTCTATATGCTACGCCAAACCAAGCCTCCAAGGAATAGTGATACAATTCCCTCTGTCTTCAGTTACCTTCAGAGTGGTTGATTGGCCCAGAGAGTGAATAACCTATGATTTGGGTTTGTTTACTTAGAAACAGCCACCTCCGGCTACCATTAGCATTGCTGAATGAAAAGGATAAGACAAAGGACCTTTTAAACTCATAAACAATTCACCCACCAGCTATTGTAAAGGGGTTGTTTTTGCATCCTGTGCATTCATGGCCCTTTATCCATGTGACAGTTGTGAAGCCGGGCATTAAGGTTCCGTGGAAATAAATGAATTCTTGCAGCTTTACAAACACTGCAAGATGTTTTGTTCTGTGCCACCATTGCCATCCAAATGCTATTAGCATGAATCTGTATTGTAAAATGGAGCTCCAAGGCTACTGTGCTGTGGCTTTGAAACAAGGAAATCCTTCACTACTGGTAAGGTATTGCTCTGAGAAGAAGGAACTAGAAAATGTCACAAAAGACTAGCCTTGGGAAGCAATTAAAACTAAGTGGGTTATGTTTTATATCTCTTTTATGTGGAGCCTCCTAATTATCTTTAGCAAATTATGACTTTCCACCTAACTCGGAATCAAATTACGGGAACACTTACCATTAACACATAACTTTAATTTACAAGAACAAAAAAAGTATATCCTTATGTGACATTAAACATTTATGACATTTAATAAGTACCTGGCTGTCATTTGAATAAAAATGTCAATACATTTCTAACTTTGCATTACAGCAAATGTGCACGTAACTAACAGAGATGCATTAGAATTTCATTAGAATTTTACAAGACTTATCATAGAAAGTTTCCTCATTTGCAGCTCAGCATAAGAGTACCTCTTCAGAAGACTGATATTTTCCAAATGAGATGCAGAGAAACTTCCAAACAGATGGACAAAGAAACACAGGGGTTTGTGGCAGGGGAATGCAACACACTGGTACGGGAGGTCTCTACACCTTGCCTAAAAAGATTTGGAAATGACTCCAAGTTTGTTGAGGAGATGTGACCTTGGGTTCCATGTCCTCCATTATAAAGCTGTGAATGGAAGAGATGGCATGCAATAATCCAGAAGCATTCCGTATTCAGATATGCTTGGCAGCTGAACCATAAAGCTGATTCATGGCTGTTTTATTTTCAATGGTTGCTGTTGCTCCATCTCCTATCCTGATGCTTGTGATATCCCTTGGTGTATTTGTTTTATTACTTATGAATACATTGCAAATGCTTATTCCAGCAGCGGTAGAATCCTTTGAATATTACTAAGCTGAGTAAAAGCTGTCTGACTTGAACAAATATACTGCCTACAGGCTTTCGTTTCTTCTCAGGTTTCTCCTCCTCTCTGGGATTCTCATGAAAGTGAGGTAGAGTGGGGGACCGAGAAACCAACACAAACAGGCTTTATCTTTCATCCGGCTCCTACATATTTTATGTACAGTAATGTATGTTTATGGTAATTAATTATTTCATATACTGTAGGCTACTGCAGAAGAAATTACTTGAAGTGACCATTCACAGTTTTTTTATTGGCTGGATTTTCTCAAATCGTTTTGTTGATGTCTTCGCAGAGCATTTCATCAGCTGGGTGATTCTCACAAACATGGTATTACTCTTGGTAAATTGTAAACATTTTGAAAATACATATTCTTTTTAATTTGTAATAGATAAAATACCATCTCAAATCACTGTCTATGTTAAATTAAACATCTCAACTCTTCAGATTTAATGATTTAAAAAACTAACATTTTCCAAGATCATGCACTAAAAAATCTCATTACCATAACACTTGTAAAGTTAGAAAAAACATAGGTTAAAATGTTGCTAATTTGTTTCATTGCCTAAAATACAGGACTTATTACAATAATATTTCATTAAAAAAATATGACATCTAGATTAAGTATATTTTTCTTTTAATCAGTTCTCATTACCATGATATTACACACTTATGGTAATTATAATCTAAAATGGGTAAATGGGGTGTACGAGGACAATTATCAAATTTAAACATAATATGTACCATTTCGAACAAACATTTCATTGGTTTTAATTAAGTAAAACATGTTAGTTATTTTTATAAATTAAATGTATGTAAAGTCCTACAAAGGTTGTGTAAAAAATAAGATTCAAGCCCAAAACAAGTTAAAGAAGCAGAAACCGAGCACAGTGAGGTTTCTCGTATGGAAAAAAACATGGATTTCACATGTGATCACGTGATTTTATGTCAAATTAATGTGAAAATATGATCTCATGTGAAATAAATGCAACATTTTAACTGGGCCCAGCTCCACAAGGGGGCAAAAGGGGGCTTAGCCCCCTCAGTTGAAACTTGTGCCCCCTCAGTCTATGATGGAATATACCCTTAGAAAAGACAAGGAACTTGACAAGGTGTCTAGGGTATGGAATGACAAAATTACTTCCTTAGCCAGCATACAGTGGATTCGGAAAGTATTCAGACCCCTTGACTTTTTCCACATTTTGATATGTTACAGCCATATTCTAAAATTGATTAAATTGTTTTTTTCCCTCATCAATCTACACAAAATACCCCATAATGACAAAGCAAACACTGTTTTTTTTCAAATAAAAAATATCACATTTACATAAGTATTCAGACCCTTTACTCAGAACTTTGTTGAAGCAACTTTGTCAGCAATTACAACCTCGAAGATTCTTGGGTATGACGCTACAAGCTTGGCACACCTGTATTTGGTTGGATGGGGAGCGTCGCTGCACAGCTATTTTCAGGTCTCTCCAGAGATATTAGATCGGGTTCAAGTCCGGGCTCTGGCTGGGCCACTCAAGGACATTGAGAGACATGTCCCGAAGCCACTCCTGCGTTGTCTTGGCTGTGGATTTAGGGTCGTTGCCCTGTTGGATGGTGAACCTTCGCTCCAGTCTGAGCTCCTGAATGCTCTGGAGCAGGTTTTCATTAAGGATCTCGCTGTACTTTGCTCTGTTCATCTTTCCCTCAATCATGACTAGTGTCCCAGTCCCTGCCACTGAAAAACATCCCCACAGCATGATGCTGCCACCACTATGCTTCCCAATAGGGATGGTGCCAGGTTTCCTCCAGACGTGACGCTTGGCATTCAGGCTTGGTTTCATCAGACCAGAGAATCTTGTTCCTCATGGTCTGAGAGTCCTTTAAGTGCCTTTTGGCAAACTCCAAGCGGGCTGTCATGTGCCTTTTACTGAGGAGTGGCTTCCGTCTGGCCACTCTACCATAAAGGCCTGATTGGTGGAGTGCTGCAGAGATGGTTGTCCTTCTGGAAGTTTCTCCCATCTCTACAGAGGAACTCTGGAGCTCTGTCAGAGTAACCATCGGGTTCTTGGTCTTCCCTGACCAAGGCCCTTCTCCCCTGATTGCTCAGTTTTGCCGGGTGGCCAGCTCTAGGAAGAGTCTTGGTGGTTCCAAACTTCTTCCATTTAACAATGATGGAGGCCACTGTGTTCTTGGGGACCTTCAATGCTGCAGATATTTTTTGGTACCTTTCCACAGATCTGTGCTTCGACACAATCCTGTCTCGGAGCTCTACAGACAATTCCTTCGACCTCAAGGCTTGGTTTTTGGTCTGACATGCACTGTCAACAGTGGGACCTTATATAGACAGGTGTGTGCCTTTCCAAATCGTGTCCAATCAATTTGTAGAAACAGCTCAAGGATGATCAATGGAAACAGGATGCATCTGAGCTCCATTTTGAGTCTCATAGCAAAGGGTCTGAATACTTACGTAACTAAGGCATTTCTGTTTTTGATTTTAAATACATTTGTCTAAAAACCTGTTTTCGCTTTGTCATTATGGGGTATTGTGTGTAGATTGATGAGGATTTGTGTTATTAAATTCATTTAAGAATAAAGCAGTAACGTAACAAAATGTGGAAAAAGGGAAGGGGTCTGAATACTTTCAACGGACTTGCTTTAGTGTGTAGGGCACTCTCCATGGTGCTGATAGAGCGCAGCTGAGATTTTGCACCAACCTGTCACTTCTTGGTCAAAAGCACTCAATGGTGTCTGCATTTAAAGTTGTATGTTTATTGTGGTATAGCGTGATATAAGCAGAATTCTGTATAATTCCAATGCAAGAACCCAAATGACACGCCCCTGGGTAAAGCTACATGTCGGTATGTTTCATAGAAATAGATACGTTCTATTATGGTTTTATTGGTAGTCTATTGGTTTTTGTAGTTGTAAATGGAAAGGTACGTATTGGAAACGTGTTTATGGTAGGCTTGCTTAATTGATTAAGTGGGTCGAATTTGATCCATAGAAGTGTATTGTACCATATCACAACGGGTTGCTGTACTCATGAGCGGCATGGTTTTCCATGTATGAAACTGGCCTATAGGCCTATTTGTTTGGCAAGACAGCTGTGCATGGCTGCATCTCACTGTAGTAGGCTGTATGTTTTGGTTATCTGCATCTCCATTTGCCTTTTGTTTATTGTGTTTGTTTACTGTTAATGTAACTAGCCTAATTATAGATTGTGTCATGCCTTTATTGATCTGATATTTGTTTACTAGGCCTACTTGGTACCGCTGTTTTGTTCTGTTTGCATTCAATCGTTCGCATTCGCAGTTGTGTTGGTATTCTAATCCAAACTGCTATAAAGTATTTTTGTGTGCAAGCATGAATAACTAGGCTACTAAGTTTAGCATTTAGAATGCATTATTTTGGCAAGACAGCTGTGTGTCCGGCTGCATTCACATAGGCTGTTTGTAATAGGTGAATTACCCTATCTGTCTTGTAGCCTATATTCATTATGAAAACGGCCTTGCTTTAGTGTGTAGGGCGATGTCCATTGTGCTGATACAGCGCAGCGGAGATAGGCTACAGATTTCGGCCAACCTGTCACTTCAAAAGCACTCAATCATCGGTCTCGTGACAACATGGGGATGCAACATTTCTACATGATACCATGAAACTACACGTGACAACATTTGATCACATGTGAAAACCCTGTGTCAAATGTCATTGAGAATATTTTACTTTAAAATGCATAATTGACATTAATTGAATCAGTCATGGTCCCCTGCAGGTTTGTCTAGTTCACAGTTTGTTCCAGGGACATCCCCATTTCGCATGTGAAAACGTGAAATTCATGTAGTTTTTCCGAAAAGGTGGGGACCATGTTAGGATGTTTGTAAGAGTTTCTCAAGACATTCCTTTTACCAGTTGTCAGGACGTGTTGGTCCCAGATAGTCTCAAACCATCCCAAACCATTATAAGTAAAGCAATAAAAGGGTGGTTTTAAAGTGAGTGGTACGCTGTTCAGCTAAAGTTTGACCCCACCTAGGATTTGAACTAACAACCTCTGGATTTGAGGTGTGCTAATCTTGCTGCTGTGCCACAAAGTATATAGCATTCCATACACATTCATTAGCTACAATACATCTCTGCAAAAGAGTGCCATCTGCACTGCTATTTTAGTTATCAATTAATCCGACTATTGTCTCCGTCATTGATTTCATTTACTTATTTCAGCAATTTGAGATTTTTTGTATAGTTGTCTAATGTTGGTGGGGCATATAATGCTGTTTCATAATACAACCATAAAGACTCTATAGCGCATGACGCTGTTCTTAATTTAAAGTCAAACCCCTTTGGTCATTAATAACTTATATCATATGACACTGTACTTACTATTAAGTCAGACACCTTTGGTCATTTATAACACATACATAAAGGCTTAATGATGTAAACACAAATCTATTAACACTTAGGGAATTATCACTAACAGCTAAAACAAATAAACATGAAAGACATGTTTAAACCATACATTTCCTTTTATTTGTACATTTTTAAAACAATACAAATTCATTAAGTTTCAAAAAGTCCAGCAATGCAATTACATTGAACATTACAAAGGGCTATGAATAGTGTAGCTTGTCCCTGAGCTGGCGGACGAATGGTTCGTTCCTCTCTTCCTGCTGGAGGTACTGCATGTTGGTTCCAACCTCAAAAGTAACAACAAAGAAAGTTAGCAGGTCTGTTAGGAAATGCCTTTGTCACACCATCTTTAGAAGGGAATTTCTGTGAGAAACTCTAAATGGGAAGATGAAAAATTCCATTCAATTCGTATTATTATATTCCTCTTTCACTTACAAATCTCATGACGTGACTATCAGACATGGCTGTATCTAGGGGGATTTGTATTTAGCTGAGCCTGCTAGCTAGCAAGATTTCGGCTAGCTAGCAATTGCTGTGAAGTCACTGAAATTATATGAAATAACGATTGAGGTAGCTACAGTATTACATTTTTACATTTTAGTCATTTTAGCAGATGATCTTATCCAGAGCGACTTACAGTTAGTGAGTGCATACATTATATTTTTTCATACTGGCCCCCGTGGGAAACTAAACCACAACCCTGGCGTTGCAAGCGCCATGCTCTACAAACTGAGCTACATTGGGCTATGTATCTAACTCAACACTTAACTACTACAAACTAATTTCAATTACAATAAATAAAGGTTAACTTACTTGTTTTTCGATGTCCAGTGGCAGCACACGTGGGCATTTGATTTGCAAACTCATGACATGATGGCGCTTGCAACGCCAGGGTTGTGGGTTCGTTTCCCACGGGGGACCAGTATGAAAAAATGTATGCACTCACTAACTGTAAGTCGCTCTGGATAAGAGTGTCTGCTAAATGACTAAAATGTAAATGTAAATGATCAACGTCTCATCACCAACAGTAAAAAAGTACTTCATGGAATTTCAGACATTTTCAAAATAAAAGTTCCCCACGTAATAGTAAAAATGAGTCAATGACCATTCATGATATATGAAAAATAATTGTCAAAAATTTTACAATGACTCATATTTGTTCAAATTTAAGTGACATTTGCATTAAATTTGGGTTTTAAAACATGTTCCAATGTCAAATAAATGCCCCAAATGCGATACACTGTATATGGAATACATACAGTGGCTTGCGAAAGTATTCATCCCCCTTGGCATTTTTCCTATTTTGTTGCCTTACAACCTGGAATTCAAATGGATTTTTGGGGGTTTGTATCATTTGATTCACACAACATGCCTACCACTTTGAAGATGCAAAATATTTTTTTGTTGTTGAAACAAACAAGAAATAAGACAAAAAAACAGAAAACTTGAGCATGCATAACTATTCACTAGAGGCACCTTTTGCAGCAATTACAGCTGCAAGTCTCTTGGGGTATGTCTCTATAAGCTTGGCACATCTAGCCACTGGGATTTTTGCCCAATCTTCAAGGCAAAACTGCTCCAGCTCCTTCAGGTTGGATGGGTTCCGCTGGTGTACAACAATCTTTAAGTCATACCACAGATTCTCAATTGGATTGAGGTCTGGGCTTTGGCTAGGCCATTCCAAGACATTTAAATATTTCCCCTTAAACCACTCAAGTGTTGCTTTAGCAGTATGCTTAGGGTCATTGTCCTCCTGGAAGGTGAACCTCCGTCCCAGTCTCAAATCTCTGGTTTCCCTCAAGAATTTCCCTGTATTTAGCGGCATCCTTCATTCCTTCAATTCTGACCAGTTTCCCAGTCCCTGCCGATGAAAAACATCCTCACAGCATGATGCTGCCACCACCATGCTTCAATGTGGGGATGGTGTTCTCGGGGTGATGAGAGGTGTTGGGTTTGTGCCAGACATAGCGTTTTCCTTGATGGCCAAAAAGCTCAGTTTTAGTCTCATCTGACCAGAGTACCTTCTTCCATATGTTTGGGGAGTCTCCCACATGCCTTTTGGCGAACACCAAACATGTTTGCTTATTTTTTTCTTTAAGCAATGCCTTTTTTCTGGCCACTCTTCCGTAAAGCCCAGCTCTGTGGAGTGTACGGCTTAAAGTGGTCCTATGGACAGATACTCCAATCTCCGCTGTGGAGCTTTGCAGCTCCTTCAGGGTTATCGTGGTCCTCTGTAGCTCAATTGGTAGAGCATGGCGCTTGTAACGCCAGGATAGTGGGTTCGATCCCCGGGACCACCCATACGTAAAAATGTATGCACACATGACTGTAAGTCGTTTTGGATAAAAGCGTCTGCTAAATGGCATATTATTATTATATTATATTATTATTTATCTTTGATCTCTTTGTTGCTTCTCTGATTAATGCCCTCCTTGCCTGGTCCGTAAGTTTTGCTGGGCGGCCCTCTCTTGGCAGGTTTGTTGTGGTGCCATATTCTTTCCATTTTTTTTATAATGGACTTAATGGTGCTCCGTGGGATGTTCAAAGTTTCTGATATTTTTTTATAACCCAACCCTGATCTGTACTTCTCCACAACTTTGTCCCTGACCTGTTTGGAGAGCTCCTTGGTCTTCATGGTGCCGCTTGCTTTGTGGTGCCCCTTGCTTAGTGGTGTTGCAGACTCTGGGGCCTTTCAGAACAGGTGTATATTTACTGAGATCATGTTACAGATCCTGTGACACTTAGATTGCACACAGGTGAACTTTATTTAACTAATTATGTGACTTCTGAAGGTAATTGATTGCACCAGATCTTATTTAGGGGCTTCATAGCAAAAGGGGTGAATACATATGCACGCACCATCGTTATTTATTTTGTAGCATTTTTTGAAACAAGTTGTTTTTTTCATTTCACTTCACCAATTTTGACTATTTTGTGTATGTCCATTACATGAAACCAAATAAAAAACAATTTAAATCTGAATAATACGTAAGCTGTCTTCGAATACCCATACCAACATACTGTATACTACATATTTAATGAGTATGTACTACATACTATATACTATTAGTTAATTTTAGTATACTGTAAACGAACGGTATCCTTTCAGTTGAGTGTACTAGCGCTTCGCCTGTCTGAAGTTGATGCTGTTGCTACGCAACTTCTTGCTAGCTTGTTATCATAGCCAACAAATTACTAGCTAGACATCTTACGACTTCATTAACAATGTCCATTGAGAACGCACAATGACTATACCACTTAGCTAAGCTAAGAATATCATGAATAACCTCCCGAGTGGCGCAGTGGTCTAAGGCACTGCATCGCAGTGCTAGCTGTGCCACTAGAGATCCTGGTTCGAATCCAGGCTCTGCTGTAGCCGGCCGCAACCGGGAGACCAATGGGGCGGCGCACAATTGGCCCAGAGTTGTCCAGGGTAGGGGAGGGAATGGCCGGCAGGGAGGTAGAGCATGGTGTTTGCAACGCCAGGGTTGTGGGTTCGATTCCCACGGGGGGCCAGTATGAAAAAAGAATAATGTATGCACTAACTGTAAGTCGCTCTGGATAAGAGCGTCTGCTAAATGATGTAAATGTGTAGTTAATATACTGGCAGGTTCGATGTATTAGTAGCCAACTAACGTTAGGTAGCTAGCTAACATACCGGTACGTACAAGCGTAGCTAACAAATTGTCAGCCAACATAACGTGTGATGTAACTTCTTTGAAAAGTCATTACTTTATTACATTGCTCAACATTTTCTTAACATTTGTCATAAATAGTTAAAGTAATGAATTTGTATCTGCTCTCTTCGGACTTTGGCTGCATATTTTCCGCCATTTTCTTCAAATCTGAAAATGTTGTGAAGCCACGCCCATTTTCGGAAGAATTGCATTATGGGCCCTAAAATACGGAAATAGTGTCCACTGCTTGTATACTTCGTATTTTGACGAATGTAGTACGACATCCAGGAACTTTTGGCATACTAACTACACTGCTCAAAAAAATAAAGGGAACACTTAAACAACACAATGTAACTCCAAGTCAATCACACTTCTGTGAAATCAAACTGTCCACTTAGGAAGAAACACTGATTGACAATAAATTTCACATGCTGTTGTGCAAATGGAATAGACAACAGGTGGAAATTATAGGCAATTAGCAAGACACCCCCAATAAAGGAGTGGTTCTGCAGGTGGTGACCACAGACCACTTCACAGTTCCTATGTTTCTTACATTTTTCCCACACCTCAAAAGTCATCCCCTGATGTGGTTTAAGCGTTGTTGTGAACAAAGAAAATGCAATTTTGTGATTTTCTATTAAAGAAGTTTGAAAAAAATGGGGGAAATCCGAAACCTGGAAAATCTAAACCAAGAAAACTGAATTTAGGGAAAAAACTGAAGTAGACAGAAAATAAAAAAGGATTTTAAAAGGTCCTACCAACGTTTGTTGCTGTACATGACTGTACTTTAGAGTGTGTCATCCTGCAGCACAGTATTTTGGGAGAAGTTGTGGTCAGGTCCAATATTGACTATGCACCCAAGAGGGAAAGAGGTTGGACCATCCTAGAAATGTTTTAGTGAAATATAATATCATATATAACATTTAGCAGACGCTTTTATCCAAAGCGACTTAATAATGAGTGAATATATTTTTACGTATGGGTGGTCCCGGGAATCGACCCAATATCCTGGCGTTTCAATGCTCTACCAAGATGCATGACAGAGTTGTAAATGCTTTGTGAAGCCTCAATTGAATATTATTTATAAGGCCTTTATTAAGGGGTGCTTATGCCACCCTTTATAAAGCACAGGTTTATGTGATATTTGACCTAATGGGTTATGTCACATCAGACATTGTCACACAGTTATGCCACATTTATGAAACCTTTATAAAGCATGACATACAGTTATAGATGATTTGTAACACATTTGTGTAGTGTTTATGAAGGCTTTATGAAGCCTTTTTATAAGCTGCATGTCATTTAAATTGGGACCGAAAACACCATGTTAAAAGCTCTGTGTGTGTCATAAAGACAGTTTTTTTCACATATGTGTAGTGTCCACATATTTTCACATGTGAAATGTCACATGTGAAGTGCTCCAAAAACAAATGCTTTCACAAGTCAAATGTCAAATGTGAAGTGTTCCAAAAAAACACATTTGACATTTCACTTGTGAAAACAAGTAGATTTTTTAAACACTTCACATGTGACATTTCAAATGTGAAAAAGTGGTTTTGTGGAAAAAAAACATTAATCTTTATGATACACACAGAGCTTTTAACATGGTGTTTTCGGTCCCACTTTAAATGACGTGCAGCTTATAAAGGCTTCATAAAGTTGGTTGACCGTATGGGTAATATGATAGTAAGATATTCCATTTTTTTTTAGAGGCTATAGTGTCCTTCAGAAATTATTCATAGCCCTTGACTTTTTCCACATTTTGTTGTGACATTGCCTGAATTCAAAATGGATTTAAAAATTATAATCTCACCCATCTACACACAATACCCCACAATGACAAAGTGAAAACATGTTTATAGAACTTTTTGCAAATGTATTAAAAATGAAAATATCTAATTTACATAAGTATTCACACCCCTGAGTCAATACATGATAGAATCACCTTTGGCAGCGATTACAGCTGTGAGTCTTTCTGGGTAAGTCTCTAAGAGCTTTGCACACCTGGATTGTACAATATTTGCACATTATTATTTTTCAAATTCTTCAAGCTCTTTCAAGTTGGTTATTGATCATTGCTAGACAGCCATTTCCAAGTCTTGCCATAGATTTCCATGCCGATTTATGTCAAAACTGTAACTAGGCCACTCAGGAACATTCAACTTCGTCTTGGTAAGCAACTCCAGGTTAATGTCCTGCTAAAAGGTACATTTGTCTCCCAGTGTCTGCTGGAAAGCAGACTGAACCAGGTTTTTTCACACAGAGTGAGTCCATGCAACTTATTATGTGACTTGTTAAGTAAACACTCCTGAACTTATTTAGGCTTGCCATAACAAAAGGGTTGAATACTTATTGACTCAAGACATTTCAGCTTTTCATTTTTTATTAATTTGTCAACATTTCTAAAAACATAATTCGGCTTTGACATTATGGGGTATTGTGTGTAGGCCAGTGACACAAAATCTCAATTTAATCCATTTTAAATTCAGGCTTAACACAACAAAATGTGGAAAAGTCAAGGGGTGTGAATACTTTCTGAAGGCACTGTAACTGAATTGATCATGAGAATCACCCAGCTGAACAACAAGTCATTTGTGGTTGTTAAGTACTGTATGTTGGTTTACTGTATACTGTAATTGTCTATGACACAAGTTGGTCATTCATTGGTTGTCTTGGCATCATTAGGCAATGAGCAAGTCTTCAGTTCGATATTCCTCTTAATCTATTTCTTGCTGCAGCACATTGTCCAGGATAAGCTAGATATTTTCCTCCCCTTCAGAGTAAACACCCTGCTGTAGACCACGGCAGCCATATTTCCCAGAGTTGGGGGTCTGAACCCCTCTTGAAGTCCATCCCTGGCCGCAACATCACAACACATGTCTTGAGTCAGTACCACTCCGGCTCTCATCTGTCAGTGCTGCAGGACGCACATTCAACTTTGAAGGAATCTGAGAGCTTCATTGCCCAATCGAGGTTCCACCACCACAGACGGTACGTCTGGCCAGACCCAGGGAAAGGATACTGATGAGCTAGCTGTCTCATTAGTTTCTGACCCATGGGAAATTCACAGGTGGAACAAATCAACAGCAGCTTCCAACAACAAGTTCCACTCAACATTTATGTTTGTGGATGCTTCCTTGAGCCCTCTCTGGTCATTATGCCCAAATGAACACAAACAACTCAGAGTAAATTAAACCAATGAGGGTTTTAATTACGTGCAGAAATACGGATATTGCCAAAGGCCACAAGGGATTGAATTATCCAGATGTGCCAATGTGCAAATATGGAGTGAGGACAACTGACACATTTGATGTCTATTTTGAGATGAACATCGGTTTTTAGTATGAGAATCTGCAGCATTCAGCTTTTCTTACTTCATTGGTTTTTGTTTTTATATCTCTCCACTGAGAAATCATCTATTTTCAATTATTTTCTTGTTAGAATAGGCCTACGTAATTATGACCAACTTCCAGAGACATATTATGATGTATTCCAGCAACAGTCTGCTAGCATAAACCAGGAAAGGCCCTAATGAAATCTTGAAGCTTTCAACAGAAAAATCAGCTCTATTGATATAATGCTACACTATTTATCCTAAATAAATATGTTATGGTTATTGGTTACATTAATTGTTTTTCCAGGAAGAGTTGTCTCCAATAGAGATCCAGGTCTTCTGATTTGAGGCATAATCAATGGCAGTCCCACATGTTCCCACTTGTTGTGCTGTTGTCAAGAGACCGAACAAAGTTCTTAAACTGAAGATGTGAGATCAATGGTCTAGTTCAAATCAAGTGGATTCTAGTCTATTGGTCTAAAGGGTACTGGGCAATGTGAGAATTATGTCTGCAAGTTGCAGACATCTTAAAGCCCGACCTGATCAAAGGATCACCATGAAATGAGACAAAACATTTTGAAAGAAACACATCAAAATGCACAAATTGTGCAGCTCAGAGTAACATGGTGAACTCATGATCTAGCTAAAGTGAGCTAACCATAACCAGCTTTCTAACAAACCAGATCACCTCATTTACTGCTTGCGAACATTGTCAGTTAAGGTTATCCAGCTAGCTAGCAAGCTAATGGAATTGGTTAGATGAAACTATCTCATCTTTCAGTCTTTCGGTAAGAATTGTTGAATCTTGGAGCTGGCTGGCTGAGTTCTAAAGCTCGGGAGTTCAGCGCAATCAAACTTTTTCTAAAACTGTCTTGTTGTCACGTTTGTTGTGTAAAGGATTGGACCAAGGTGCAGCGTGGTATGCGTACATAGTCGTTTATTATATAAACACAGACAAAATAACAAATTCCAACAGAACGTGAAGTTCAAACCGCTAAACATCCAACAAGCCAAACTGAAACAAGATCCCACAACATAGGTAGGCAAAATGGCTGCCTAAGTATGATCCCCAATCAGAGACAACGATCGACAGCTGCCTCTGATTGGGAACCACACCCAGCCAACATAGAAATAGATAACAAAGATTTACACATAGATATTCACACCCTGACCAACAACTAGAGATCTCTATGTCAGGGCGTATCCCTTGTCTCATGGTATCTATTTGAACCGGCATTCATGCCTTCAACTACTTCTGCCAAATATTCTACATAAAATAAAGTATAATCAAGATCTGGTTTTGTAATCACTTCAAATGAGGACTAAGACATAGTCACATAATTGTTTCTTGAAAGCCCTGTCTAAATGAAGGTTAAATAAAAGTAAAATAAGGTAGCGGGTGTGTTTTTGTTTGTGGGTGCGTTTTGATGTGTTTCTTTCCATTAGATTAATCAAATTTGCTGTTCCGCTAAGGCCCGGAAATAAATAAATAAAGAGATAATATTTTGAATGCTGACTGTGATGTATAGACCAGCAAGTAGAGATCACAGGTGGCCGCACATCTGAGACTTGAAACTTCAGCTCCGTGAATGTGTTGTTTTGTGTCCACATTTGTTGTTCTGGAACTTCTGTGCTTGTTCTTATTTCATGTTCTCCTTGTAGTTGATATTGTACTTCGGATGAAAGAGGAGACGAAATGAGATTCTGACTCTGTGTGATCTATCTCAAGTCGGCATATGAAAGTATGTGTTGTAGGCATTGAAGAAAGGCTGTGAAAGTCAATGTTTTTTATGGTATGTAGCATTTCACAAGATACTTTTTTGTTATCCTAAATCATTATGAAGTTTGCAGTAGGTTACAATTGATTTTCTTTGAAGAACTTTGCATTTTATATCTGCTGATTATGGTTTTGAATCCTGTTTTACCCATTTGTCTAAGCTATGACTTGTGCAAAGGGGATAAGTAGCTGAGTTTCAAAGACAACAATAACAGTTAGTGGTGAAGCACTAAGAAGTAGACTTTGACATTAACATTAATGATGCTAGAACTTCATGTTGCTCCCAACAAGACGTGAGAGTGATTTCAGCACCAAAATCTGATAAGCTGGATGATTATGTACAGTGCGCACAGTGGAGCCACTGGTTGTTCTGCAGTCAGCTACTTATACACTCTGCACCTTACAACTAAATAGAGGCATCGCAAGCAGGATGTTAAAAGTGGTTCCAACTGTGTTGTGAGGCTCCACTTGATGGAATCAATACAAAATGGAGAAATCCTTCAGGCATGTTTATCCCAAAGTGTTTGTGGCATCTCATGGTTCAAAGAAAAATCTGCAACAAGGGCACAGTCACTGAGACTATCACCAATACTCTTGAAACACTTAACCTAAAAGTGTTTCTTTAAAAATGTCATGCATAATTCATTGTTTTGAACCAGCGCCATAGTTCTCCCCCAATGCAAAGTTGCCCTCTTTCATGTAAGTTTGATGTGGGTGTCTCCATTTCAAAACAACTGTGTTACTAACAATGAGCACTGTACACTTTTATGTAAACAATTGACATGGGGAAAAGCTAAATGAAACAAGTAAAATATTTGATCAGCTGTTTCGAGTACATGAAAAGAAACATTGCCTGAGAATCCCCAAAAGAAATCACTAAAACACTAACAGCTGTGTGTTTTGTTGTCACGATCGTTGACGAACGAGAAGGACCAAGGCGCAGCGTGATATGCATTCATATTTATTTCACGAATAAACGCACAACCAAAACAACAAACGAACGTGACGTCCAAGGTAGACAAATAACATACCTCACACGGAACAAGATCCCACAACTGACTGGTGCCAAAAGGCTGCCTAAGTATGGTCCCCAATCAGAGACAACGAGCTACAGCTGCCTCTGATTGGGAACCAAACCGGCCAACATAGATCTACACATAATAGATATTCACCATAGAAATAAACACAACACAGAAACTACACACCCTGGCTCAACATTTAAGAGTCCCCAGAGCCAGGGCGTGACAGTACCCCCCAAAGGTGCGGACTCCGACCGCGCAACCTAAACATAACAGGGTAGGGGTCGGGTGGGCATTCCGCCTCGGAGGCGGATCCGGCTCCGGGCGTGACCACCACCTATTATCCGCCTCCCTGTTGCGCCCCTGGTCTGGTCTGGAACCGCTGACTGGAGCTGGACCCGACGATGGTGGATCGAACTGCTCTGGCTCCGGAGTGGAGCCGCTGACCGGAGCTGGATCGGGCACCGGTGGAGCGGACTGCTCTGGCTCCGGAGTGGAGCCGCTGACCGGAGCTGGACTGGACCCCGGTGGAGCGGATTGCTCTGGCTCCGGAGTGGAGCAACTGACCGGTGCCGGACCAGGCACCGGTGGAACAGGCACGGGCCGTGCCGGACTGGACACACGCACCACTGGCTTGGTGCGGGGAGTAGGAACGAGCCGGACCTGGCTGATGACACGCACCCTTGGCTTGGTGCGGGGAGTAGGAACGAGCCGGACCTGGCTGATGACGCGCACCCTTGGCTTGGTGCGGGGAGCAGGCACAGGTCGGACCGGGCTGGCGACGTGCACCACTGGCTTGGTGCGAGGGGCAGGAACAGGCCGGGCCGGGCTGGCGACGCGCACCACTGACTTGGTGCGAGGGGCAGGAACAGGCCGGGCCGGGCTGGTGACGTGCACCACTGGCTTGGTGCGAGGGGCAGGAACGGGCCGGGCTGGTGACGTGCACCACTGACTTGGTGCGAGGGACAGGAACAGGACGGACCAGGCTGGCGACGCGCACCACTGGCTTGATGCGAGGAGCAGGAACGGACCGAACCGTACTGGGAACACACACCACTGGCTTAGTGCGGGAAGCAGGAACGGGCCGGACCGGACTGGCGACACGCACCACTTGATTGATGCGAGGAGCGGGACTGGGTTCCTTCATTAATCCTTCTGCTGCCTAACCAGCTCCTCTCGCCGTGCCTCTACACTTTCCTTCTGCTCCCTCTGAACCAATGACCCCCCTAATCTGGTGGCCTCCTCTGCTAAACAGCGGAACCGCTCTATCGCAGCCTCCTGCTGCCTCGTCGTCCACGGCGTGAGCCCCCCCCCCCCCTAAATTTTTTGGGGGATTGTCTCTCCACCGTGATCAGCCTCTCGCTCATCTCCTCCCAAGTCCATCCTCTCTCCTCGGCACACTGCTTGGTCCAGGATTGGTGGGATCTTCTGTCACGATCGTTGACGAACGAGAAGGACCAAGGCGCAGCGTGATATGCATTCACATTTATTTCACGAATAAACGCACAACCAAAACAACAAACGAACGTGACGTCCAAGGTAGACAAATAACATACCTCACACGGAAAAGATCCCACAACTGACTGGTGCCAAAAGGCTGCCTAAGTATGGTCCCCAATCAGAGACAACGAGCTACAGCTGCCTCTGATTGGGAACCAAACCGGCCAACATAGATCTACACATAATAGATATTCACCATAGAAATAAACACAACACAGAAACTACACACCCTGGCTCAACATTTAAGAGTCCCCAGAGCCAGGGCGTGACATTTGTATTGCTTATGCTTAAAAGTATGTGCAGTGGCACTGGAGGATAAATTATTATGCATGCTGCCCTCAGCTCTCTGCCTACCAGCTATCAATATTCACTCAACTCTGTCGCTGCTAAACTTCAGCCTAGGCCATTTCACCCAGTGATAACAGCTTTTCAGACATTGCACCTTCTATTTCCTATTACGGTAAAATAAATACAGAACATTTCGATAAAACATGGTCTTCAGTTCATTCAAGTAAAATGAATATGAATGTTTTTCCATATCATGTTAGCAAAACTGTCTTGGTCATCTTCAACACGAGTCAAGCATTTTAACATGATATATTTTCCCTGTTTTAGCATAACTGGCTCGGTAAACCGCAGTATGTCTACAGTAGCAAGCATCTTAATTTATGTCCTAGCCATACGGTCAAAAACAATTGCACATACAGTTGAAGTCGGAAGTTTACATACACTTAGGTTGGAGCCTTTAAAACTATTTTTTCAACCACTCCACTAATTTCTTGTTAACAAACTATCGTTTTGGCAAGTCGGTTAGGACATCTACTTTGTGCATGACACAAGTAATTTTTCCAACAATTGTTTACAGACAGATTATTTCACTTATAATTCACTGTATCACAATTCCAGTGGGTCAGAAGTTTACATACACTAAGTTGGCTGTGCCTTTAAACAGCTTGGAAAATTCCATAAAATTATGTCATGGCTTTAGAAGCTTCTGATAGGCTAATTGACATCATTTGAGTCAATTGGAGGTGTACCTGTGGATGTATTTCAAGGCCTACCTTCAAACTCAGTGCCTCTTTGCTTGACATCATGGGAAATCAAAAGAAATCAGCCAAGACCTCAGAAAAGAAATTGTAGACCTCCACAAGTCTGGTTCATCCTTGGGAGCAATTTCCAAATGCCTGACGGTACCACGTTCATCTGTACAAACAATAGTACGCAAGTATAAACACCATGGGACTACGCAGCTGTCATATTGCTCAGGAAGGAGACGCGTTCTGTCTCCTAGAGATTAACGTACTTTGGTGCGAAAAGTGCAAATCAATCCCAGAACAACAGCGAAGGACGTTAAGATGCTGGAAGAAACAGGTACAAAAGTATCTATATCCACAGTAAAACGAGTCCTATATCGACATAACCTGAAAGGCCGCTCAGCAAGGAAGAAGCCACAGCTCCAAAACCGCCATAAATAAAGACAGACTATGGTTTGCAACTGCACATTGGGACAAATATTGTACTTTTTGGAGAAATGTCCTCTAGTCTGATGAAACAAAAATAGAACTGTTTGGCCCTAATGACCATCGTTATGTTTGGAGGAAAAAGGTGGATGCTTGCAAGCCGAAGAACACCTTTGCTGCAGGAGGGACTGGTGCACTTCACTAAATAGATGGCATAATGAGGAAGGAAAATTATGTGGATATATTGAAGCAGCATCTCAAGACATCAGTCAGGAGGTTAAAGCTTGGTCGCAAATGGGTCTTCCAAATGGACAATGACCCCAAGCATACTTTAAAAGTTGTGGCAAAATGGCTTAAGGACAACAAAGTCAAGTTATGGAAAATGTATGCACTCACTAACTGTAAGTCGCTCTGGATAAGAGCGTCTGCTAATTGACTAAAATGTAAAATGTAAAAATGTATTGGGGTGGCCATCACAAAGCCCTGACCTCAATCCTATAGAAAATGTGTGGGCAGAACTGAATAAGCGTGTGCGAGCAAGGAGGCCTACAAACCTGATTCAGTTACACCAGCTTTGTCAGGAGGAATGGGCCAAAATTCACCAAACTTATTGTGGGATTAAATGTCAGGAATTGTGATAAACTGAGTTTAAATGTACTTGGCTAAGGTGTATGTAAACTTCTGACTTCAACTGTAGCTACTCATCCATGTACTGTCAATGAATGCTGTATTTTCTGTGTGAGTTCCCATAGTATGATTCAGTTGTCAGGCCTTTTAGAGGCCTTCTCTAGTTCTTCCCCAGTTCAGGATGAGCAGTCTGCTGGTCAGGGAGCTCCCTTTATCCCTCCACAGAAAGGCCTGACATCCCTCCACAGAAAAGCCTGACCCGTCATTATTCAGCTTGCCTGATAGCTTACTACAAAGACATCCTCTCTCTGATGCTACAGAGGTTCACTGCACTTTCTCTGCAGCCAGAACCAAAAATACCCTCCTACGTTTTAATAGCAAGAGGTCCCTTCCTAACCCCCCCCTATGATGAAAGCATTTTGGGACATTTCATCTCGCAGTGCCAAAGGCAAGATAAGGCCAGGATTGGTGCCTCTCTAGCGCGAGAAGGGTGTTTTTATTTTTCTCCAGCCAGCACCAATCTGATGAACCCTCGTCGACACTATAGATCTGTCTGCTTGTTTTTCCGTTCTTTGAGTTGCTCTGTGCATACTCAATTTGAAGGCGCAGAGTTCTTACTTCTTCTGAAAATATCAAGTATAGGATAAAAGGATAAAAGTGATATTGTGCAGTAAATAAAGGATTCATGTGACAGTGATTAAAGGGCACAACAGGTCCCACGCGACATACTATCATCAGTGCTTTATTGATTAATGCCTGTCACTGACCTCACAGTCAAGACATGCCTATGCATGTGTCTTCATCACATTGGCACATATGGAACTGTTACACATTTTTTAATCCTCTGCATTTTGATGATGTAAACACTGATTGTGAGAATTAAAGTCTCGCAAAGTCTCTGTTTACACGTGAATCTGTCCACGAGAGATTATTACAAGCATGACTTACAGGAGTATAATGCTATGTTACAGCACAGAAAGTGCTAATAATTAACTTGTGGTGTTTTGCTCTCTGCTTCTCAGAACACAGACAATGACAGTCTATAACTGATCTATTATCAATAATCACCTATCCTTCCCTATCTCTTATTCTCATTCTTTGAATCCTAGATAAATGGTATGGTAGTTCTGGTCTTTCTTGGAAACCTCCTTCTTGCTCGGGTCCCGGGAAACCTCTTGCTTGTTGTCTGTGGAACGCTGGCAGGGTGGATAACCTTTACAGCTCTGTCATGAATGCCAAAGAGAGAGCCATAAAGGTCAGACAGTATGCCAGATACACTAACCTGCCTGTCTTTTGAATAGACACCAGTACTCCCCCTACACCTTCTGCCTAAGTTCATCCAAGCAGGTCCGGGTAGGATTTGCCGCCTTTAGGCACAGAACAGATCTAGGATCAGCTTACAGGCTCCAAATACAAAGGGGGCGTACAGGGGCAACTTCATCCTCCTCTAGGGGCAACTTCATTCTCCTCCATTCAAGCGCCCAATAATAGGATTCCATTATGACGAAGCTATTACGAGGTCCTCTGAGGAGCAATGCTTTGCTCTTCACCAGTAGCCCATGATAATAAGAGACTGTTAGAGCTGACCATGTACAGTACAATTTTGTAGACACCCGCTACAGTACAGTAGATATCTTAGGCCAGTTGTTTTCAAACCTCTCCTCAGGACCCACAGACGTTTCACAATTGTTGTTGTAGTCCTGAGCTAATTAACCTGATTCACCTAGTCAAGAGCTTGATAATTAGTTGACAAGTTGAATCAGGTGTGCTAGCTCTAAATAGATCAAATACATGGAACGTCTGGGAGTCCCCAAGGAGAGGTTTGAAAACCACTGTCTTAGGCCACACACAAGTACGAGGATTACCATACATATTACTATTACAGTGTGTTACTAGGGATTACTTACTTACAGTAGATGTGGTCCCCTTAGAGCCGTAACTTCACAAAGAGGTATCAAATATTCAACTAAAATGTTTAGCTAGCCCGTCACTTTTATTTAGGGATGTTCACCAGACACGTTTATGTCAAAGGCATAGAATTATGATGATAATGATTGCACAATTCATAGGAAGATCCTTGAAAATATACGTTAGATCCGGGGGGATATTGAACATAGGACATCAAAGGGGTGCTACATTGAAGGTGAATGCGCTCGCCGCATTAAATAATACAGCAATAAAGATCAAACTTTAATGGAATTTCAGTTATCGGAGAATAATTTGTGATTTAAGGCACTTGGTGAGGAGCGAAAACAGGGTAATTTCACTATCAGTTAATGCCCAAAATGCAGGAGAAATGTCCAGATAGGTCTAGATTGTCAAGTGGAAGGGCAAAGTATTATAAGACATTCAAACTCTTTTAATGTCCTCCTCTCTGAGATAAATTAAGCTCATCAAAGCGGAAGTTTTATAGATGCATAACTTTTTACCCTCTAAAATTGAAAGTATTTGATCCTATACATGAAAGACAGAAGAAAGAGTGGGGGGTTGTCTGGTCTCCATACTTATCGGTTACGAGGGAATTCATCAACCTTATGAAGTCATGAAATCCATCCTCTTAACATCCAGAAGACTTCTGCTAATGAGTGACCGTGCATCTAATGCTAAACCCAAATAGATGTGAAACATACTGACTTGTAGAAGGAACAGGAAAACTTGACCATTAATGTAGACTTAATGTAGTAGATCTTAGGGCTATCTTAGACCTGACCAGACATACAGTGCCTTGCAAAAGTATTCATCCCCCTTGGGTTTTTCCTATTTTGTTGCATTACAACCTGTAATTTAAATGGATTTTTATTTGGATTTCATGTAATGGACATACACAAAATAGTCAAAAAAATTACTTGTTTCAAAAAATTATAAAATATCAATAACGGAAAACGGTGCGTGCATATGTAAATAAGATCTGGTGCAACCAATTACCTTCAGAAGTCACATAATTAGTAAAATAAAGTCTACCTGTGTGCAATCAAAGCGTCACATGATCTCAGTAAATATACACCTGTTCTGAAAGGCCCCAGAGTCTGCAACACCACTAAGCAAGGGGCACCACAAAGCAAGCGGCACCATGAAGACCAAGGAGCTCTCCAAACAGGTCAGGGACAAAGTTGTGGAGAAGTACAGATCAGGGTTGGGTTATAAAAAAATATCAGAAACTTTGAACATCCCACGGAGCACCATTAAATCCATTATAAAAAAAATTGAAAGAATATGGCACCACAACAAACCTGCCAAGAGAGGGCCACCCACCAAAACTCACGGACCAGGCAAGGAGGCCATTAATCAGAGAGGCAACAAAGAGGCCAAAGATAACCCTGAAGGAGCTGCAAAGCTCCACAGCGGAGATTGGAGTATCTGTCCATAGGACCACTTTAAGCCGTACACTCCACAGAGCTGGGCTTTATGGAAGAGAGGCCAGAAAAAAGCCATTGCTTAAAGAAAAAAATAGGCAAACACGTTTGGTGTTCGCCAAAAGTGATGTGGGAGAGTCCCCAAACATGTGGAAGAAGGTACTCTGGTCAGATTGAGCTTTTTGGCCATCAAGGAAAATGCTATGTCTGGCGCAAACTCAACACCTCGCATCACCCCAAGAACACCATCCCCACAGTGAAGCATGGTGGTGGCAGCATCATGCTGTGGGGATGTTTTTCATCGGCAGGGACTGGGAAACTGGTCAGAATAGAAGGAATGATGGATGGTGCTAAATACAGGGATATTCTTGAGGGAAACCTGTTTCAGTCTTCCAGAGATTTGAGACTGGGACGGACCCAATGACCCTAAGCATACTGCTAAAGCAACACTTGATTGGTTTAAGTGGAAACATTTAAATGTCTTGGAATGGCCTAGTCAATGGCCTAGTCAAAGCCCAGACCTCAATCCAATTGAGAATCTGTGGTATGACTTAAAGATTGCTGTACACCAGCGGAACCCATCCAACTTGAAGGAGCTGGAGCAGTTTTGCCTTGAAGAATGGGCAAAAATCCCAGTGGCTAGATGTGCCAAGCTTATAGAGACATACCCCAAGAGATTTGCAGCTGTAATTGCTGCAAAAGGTGGCTCTACAAAGTATTTACTTTGGGGGGTGAATAGTTATGCACGCTGAAGTTTTCTGTTTTTTTGTCTTATTTCTTGTTTGTTTCACAATAAAAAATATTTTGCATTTTTCAAAGTGGTAGGCATGTTGTGTAAATCAAATGATACAAACCCCCAAAAAATCAATTTTAATTCCAGGTTGTAAGGCAACAAAATAGAAAAAATGCCAAGGGGGGTGAATACTTTCGCAAGCCACTGTAGCTGCTGGCCCTAAGATTACATTCTAATAAGATATCAAATGTCAATAGCAAAAGTTTAAAAATAAATACATAAAAACATGCATAAATGCCCCAAAAAACTCAGTTGAAATCATGAATTAATCCCCTTGATTGAGCCGAGTCTACCTTTGCCTCAATAAAATGTACAGATACAGGCAAATTCAATATTGGCAATTACAAACTGCTGAAATGATTGACCCACACTTTTGAAATGTCCTCACTGTATTATATCTTGTCAAAGCCTTGAGCATTTATAAATGAATCACAGTGGCTCTCCATGGCTTCCATGTAAGAACAAAATACAAGTATTTTATGGCATTTGTATGAACTACTTGAAGGCTGCTTTTGTCCAATTGTGACATTGCATACACATGACTACAATAGCATCACAGATATAGGCTTTGGTAAAGTCTGCATTTTGAAGTCCTTTGACCAGAATTCAAGGTACAGTTCCACCACACTTATCCTTACATCAATAGTTCCAAAAGTGTTAGTGTATTTTTGTGTCTTTTAAACTATTTTATGTAGCATCCATTGTGAGATATGTTCAACTCAACCAACCCTGTACTCTTTCATTCCAGATTACGTCTATTAATCAGGGTCTGAGTTCAGACCATTTGATCAAATGTATTCCTCTGAGCCTCAAATGGCTCCAGAGCTATAACAATTCAAGCTGAAGTCAAGTTGAGGGAGGGAGCGCTGACAGGTAAGCTGTATATGTAGTTGTTTTAAGATCATATCTGCAGCGAGGCATGGAATGATGGTGCGGTTATCAGGGGATAAGCAGCATACATTTCTTCCATGTTACAGTGGGATTTATGCTCTTGCAACATTCCAAATATGATGATATGTGCCAGAATACATCATGCTGCAATTGATTAATATCTCTGGGCCATGCCTTTTTTGTGATTCACACCTTGTTTCTTATTACATTTCTCTCTCTAGTTTAGCCTGGGCATTTACAATTCATTCATGAGGAGGGTTAGATAATGTGTGCACAAGGAAAAACGCATCCATTTTCCTGTGTTTACTCTGAGCGGTAAAAGGACATATTGAGACTCCTGCTGAGCAAACGCCAGAGCAGAGCATAAATTATGGAAGTGAGGAAGAGAAGAATCCAGGAAATACGCTAAGACTGTCACCTTAAAAGGCCTGCACGGGACGACGTGTGGCGCATACTGATGCAGGGCCCGGTGCTCACTCTGGCAGGAATGATCCATTCCATGCTGCTGGGGCTCACAGGGGCAGAACGAGCGACTGATGAGGTTACCTACTGAGGCAATTATGCTATGGAAATCGGGCTACAGCATTAAGTAGTAAAATATGATCAGGTCTGTTGAAATATGCCACGGCGGTAAGCCCAAGGTCTGTGTTTTGGAGTAATGGGCGAGCAAGAGAAGCGGCTTATTCCCCGGTGAGAGAGAAAAGATAAATGTTTGACCATACAGCGCGGTAGTTCATCCCCCTCCGGCAGCACGTGTTATTAGTCAATGTTATCTACGGCAATGTCTATTCATGTTATTTGTAACCTGTGTTCGCTTTTTCTGCAGGGGTTGCAGCCCTCATCAAAATGTGACCACCAACATACAGTGTATGATTTAATCTTCCCACCTGGTTAGCCTTCTTCCCCTTTTCTCTGTGATTCCCCTCACCACAATGGACGCCTGAAGAAATACCGAAACTGATGCTTTATCAACAGAGGAACATGTGTCCTCAAGTGTCATGTGCACCGACTGGACTATTATATACACACCCATTCAAAAGTTTGGGGTCACTTAGAAATGTCCTTGTTTTCGAAAGAAATTCAATTTTTTATCCATTAAAATAACATCACATTTATCAGAAATACAGTGTAGACATTGTTAATGTTGTAAATGGCTATTGTAGCTGGAAACTGCAGATTTTTTATGGAATATCTATATAGGCGTACAGAGGCCCATTATCAGCAACCATCAGTCCTGTGTTCCAATGGCACGTTGTGTTTGCTAATCCAAGTTTATCATTTTAAAAGGCTAATTGATCATTATAAAACCCTTTTGCAATTATGTTAGCACAGCTGAAAACTGTTGTGCTGATTAAAGAAGCAATAAAACTGGCCTTCTTGAGACTAGTTGAGTATCTGGAGCATCAACAGGTCAATGCTGACCTTCTAGGCAGAGTTGCAAAAAAAGACATATCTCATACTGGCCAATAAAAAGAAAAGATTAAGATGGGCAGTCTGAGATATGGCTTTTTCTTTGCAACTCTGCCTAGAAGGTCAGCATCCCAGAGTCGCCTCTTCACTGTTGACGTTGAGACTGGTGTTTTGCGGGTACTATTTAATGAAACTGCCAGTTGAGGACCTGTGAGGCGCCTGTTTCTCAAACTAGACACTCTAAAGTATTTGTCCTCTTGCTCAGTTGTGCACCGGGGCCTCCCACTCCTTTTTCTATTCTGGTTAGAGCCAGTTTGCGCTGTTCTGTGAAGGGAGTAGTACACAGCGTTGTACGAGATCTTCAGTTTCTTGGCAATTTCTCGCATGGAATATCCTTCATTTCTCAGAACAAGAATAGACTGACGAGTTTCAGAAGAAAGTTATTTGTTTCTGGCCATTTTGAGCCTGTAATCGAACCCACAATTGCTGATGCTCCAGATACTCAAATAGTCTCAAGAAGGCCAGTTTTATTGCTTCATTATGGTTGGTGATAATGGGCCTCTGTACGCCTATGTAGATATTTCATAAAGAATCTGCAGTTTCCAGCTACAATAGCCATTTACAACAATAACAATGTCTACACTGTATTTCTGATCAATTTGATGTTATTTTAATGGATAGAAAAATTGCATTTCTTTCGAAAACAAGGACATTTCTAAGTGACCCCAAACTTTTGAACGGTAGTGTATGTATTCAATGATTTAAAGCTAATCAATGGGTTCTACCATTGACTGACAGCGCATGCTGGCGCTAGTCATAGCAGAGCTTATGAAGTTTGGGTCTCCCTTCACTTCTATGTAGCAGCCTGGACTTGGAAACGCATTGATGCACTGCTTCATCAGGGGCAGCGTATAAATGCTAATGACACTCCCCTCCTGGTGCGCAACTAAAACAGAATCTAATATTCTCTCTATACTCCCTATCATGGCTGTCGGAAGTCTTTTTTCTAATGTTTGCTTTGCCTAACACCTTCCCAAATGCAGAGTATATATCCACTGATGATGGATCACTAATAATTACAGCTTCATGCCACAGTTCAGACCTGATCCCGATGTTTCATCATGTCTATCGCTGTGGGATAAAAGCCCAGTGGAGCCGACACACAAGGCCTACTGAAAGACATGAATTTCATCTCTTTTTTCCCCTGACGCAAAGGGAAAAATGGCACCATCAAGCCTTATGTGCATTGTTTAAATGAGTTGTACTACCTTATCTGAGTAAGCACTCACATGACTAGAATTGAAGAGGGCATATGAAAAGGATTGCTATATATGACACCCAAATGTGGCCTTTTATTTACTATCAAATTGTACAAGGGTCTCTTGTAGCATAGATGGGACACGTATAACTGTATTTATGAGAAGGGTCGAAAAATTGAACTCCAGATCTTCAGATATGCTTCTTGACAACTCCAGGTCTCTCACTGCTGGGATTAATTAAACCTTTTGCCTGGCATCAGGGATAGCATCGCCAATTTTAATGAACTCATATACACAGTGTGTTCTAGCATAAGGACTGCCTCAGACACAGAGGTGTCAGAGAATATTTCTCCCATCAGCATTATCTGAAGTATACTACAGCCTTCAAATGGATGTGGATGCCACACAAACCCAGCCTCTAACTTAGCAAATACCCCATATTTTATCATGTTCCAACATTAATTATGTATTGATCATGGTTAATTGGGCGCTTCGAGCTACGCTCCAGTTCATTACACAGAGGCAAAGGGTCAGTTTCAATGTAATTAAAGTTGTATCAGAGCTAAGAGAACAGAGGCCATGACAAGCTTTCTCTGTCTGTTCTTTCAATGCTGCTCCATATGCACAAGGGTGGGTATTTTCAGTACATTTTTATCATATTCATAACCCCATCATCCCCATGTTTGTATTGTACCTCAAGATGATAATCAGGCTCAAGCCAATGTATCTGGTCTGCTTCATTTACTCACAAGACATCCACACTGTTTTCAGTACACCTCTTTCACCTTTTCTGAACCCAATACTCCTGTACTGGTGTGTAGATGTGGCATACAGGAAGTAGCACCATGCACTCTTAGTATTTGTTGAGTGGTTTCCCTAAGACATTCTCCAGCTCCTCCTATGCATCACTGGCTCTAATGGTGTTTCCCGCAGAGTAGGAGCCCCTTTCGCCAACATTCACTTAAGCCCAAAGGTTTACTTTGACATTTTGGGCTCTACCTTGCACATTAGGGAAATGGCGCCACGGCAGGACTGAGTAAATACATTACCATCGCAGCAGTGGCCCACTGCAGCAGCTTTTACCTTGCACTATCCATGGTCCTTTGTGAATCCATCTTTTCTAAAGTGCCACAAAAGTTAAAGGCATTTTTTCTGTGAAAAACAAGGCCAGGTCTGACAGCAAAAAGCTTTTGAGGGGGAAATTATAAAAGCCAGGTTTTGTCATTTGAATCCTTACAAAAACTTTTGTTATTAGGTTTTTAACAACAGCCCAGAACCTGAAAGAACAGGACGGGTTTCGGCCAATGATATATTTAAACCCTGGATTGCTGATACTATGTATTGGCCAATGAGAGGCTTTGAAGCCACCGGTCGGAGATATTGGCACAAAATTACAGTTATTTAAGTATTTCTTGTTGTAGTGGGGACAATACCATTAGTACTTTCAAAAAACTATACTTTAAACATAAAAATAAAAAATGAAAAAATATATTAAAACATTTCATATATTTGTTCATTTTTTTTTTTTTTTACCTCACATATACTTCAAAATTATTAATTAAGGTGCCTGTAATAGAATAAACGTGACAAAAACAAATGTAGACATTAATAAATGCATTTTCTATAGCTTCCAAAATAAAACATGTTTTACAATGGTGGGGGTTAGCCAATGCCTACGTGTCCCTCAAGTGGCTTTACTCAGAGAGATATAGAAAAATAAATGCCTACATGTCTCTGTTGTGTCTGAAAGAACGGGACGGGTTTCAACCCACATTCATCTTCAACTCCACCTCTCTAGGTTAACCAAGGGCGAAGTGTCCTTCAAGTGGTTTTACTCAGAGAGATTGAAAAAATAAATACCTACATACCTGTGTTGTCTTTGTATTTTTCCAGTGATGTGTTGTCTTTGTATTTTTCCAGTGACATTTTGAAGTTTTCGCCAAACCACTGACAAGTATGCGTTTGTCCGTTCTTGTATCTATTTATCTCAGAGCAGCTTTAATCTCAAACGATTATAGCTGTGGTCCTGGAGGCTTCTAGCTCAAGGGTTTCGAAAGGTTACACCCTTTAATCCACTTTTTGGGTATTGGATTCGCCTTTTCCGTCTTTTGGGGAATGTGCAGCTTGTATCTTCAATTATAGCTGAACAGATAAGCACTTTGCTCTGCCAATAGATCAGTAACTCAATGTGCCCTGTTCCTTTCCCTCCCAGGCTGATGTCAATAACTCCAAATGAGAGCCAAGATCTGAAAGCTTATTCAACATGTATTTGTGTTGTTTCCCTAAATAATAGTATTTGGACTGCCTTCACCACCACCATCACCAACACTTTTACTAATAATGCAAGTAATGAGTAATCACCAGTGGTTTAATGTATGCCTCTAAACTCAATGATATACAGTATTTGCAGTAGACTCTATAATAAATAATATTAAACTGAGTAATTTATATAACCCACCTCTTTGAGGTGAGGCCAGACTTGTATCGTATGTAATATTCATTAAGCCAGGTACTGTACAGTATGTCAGTTACTGAGAATATACCACTTTACCATAAAAACCTGGTTATGTGAGGAAGGAACTGACATCAAAAGATCACACTGAAGAAGTACTCTATGTTCTACTCAGACATTGAGAGAATGATCATAATTTTGAGGTTGATAACCCTATAAACCCTCTGGACAGATAATATTTGAGCAGTTGCAGGTCGCCTTTAGCGTAAGATAATGTTGCGGCACAATCTGGGTAGCGTGACAAAGTTTTTAAAGTGGAACTAATACTGTAATTGCATTATGAATTACGGAACATGAATCTGAGGTTTGCTATGCACTTAACTCATTTTAATGCTCCTGAATCATTGCTTACACTGCTCATTGCCTTCTTACCTCTAGGATATCATTGTTAAATTGATTTCAGGCTAGATGTTCATTGCTTGACTCTGGCTCCTTTCAAAATGTTCTCTCCAAATCGTGTGCAGGAAGTACAATGTAGTAGAAAACAACTTTGTGAATTTGGGTGTCGAGCTTAATGAGGCCAATTGAAAACATTGTGTGATCTAGAGTTGCTTGCTGATTCCACCCTCCGATGATGCATTGGGAGCATTCTCATTGTGTTATGCGAGATAACGATTTGAGCAGTGAGGGAGTTGTGTTGGCATCATTAGCAATGTAGTGATTTATCCTTGAGTTCTTGACAATGTTCAAAACGATCATAGATCATTGGAAATCCAAGCAACACAACCCCATGCCTTGCTCTCTTACTCTAACTTTGAAAATAGCATTTCTCTAATCATAGTCTCAATCATTCCTGGAATGACAAAAGTTGTATACAATGCTGAAACTGAACAAACAACCCCAGGCTTTCTTGATTCAGTTTTTCTATCCCTCTGCTGTGCCCTGCAGTATTGAATACATCATGGCCTGCGATTTGGAAATGCTTCCCCTCAAATCCGGTAATGATATTGGGCAGACTGGCCGGTACCTATGGCCCTCAGGCAGAGATTTTGAACCCTGGTTGGTGAAGGGTTTTGTTCCACGCTTACCATCTGTCTTTTGGGGTTTTTCAGAGAAATTCTGTTTGAATCATTGTGGAGTGGTGACTGCGCTGTGTGTTGAGTCACTAATGCATGCCAAGGTTACTGCTTGGCTGTCCACGACTAAACCATTGTTAATCAAGGTTAACAGTTGTTAAGGGTTATTGATGCAATTATTCACGTAGTGGCAATGCCCAGGCCAAATCGGTACGATTTCCTGCTGTTCGGTGGTCTTTAATGATATACACTCACCAACCCCAGTCCTTAGCTTAACAAACCAAGTTTGGGCTGCTGAAATTACATATTAGGCCTTTAAGGGTCTAGACCAGTGGTTCCCAAACTGTTATTTTTTAAATTATTTTTTTAAGGAACTCAGTCCGACTTTCAACTTACTCTTGAAAGTTGTTTTAGTAGAATGCACAAGGTGCAATTTCGAAATTGGGTAGTGCATCATCAGTTTTCCTCTTGTCATGTTATTCATTGTGTACCTTAGAGATATTTATAACTTGTCAGAAATGTCCAGATCAACTAGCCCATGTCAGCTAACGTTTTTTAGCTAGGTTTTTTTTGAGTCACTCAAATATCACATGAAAACACATTACACATGGCAAAAAGTATAGAATTGCAAGAACATGCAACATTGCAAGAACTGCAACATTTTCTCTCCACCAACAAGAGGGGTGTGAACAGTTTGTGTCATGAACAGTGCTTAGACGTGGCGCACGTGAATGCAAGCAGGGGGGGCGCTGGATGTTCCCCAATGCTGGAAGAGGGGCCTGAGTGAAATAGTTTGGGGACCACTGGCCTAGACGGAACTCAGCTAAAGGGTAGACAACAGTCGTCCATTCATGACTTCAAAAAGCACTAACGCACAATTTAAACAACAATGTTCTTGAACAATGTTCACAAAGGGCCTATTCAAGAGCACTTTAAGATGCTGGAAAAACAAATGCTGTCATTTCAGGAGGACTTGAGAGCATTTGATGCTCTCTGGACCCATTTCCCCGTATGCCACTCACACTGGATGGAATGAGCAAACAACAATGACTGTAGAGCTGCCGCTATAGATAAGCATCCGGAAACGCAGCAGGGAAGCAAAGCACGGCCCAGTTACCCCGAAAGACAAGACAAAGAGGAGTGTCACACGTGTGATACATTACCTAGGGATAGAAACAGTACCTGAAGGAGATCAATCTCAACTTTAATTCAAAGCTGTGTACTTCATCATGGTGACAGAGAGAGCGGCCAGGCAGAATTTCAGCTAAAGGGGACGGCGATAGGTGATCGCTAAGCCAAGCAAAAGTAAAAAGATGATCGATTGGGTGATTCTAGCAATGGTTCTTAGCCTTTGTTAGCACACTAATGGTGACCTTGATTTGTAGTATTGGGTAATGTGGGGATAAGATGTCTTATACATGAAATACAAGGGAACTGCCGAAAATTGTTGGTTTCATTTCATTTCATTACTGTTTTGTTTTGTTTTCCCTTCTGTGCTTAAGTCTCTGCCCCAGTCTCTGCCTAGTCACTTTACCCTGTCTTCATATACATATCCACCTCAAATACCTCGTACCTCCGCACATCGATCTGGTACTGGTACTCCCTGTATGTAGCTCCATTCTTGTGTATTTTATTTTATTTCTCTTGTGTTACTATTTTTAAACTCTGCATCGTTGGGAAGGGCTCGTAAGCAAGCATTTCACTGTAAAGTCTACACCAGTTGTAACTGGCTCATGTGACAAATACTATTATATATTTTTATTTGATTTCAGTTTGCATTTAAATTAACTGAGATTCAGCAGTAACCTTTTGGAAAGTGGAACTTGCCGCAAAGTATCATTTACATTTTTCATCGACGGGATGTATGTTGCCGAAGAGACAGGGCTTACTAGGCTCTATTAGATTTTCTGCTCGGTACACTTGCGAGCGTGAGGAGATAGACTGATCTCGGCTTACTTGGTTACGGCAGTTTCACAAAGCAAAGAGTCTTCCACAACACTCGCTTCAGCTCAGGTCGCCGATGGAAAAGTCAAGATCGTGCATCACGATGTCAATTTCCCCCAGTGCTGCACTCCCTCTATGAATTTGGTGTAATAACTTAGATTTATGGGTGGGGCCATTAACAATATCCTCAGTTACTGCAAGAAGCAAATTAATAAATCAATGTCAGGATGCTTGCCCAGCTCCTAAACCAGCTCACTCACACACACACACACACACACACACACACACACACACACACACACACACACACACACAGTGTGTGTGTCTGTATGTCTGTGTTTGTGGGTTTGCCTGTGTCATGAACGCTGAGTGCAAACTGCTTCAATGTGCTCACACTTGATTTATTCATTCAATTACCCTTCATTTTCATTGGAATGATCACAGCGGTGCAATGCAAGTGCTCATAAAAACTGAATTGCAAAAAGCTAAATGTAATTCAGTTCAGATAAGCATAAAAGTTTTTACTGTACCTTCTTTACTGAGTAAGAAATGGGGTTCACAGTCACAGTCAATGCATCCTTCACGTGTGGGTTTTCATCAACCTCTAGCAATAAGCCTTTAAAGTACTTCCTGTTTCGGTACTGAGTTATGGTGGTTAATTTTTGCTGTTATGACTCTATCAAAGCAGGCAAAGTTCGAAGCAAGTCTGAACACATGGTTACAGTAGCAAAAAAAGTTTTGCAATATGTACAAATGTACAATGGATGACAATATCTACGTGTGAAACCAGCCGTCAATTTGTAAAAAGGACATATCATCTCGCCACCTTCTACTCCGAAGTAATTATACCGCAAATCAATCACATCAGTGGCCATGCAAAACAAACACAAAGCACCTACCATTTCACGAATGCATATATATACATGGCCCATCAAACATGTCTGTCACAGCCTCACAGATAGGCAGAGAGAGGGCTGTATAGGAGAAGCGTGAGTGATGTCTCTGTACTTGCTGAGAACGAATATGTCACAGCCAAGATAAATGCACTCCCTCCTGTTAGAGAGGGATGGGCTAGCATCATAATGTGTGACTTATGAGGAATTACTACGCGGCTACATCTAGCACCCTTATGGACACTGCGATACATCCATTTCCTTGAATCATACTACTAATCAGGGCGTGAAAACAGAGGCAACTGATGTCTTCGGTCATAAAAGTAACAAGGGGGCAGTGTAATTGGTAGTGCATCATAAAGCTTTGGGCTCTACATGTCTTCCTGTGACAGATTCTGCACCTCTCCTCTGAGTCCCTCACCATCCTCCCTTTCTCTGGGAGTTGGACTGGCTACAGAGTGTGTGTGTGTGTGGGGGGGGTCTGGGAGGGAGGTATGGTGCCAGCAGGAGGGTGCAGTATAGCGCATTGCAGCGTGACTGATCTATCCATCAGAAAGGTGCTGTCTGGCAGAGGAAAGGGGTAGTAGGGAAATGTGCTCCCCACAGCCCCACGGTGCACTGCTGAACTGCTCTTAACTGACCTTGAGAAGTTAGCACTTTAAACACTCCACCTGATTTATATGTATTTCTGTTGGATTGGCTTCTATTTTTGTACACAGATGTAATGCTTGTCTAAGGTATCTACCAAAGCAGTTGACAGGACTATTGCCACGTTCAAGATAACTGGGAACTTGGAAATCTCAGACATCTGACTTCAGTGCGTTCAAGACATCAGGTAACTCTGAAAAAACAAGCTCATCCAACTCTGAATTCCAAGTCGGAAACTCCGGCATCATCCATCTGACCTGAAGATCACTGACGGTACGAATTTACCTTGTCTTTTTTTCTCAGAGTTTCCAGTTGTCTTGAAAGCACCATATAGCCTCTACAATGAAGAGTTGCCATAGTGGTGAGGTAATTCATGACAGGTAGCGGATGAGACAATGAAAGACAGGTAGACTAGAACACAGCCAGCTGCATCTGCTGCACACACAACAACGTTCCTAAGGTGCAAGAGAATGATGAGGCTTATACTGTATACAAACTGTAGAAAGAAGTCTCTGCACACTTAAAACAGATCAAACTTTTAATACAGTATTTAATGTGTCATGTTCTTGGTCAGAAATGACCTTCCTAATAGCGAAAGTGCTAAATATCAGCAAAGACTTTTCATCAGCAGATATGTTTTTCTACGGTTTACCAATGGTTATTAGCATGAACTTACAGTATGCTGGAGTGATGAATGGTCAGGAAAAAGCCACACATTAAATCACAGAGCTCATTTTAAAAAGTGCTGGTGATTGACCTTTGACCTCCATGAATCCAACTGCACAACAGTTGTCACGTCATTAAAGCAATGACACTGTCGGAATTTAATTAACAAATGTGCAATGAGACAAAACACCAACCTAACCCACAAAAGCTAATGGCGAACAATAAGAAATCCAGTACGACATCAGGGTAAATTTTACCCAGACATACTGCTAAATCAATATGTCATTAAACATCCGGGGAGAAAAGGGAGTAGTTTCACAGTTTATATTTCACTGTAGCAGTTTGCATAGATTTTTTACTCAACATGTTTAGCCATTCAGTTATTGACGTAGTGAGAATGACAGAGGGACGCTGCCTGGAGCTGTAGAGACTAATTGCAGAATTTGAAATACATTTCCAGAATGTTAATTGGACACAATGGCTTTCAATTTCTGTGAGTGCAAGAACGCTGAATTGTATTGGTATTTTAAGAAACCTTTGACGATTTATGTTTTCTAAGAGACAAACTGTTTTGTTATTTCACAATAAGTTACAAAATGTTCCCACAAGTGCTACACCAAACATATGGGGAGTCTCCCACATGCCTTTTGGCGAACACCAAACGTGTTTGCTCATTTTTTTCTTTAAGCAATGGCTTTTTTCTGGCCACTTTTCCGTAAAGCCCAGCTCTGTGGAGTGTATGGCTTAAAGTTGTCCTATGGACAGATACTCCAATCTCCGCTGAGCTTTTTGGCCATCAAGGAAAACACCTATGTCTGGCGCAAACCCAACACCTCTCATCACCCCAAGAACACCATCCCCACAGTGAAACATGGTGGTGGCAGCATCATGCTGTGGGTATGTTTTTCATCAGCAAGGACTGGGAAACTGGTCAGAATTGAAGGAATGATGGATGGCGCTAAATACAGGGAAATTCTTGAGGGAAACCTGTTTCAGTCTTCCAGAGATTTGAGACTGGGACGGAGGTTCACCTTCCAGCAGGACAATCACCCTAAGCATACTGCTAAAGCAACACTCGAGTGGTTTAAGGGGAAACATTTAAATGTCTTGGAATGGCCTAGTCAAAGCCCAGACCTCAATCCAATTGAGAATCTGTGGTATGACTTAAATATTAATATACACCAGCGGAACCCATGCAACTTGAAGGAGCTGGAGCAGTTTTGCCTTGAAGAATGGGCAAAAATCCCAGTGGCTAGATGTGCCAAGCTTATAGAAACATACCCCAAGAGACTTGCAGCTGTAATTGCTGCAAAAGGTGGCTCTACAAAGTATTGACTTTGGGGGGGTGAATAGTTATGCACGCTCAAGTTTTATTGAACTTTCTTGTTTGTTTCACAATAAAACATATCTTCAAAGTGGTAGGCATGTTGTGTAAATCAAATGATACAAACCCCCCAAAAATCAATTTTAATTCCAGGTTGTAAGGCAACAAAATAGGAAAAATGCCAAGAGGGGTGAATACTTTCGCAAACCACTGTATCACGTTATATAATAGTCCAGATCCTGGACCAGCCCCCAACTATGTTATAGTGTTTGGATTTGGTAGAATAAGGAATTGATGTAAGGCTGTGAGGTGTTACAGGTGATGTAGTGAGCTAGTTGTCAACACACCATTGTTGTATCTAATGGTGGGTGTTATACTTTGCTAGTCTTAGGGAGCGTTATATGGGCATCTTAATCATGAGGCCATGACAACAACAAAAATACAGGAAGTTATGCAACAGATCAACTAATATGGTGTTTCGTTCGTGCCTTTGGTTAAACAAACAAAAGGAAATGTTTCTAATTTATATATATTTTCTTTTCTCATCTGTGCAGAGATTTTATTTTGGGGCCGACACATTTTCATACATAACTATACGCTCACAGTCCCCCTGCTGTGTCCTATCCATACACAACACTATTATATTGATCCATCATTTAGTGTCTCCCACTGACTGCAGTCGAATCTGTCAAGCCCTGACTTCCTCAAATGCAATCAAGCCCGAGTTGCCACTTCTTGTTAAGACCGATGTTTAATGACACAATTATTTCATAAGGGGGTTATATAGACATGGGCGGTAATGACTCGTGTTTAATGACATTTACTGATGAATTCCGGGTGCGTATCACTCGGCGGCTCACACATCGTGTGCTGCACCACATGAGGCATCTGTTGTGGAAGCTTAATTCCCATCAACTCGTGCCATTTTGTACAGAGGTGGGTGATGGTTTCCCCCCCATCACTAGTTGATTGATTAAAAGGGGAATGGAAACACTAGGCTTTAGAACACCAGCTAACTGTAACTGTACATCGGCATTGTTGCATCAATCGGTAGGAGAGTTTTGGAATTCCTGAATTTACTGAGACCATGACCTCTGCGTACATATATGAGTATGCTTTGCTGGTATCAAACCATATATGAAAACATTATACGTATTTTGAAAGTTGAGAAATAGCCCTTTCCAATGGTATGACATGCAATAGCACCACATCAATCAAATCAGTCAAGAAATAACACCTGTGAAAATAAATGTCTTATACATTTTTGTCCCAAACAACTGCCATTAACACAACTTCCTAGTGAAGAAAGAGAAACACTTAGAGCATATTGAGTCTTCCTTATTTGTAAGGAAAGATCATCTGAAATCAGTATAGTAATACCTTTTACTGTGAATGATTTAAAGACATTTTAGTTACCGGTGGTATTTTTCTAGAATTTATGGAATGTTCTGTGATCAGACACTTTCTTATCTGATAGTATATTAAACATATATATGCACCAAAACATATTACAAATGGCATTTAGTCTTACATTTGATAAGGAAAGACATAAACAAGTAATATAATATTAATAAAACGAGAACTTTATTGAAAGGACAAGGATAAGAGAATATGTTGTCTCATTCAAACCTGAAAACAAAGTGCAAGTTACATTATTCTATCATAATCATAACATTATATACAACATATACAACATTCATACATAGTACCTATGTATTCACACCCCTTTACTTTTTTTAAATTGTGTTGTGTTACAGTCTGAATTTGAAATGGATTAAATTTAGATTTTGTGTCACTGGCCTGCACACAATACCCCATAATGTCAAAGTGGATTTCTTTATTGTATTTCATTTTTTACAAATTAATTAAAATTGAAAAGATGAAATGTCTGGAGTCAATAAGTATTGAACACCTTTGTTATGGCAAGCCTAAATAAGTTCAGGAGTAAAAATGTGCTTAACAAGTCACATAATAAGATGCATGTGCAACAATAGTGTTTAACATGATTTTTGAATGACTACCTCATCTCTGCACCCCACATATACAATTATATTTAAGGTCCCTCAGTCGAGCAGTGAAATTCAAACACAGATTCAACCACAAAGACCAGGGAGGTTTTCCAATGCCTCGCAAAGTAGGGCACCTATTGGTAGATGGGTAAAAATAAAAAAGCAGACATTGAATATCCCTTTTAGCATGGTGAAGTTATTAATTACACTTTGGATGGTGTATCAATACATCCAGTCACTACAAAGATACAGGCGTCCTTCCTAACTCAGTTGCTTCCTAACAGTTAAAACAGTTACAGAGTTTAATGGCTGTGATAGGAGAAAACCTAGGATGGACCAACAACATTGTAGTTACTCCACAATACTAACCTACGCTTTATCTGGACATGGTTCGTCAACATCTTCAACAGCCGAAGCTAAGTAGTAACATTAACATGATGTCTTCTAATTGCAGTCGCTGTACTCATAATATACAGGAGAACGATCGCCTTACGGCGAGAATAGCTGTGCTACAAGCCCAGCTTCAGACGCAATCGTTAGGCAAGGGTAATTTCAGTGTAGGAAAGGAAGAAACAGCGTCTGTGCCACCAGTAAGTACAGATAGTAACGTTAGTATAAATCCCCCCGCACAGTCCCCGCAGCCGGACAACTTTCTCATGGCTTCTGGAGGGAAATACTGTTGGAATGCTCAACCGGTGTCGCTCATTCAGCCGACAGAAACTTTCAACCGGTTTTCCCCATTATGTAGCGAGTCGGAGTCTGAGTCTGAGTCTTCTCTTGTCTCTACTCCTCCCGTTACGGGGTCTGAGACGCCGAAGGCTCCCACCATTAGCTCTGACAAATTGAAAACCCTAGTCATTGGCGACTCCATTACCCGCAGTATTAGACTTAAAACGAATCACCCAGCGATCATACACTGTTTACCAGGGGGCAGGGCTACCGACGTTAAGGCTAATCTAAAGATGGTGCTGGCTAAAGCTAAAACTGGCGAGTGTAGAGAGTATAGAGATATTGTTATCCACGTCGGCACCAACGATGTTAGGATGAAACAGTCAGAGGTCACCAAGTGCAACATAGCTTCAGCGTGTAAATCAGCTAGAAAGATGTGTCGGCATCGAGTAATTGTCTCTGGCCCCCTCCCAGAGTGACGAGCTCTACAGCAGAGTCTCAGCACTCAATCGCTGGTTGAAAACTGTTTTCTGCCCCTCCCAAAAGATAGAATTTGTAGATAATTGGCCCTCTTTCTGGGACTCACCCACAAACAGGACCAAGCCTGACCTGCTGAGGAGTGACGGACTCCATCCTAGCTGGAGGGGTGCTCTCATCTTATCTACCAACATAGATAGGGCTCTAACTCCTCTAGCCCCACAGTGAAATAGGGTGCAGGCCAGGCAGCAGGCTGTTAGCCAACCTGCCAGCTTAGTGGAGTCTGCCAATAGCACAGTCAGTGTAGTCAGCTCAGCCATACCCATTGAGACTGTGTCTGTGCCTCGACCTAGGTTGGGCAAAACTAAACATGGCGGTGTTCGCCTTAGCAATCTTATTAGGATAAAGACCTCCTCCATTCCTGCCATTATTGAAAGAGATCGTGATACCTCACATCTCAAAATAGGGTTACTTAATGTTAGATCCCTCACTTCAAAGGCAGTCATAGTCAATTAACTAATCACTGATCATAATCTTGAGGTGATTGGCCTGACTGAAACATGGCTTAAGCCTGATGAATTTGCTGTGTTAAATGAGGCCTCACCTCCTGGTTACACTAGTGACCATATTCCCCGTGCATCCCGCAAAGGCGGAGGTGTTGCTAACATTTACGATAGCAAATTTCAATTTACAAAAAAAAAATGGCGTTTTCGTCTTTTGAGCTTCTAGTCATGAAATCTATGCAGCCTACTCAATCACTTTTTATAGCTACTGTTTACAGGCCTCCTGGGCCATATACAGCGTTCCTCTCTGAGTTTCCTGAATTCCTATCAGACCTTGTAGTCATAGCAGATCATATTCTAATTTTTGGTGATTTTAATATTCACATGGAGAAGTCCACAGACCCACTCCAAAAGTCTTTCGGAGCCATCATCGACTCAGTGGGTTTTGTCCAACATGTCTCTGGACCTACTCACTGCCACAGTCATACTCTGGACCTAGTTTTGTCCCATGGAATAAATGTTGTAGATCTTAATGTTTTTCCACAAAATCCTGGACTATCGGACCACCATTTTATTACGTTTGCAATCGCAACAAATAATCTGCTCAGACCCCAACCAAGGAGCATCAAAAGTCGTGCTATAAATTCTCAGACAACACAAAAATTCCTTGATGCCCTTCCAGACTCCTTCTGCCTACCCAAGGACGTCAGAGGACAAAAATCAGTTAACCACTTAACTGAGGAACTCAATTTAACCTTGCGCAATACCCTAGATGCAGTTGCACCCCTAAAAACGAAAAACATTTGTCATAAGAAACTAGCTCCCTGGTATACAGAAAATACCCGAGCTTTGAAGCAAGCTTCCAGGAAATTGGAACGAAATGGCGCCACACCAAACTGGAAGTCTTCCGACTAGCTTGGAAAGACAGTACCGTGCAGTACCGAAGAGCCCTCACTGCTGCTCGATCATCCTACTTTTCCAACTTAATCGAGGGAAAATAAGAACAATCCAAAATTTCTTTTTGATACTGTTGCAAAGCTAACTAAAAGCAGCATTCCCCAAGAGAGGATGGCTTTCACTTCAGCAGTAATAAATTCATGAACTTCTTTGAGGAAAAGATCATGACCATTAGAAAGCAAATTACGGACTCCTCTTTGAATCTGCGTATTCCTCCAGGGCTTAGCTGTCCTGGATCTGCACAGCTCTGCGAGGGCCTGGGATCGGGAGAGACACTTAAGTGTTTTAGTACTATATCTCTTGACACAATGATGAAAATAATCATGGCCTCTAAACCTTCAAGCTGCATACTGGATCCTATTCCTACTAAACTGCTGAAGGAGCTGCTTCCTGTGCTTGGCCCTCCTATGTTGAACATAATAAACAGCTCTCTATCCACCGGATGTGTACCAAACTCACTAAAAGTGGCAGTGATAAAGCCTCTCTTGAAAAAGCCAAACCTTGACCCGGAAAATATAAAAAACTATCGGCCTATATCGAATCTTCCATTCCTCTCAAAAATTTTAGAAAAAGCTGTTGCGCAGCAACTCACTGCCTTTCTGAAGACAAACAATGTATACGAAATGCTTCAGTCTGGTTTTAGACCCCATCATAGCACTGAGACTGCACTTGTGAAGGTGGTAAATGACCTTTTAATGGCGTCAGACCGAGGCTCTGCATCTGTCCTCGTGCTACTAGACCTTAGTGCTGCCTTTGACACCATCGATCACCACATTCTTTTGGAGAGACTGGAAACCCAAATTGGTCTACACGGACAAGTTCTGGCCTGGTTTAGATCTTACCTGTCGGAAAGATATCAGTTTGTCTCTGTGAATGGTCTGTCCTCCGACAAATCAACTGTACATTTCGGTGTTCCTCAAGGTTCCGTTTTAGGACCACTATTGTTTTCACTATATATTTTACCTCTTGGGGATGTTATTCGAAAACATAATGTTAACTTTCACTGCTATGCGGATGACACACAGCTGTACATTTCAATGAAACATGGTGAAGCCCCAAAATTGCCCTCGCTAGAAGCCTGTGTTTCAGACATAAGGAAGTGGATGGCTGAAAACTTTTCTACTTTTAAACTCGGACAAAACAGAGATGCTTGTTCTAGGTCCCAAGAAACAAAGAGATCTTCTGTTAAATCTGACAATTCATCTTGATGGTTGTAAAGTCGTCTCAAATAAAACTGGAAGGACCTCGGTGTTACTCTTGACCCTGATCTCTCTTTTGTGAACATATCAAGACTGTTTCAAGGACAGCTTTTTTCCATCTACGTAACATTGCAAAAATCAGAAATTTTCTGTCCAAAAATGATGCAGAAAAATTAATCCATGCATTTGTTACTTCTAGGTTAGACTACTGCAATGCTCTACTTTCCGGCTACCGGATAAAGCACTAAATAAACTTCAGTTAGTGCTAAATACGGCTGCTAGAATCCTGACTAGAACCAAGAAATTTGATCATATTACTCCAGTGCTAGCTTCCCTACACTGGCTTCCTGTTAAGGCAAGGGCTGATTTCAAGGTTTTACTGTTAACCTATAAAGCGTTAGATGGGCTTGCTCCTACCTATCTTTCCGAGTTGGTCCTGCCGTACATACCAATACGTACGCTACGGTCACAAGACGCAGGCCTCCTAATTGTCCCTAGAATTTCTAAGCAAACAGCGGGAGGCAGGGCTTTCTCCTATAGATCTCCATTTTTATGGAACAGTCTGCCTACCCATGTGAGAGACGCAGACTCGGTCTCAACCTTTAAGTCTTTACTGAAGACTTATCTCTTCAGTAGATCATATGATTGAGTGTAGTCTGGCCCAGGAGTGTGAAGGTGAACGGAAAGGCTCTGGAGCAACGAACAGCCCTTGCTGTCTCTGCCGGGCCGGTTCCCCTCTCTCCACTGGGGTTCTCTGCCTCTAACCCTGTTACAGGGGCTGAGTCACTGGCTTGCTGGTGCTCTTTCATGCCGTCCCTAGGAGGTGCGTCACTTGAGTGGGTTGAGTTACTGACGTGATCTTCCTGTCTGGGTTGGCGCCCCCCCCTTGGTTTGTGCTGTGGTGGAGACCTCTGTGGGCTATACTCGGCCTTGTCTCAGGATTGTAAGTTGGTGGTTGAGGATATCCCTCTAGTGGTGCGGGGGCTGTGCTTTGGCAGAGTGGGTGGGGTTATATCCTTCCTGTTTGGCCCTGTCCGGGGTTTCTTCGGATGGGGCCACAGTGTCTCCGGACCGCTCCTGTCTCAGCCTCCAGTATTTATGCTGCAGTAGTTTATGTGTCGGGGGGCTGGGGTTAGTTGGTTATACCTGAGTACTTCTCCTGTCTTATCCAGTGTCCTGTGTGAATTTAAGTATGCTCTCTCTAATTCTCTCGTTCTCTCTTCTCTCTGAGAACCTGAGCCCCTAGGACCATACGTCAGGACTACCGGGCATGCTGACACCTTGCTGTCCCCAGTCCGCCTGGCCTTGCTGCTATTCCAGTTTCAACTGTTCTGCCTGCGGTTATGGAACCCCTACCTGTCCCAGACCTGCTGTTTTCAACTCTTAATGATCGGCTATGAAAAGCCAACTGAGATTTATTCCTGATTATTATTTGACCATGCTTGTCACTTATGAACATTTTTGAACATCTTGGTATGGTTCTGTTATAATCTCCACCCGGCACAGCCAGAAGAGGACTGGCCACCCCTCATAGCCTGGTTCCTCTCTAGGTTTCTTCCTAGGTTTTGGCCTTTCTAGGGAGTTTTTCCTAGCCACCGTGCTTCTACACCTGCATTACTAGCTGTTTGGGGTTTTAGGCTGGGTTTCTGTACAGCACTTCGAGATATTAGCTGATGTACGAAGGGCTATATAAAATAAAATTGATTGATTGATTGATTGATTAAATGACAGAGTGAAAAGAAGGAAGACTGTACAGATTAACACATTTTCCAAAACATTAATTCTGTTTACTGTCACGGTTCAGACAGACGCAAGAGGACCACAATTGCGTCACACCACGAAAGTTTATTAAAACTTAAGGGAAAAGGAAGTAGGGAGTGAGTGAAGGCTCCAGGGGTTATCCCGTCCAATGTGCTGGGTCTGTGCCCCCCAGTGGCGCGTCGTCGATGACGCCGGTGGTTGGTGGTCCAGAAGTCCGGGGGTCGAAGAGTAGTCAGAGTGTAATGGCGAGAGCAGGTCTGGTTTTCCTGGGGCAGAAGGGTATCCAAGAATCAGGCAGGTCGGGGTCACAAAACAAGGGTGAGCCGTGAGCGCGAGCACACAGGTTCGGGTGTGAGCTTTGCAGAGCCGATCTGACAAAGGAGAGCTGAAAGACGGGACTTTAAATACTGGGAGAGGTTAGTGGGTAATGCAGCGCAGCTGGCAGAGTAATTGGCCAGCGGAACGTGGAGCTCGTTAGGCTGAGTAGAGAGAGAGAGATGAGCAGAGTGGAAGATAGTGGAAACACATTAAGGTGGTAACCCGGTGGAGTGAGAGGGCTCATGACAGAACCCCCCAAGGCGCCCCAGAAGTCCCAAGAGCAACACCACGCCGGGCGGGGGAGGGGCCGGAGGAGGGCTAGAACTCCTCCCAAGCGGTCCCGAGCGAACGCCCTCATCCTCGGAGGAAGCCGGAGGGCCGTGGTCGGGAGATGGGACGGTCCCGAGACAGGATCAGGCACAGGACAGGCAGCCGGCGGGCAGGACGGTTAGGGATCCCTCTGGGGCGGCCCCTACGGATTGCAGGTTGATCTGGATGCCGTTGGTGGAAGGCGGTGATGAGAGTCCTATCCACAATCCGACTAGCTGGCACCCAGGTCCTTTCCTCAGGTCCATAGCCCTCCCAGTCAATGAGGTACTGGAGACCCCTACCCCTCCGTCTGGACCGAAGCAGGCGGCGGACGGTGTAAACCAGACCACCATCGACGAGCCGTGGAGGAGGAGGACAAGGCGCAGCAGGGACCAGCGGACTCTCATGAATGGGCTTAATCTTAGACACATGGAAAGTGGGGTGCACCCTCATGGAATTAGGCAGTTGGAGCCGGACAGCAGTTGGGCTAATCACTCTTATGATAGGGAATGGGCCAATGAACCGAGGTGCCAACTTCTGCGACTCCACCCTGAGTGGCAGGTTCCTTGATGACAACCACACCCTTTGACCAACATGGTAGGTGGGAGCAGGGATTCTCCGACGGTTGGCCGGTAGTGTAGCTGGCAACGGATCTGAGAAGTGTGGCTCGGGCCTGTGACCAGGTGCGGCGACATCGACGGGCAAACGCAAGTGCAGATGGGCAAGTAACCTCCCCTTCCTGACTGGCAAATAGAGGAGGCTGGTATCCATAAACACATTGGAAAGGGGACATACCGATGGCAGAGCAGGTCGAGAATTGTGTGCGTACTCACCCATGTCAATTGCTGCGACCAGGAGTGAGGGTTGCGTGAAGTCATGCATCGCAGTGCCTTCTCGAGCTCTGATTTGCCCGCTCTGACTGCCCATTGGATTGGGGATGGAATCCGGAAGTCAGACTGACTGTGGCTCCCAGCAGGTGACAGAACTCCTTCCAAAAAGCGGAGGAGAATTGTGGACCACGGTCAGAAACTACATCCTTTGGCAGTCCGTGGATCCGGAAGACGTGTTCCAGGACCACCTGGGCGGTCTCCTTGGCGGTTGGGAGCTTGGGGAGGGAATGAAGTGTGCCATCTTGCTGAATCGGGTCAACTATGGTGAGAATAACGGTCTTGCCCCTTGAAGGGGCAGCCCCGTGACAAAGTCAAGGGCGATGTGAGACCAGGGACGTCTGGGCACAGGCAGGGGCTGCAGCAATCCGGCTGGGGGCTGGCGGACGACTTGTGTTGGTTGCAGATGGGGCAGGCTTGGACGAATTCCCGTACATCCTTTCTCAGAGCGGGCCACCAGAACCTCTGGCGAGCAGGTTGTAAGTGCGGGTGGAGCCCGGGTGACAAGCTAGGCGGGAGTCATGTCCCCACTGAGCGACCTGGGACCTTGAGGTTTTCGGGGACAAAGGCGGTCAGCTGGGGCAAGTGCTGGGACCGGGCTGGTTACGGAGAGCTTCCAGCACCTGTTCCTCAACAGCCCAGGTCAGAGCTGCTACGATGCAGGGACTTGGCAGAATCGACACAGGATCCTTGGAGGGGTTGTCATCCTTCTGGAATTGACGGGAGAGGGAAGCGTCTGGCTTGGTGTTCGTGATCCAGGCCGGTATGACAGAGTGAAATTGAACCTGGTGAAGAACAGGGCCCAGCGGGACTGCCTGGGTTCAACCGTTTGGCCGTGCGGATGTACTCCAAGTTCTTATGATCGGTCCAACGAGAAATGAATGGTGGACCCTCTCCAGCCAGTGACGCCACTCCTCCAAGGCAAGCTTCACAGCCAGCAGCTCTCGGTTCCCTATGTCGTAATTGCACTCAGAGGGGGACAACCGACGTGAGAAAAAAGGCACAGGGATGGGGCTTCCTATCCTCCGCAGCCCACTGAGAAATCACAGCACCAACTCCCACATCCAGGCGTCCACCTCCACAATGATGCCGGTCCCGTCAGGCATCTGGAGGATGGGAGCGGAGGTGAACTCTTACTTGAGGGTACTGAAGGCCTTGTCGGCTGCTGGGGTCCAGGTGAAGGGTTGCTTGGTGCTGGTTAGAGCAGTGAGAGGGGCAGATCGGTACTGTAGTTCCCGGATAAACTTTCTATAGAAGTTAGCAAACCCCAGAAACTGTTGCAGCTTCTTTCTGTTCTCCGGAACTGGCCATGGCGTGACTGCTGATACTTTGGCAGGATCCATTTGGATACTTCCCTCTGCCACTATGTACCCCAGGAAGGCCACTGTCTTGACGTGAAACTCACATTTCTCTGCCTTGGCGTAGGGAATTCTCAGAAGACGATGAAGGACTTGCTGGACATGGCGGGTGTGTTCAGACAGGTTTCTGGAGTAGATTAAGATGTCATCCAGGTAAAACGAAGACAAACTTGTTTAACATGTCCTGCAGTACATCATTCACTAGAGCCTGGAACACAGCAGGAGCATTGGTGAGGCCAAAGGCATAACCAGATACTCGTAGTGGCCTGTTGGTGTATTGAATGCGGTCTTCCATTCATCTCCCTCCCGGATCCGCACTAGGTGGTAGCGTTTCTGAGATCCAACTTGGTAAAAACAGTGGCTCCCTGGAGCAACTCTAAAGCAGAGGTGAGCAGAGGGAGAGGGTCGGTTTTCACTGTGATGTCGTTGAGTCCCCTGTAGTCGATGCAGGGCGAAGAGATCCGTCCTCTTCCCCCACAAAGAAGAAGCCAGCACCAGCCGGAGATGAAGATGAACGGATCAATCCTGTGGACAGAGAGTCATTGATGTAGTCCTCCATGGACCTTCTTTCAGGAGCAGACAACGAATAAAAAGACGTGCCCCTTGGAGGGGCTGTTCCAGGGAGGAGGTCGATGGCACAGTCGATACGGTCGGTGAGGGGGCAGAGATGTGGCTCTTGCTTTGTTAAACACTTCTCTGAGACCATGGTAGCATTCTGGGACATGGGAGAGGTCAGGGCGGAGTTAGTAGGTACTGGCCGAGGGGGTAGTGCGGCAGCAAGCAGGCAGGTTCGGTGGCAGTCCTCTCCCCACTCCCTGATCACCCGGTCACCAGTCGAGCTGAGGGGTTGTGCCGGCGGAGCCATGGGTAACCCAGGATGAGGGGTTGGCCTGGAGAGGGAGCAGGTGAAACTGGATAGTCTCTTGATGGTTTCGGACAGACCCATCAAGACCGGGGCCGTGACATGAGTGACCGATCCGAGTAAGTGTCCGTCCAGTGCCCGGGCAGGAATAGGAGGTGTCAAACGGTGGTTCTCCAGTCCCAGTTGGCGTGCCAGCTTGATGTCCATTATGTTGGCTTCGGCACCAGAATCCACCAGAGCAGCCAGGGTGTGAGTAGAGTCAGAGAGGCGGAGGTGAACTTGCAGCAAGGGTTTGCGGTCGGAGGACTGGATGGTCTTGAGCTCAACCGGACTCCCCCTATGCCCGGTGAGCTTCGGCTTTAAAGGGCATTACCAACGATGTCCATCACCTCCACAATAGAGGCAGAGGTTTGAGGTGAGCGGCGCTGGCCTCTGCAGGAGTGAGAGAGGCTCGCCCAATCTCCATAGGCTCAGACTGATCAAGCTGACTTGGGTGAGTGGCAGTAGCTGACAGAGCCCAGTCGGATCTCTCCGAATGCCGGTAGTTGGTGGACCTTGGCGCCCCCTCTCACGACGCGGGTCTGTATCCTTCTGTGATCCGACAGTCAGTGCGATGGCTTCATCAAGAGTGGAAGGCAGTTCATGGGAGACCAACTCCGTCCTTGATATAGTCAGCCAAGCTATGGAAGAACGCGTCCACCAACGATGGTGTGTTCCAAGAACTTCGTCTTGCCAGGGTTGGAAGTCGATGGAATGGTCTGCGACTGTCGTCTGCCTTGTCGAATACTGAACAGTTCACGAGACGCCTCTGCGGTTGGTGAATCCAGGTCAAACACCTTCAGCATCTCCCTCAGCAAACAGGTCGAAGGTTGCACATGCGGGGGTTTGACGTTCGAACTCTGCTGTTCCCCAGAGTCGAGCTCGGCCCGTCAGGTGGTGATGGCATACCCGACCCTAGCCCCCTCCGTGGCGAAGGTCCTTGGCTGCAAGGAGAACTGAAGTCGGCAGCTAGTCAGGAATGGCCGGACCTGGGTAGAATCGCCGTTGAACCGCTCGGGGTTTCCAATCTTGGGTTCCCGGGGCAGCGGCTGAAATGACCGGGGCAGGTAACTCGGGAGGCAGGGCTGGTGGGCAGACTGGCTGGGGTAAGGTTGGTGAGGAGTTGGATGATCCTGGCGGTTGTTGTTGCTGCTGCTGGGACTGCTGCTGGTGCTGCTGGAACTGCTGATGCTGTTGGTGGCCGACCTGAAGCAGAGAGGTGATGTCGCGCTCTGCGACCTAGCTCTCTCTCAGTGTGTTCCAGGCGTAGCATGGCGGTGGGTTGCTCAGGGTTCTTCGGTTTCCATGTCGGGGGAAGTGTGCGCTGAGGCCATGATGGTCAGATCGTACTGTCACGGTTCAGACAGACGACAAGACACAATGGTCGTCACACCAGAAAGTTTATTAAAACTTAAGGGAAAAGGAAGTAGGGGAGTGAGTGAAGGCTCCAGGGGTTATCCCGTCCAATGTGCTGGGTCTGTGCCCCCAGTGGCAGCGATCGTCCGATGACGCGGTGGTTGGTGGTCCAGAAGTCCGGGGTCGAAGAGTAGTCAGGAGTCGTAATGGCAGAGAGCAGGTCTGGTTTTCCTGGGGCAGAAGGGTATCCAAGAATCAGGCAGGTCGGGGTCACAAAACAAGGGTGAGCCAGAAGCGCGAGCACACAGGTTCGGGTGTGAGCTTTGCAGGCTGATCTGACAAAGGAGAGCTGAAAGACGGGACTTTAAATACTGGGAGGGGTTAGTGGGTAATGCAGCGCAGCTGGCAGAGTAATTAGAGCCGAGCAGAGCAGGAACAGGTGGAGCTCGTTAGGCTGAGTAGAGAGAGAGAGATGAGCAGAGTGGAAGATAGTGAAACACATTAAGGTGTTAACCCGGTGGAGTGAGAGGGCTCATGACAGTTTACAATAAGGCACTAAAGTAAAACTGCAAAAAAATTCACTTCATGTCCTGAATACAAAGCGTTATGTTTGGGGCAAATCCAACACAACACATCCCTGAGTACCACTGTTCATATTTTCAAGCATGATGGTGGCTGCATCATGTTATGTGTATGCTTGTCATCGGCAAGGACACAGTCAAAATCCTAAAAGAAAATCTGGTTCAGTCTGCTTTACAACAGACACTGGGAGACAAATTCACCTTTCAGCAGGACAATAACCTAAAACACAAGGCTAAATATACACTGGAGTTGCTTACCAAGATGACATTGAATGTTCCTGAGTGGCCTATTTACAGTTTTGACCTAAATCGGCTTGGAAATCTATGGCAAGACTTGAAAATGGCTGTCTAGCAATGTTCAACAACCAACTTGAAAGAGCTTGAGTAAATGTTTTAAGAATAATGGACCAAAATTGTACAATCCAGTTGTGTAAAGCTCTTAGAGACTTACCCAGAAAGACTCACAGCTGTAATCGTTGCCAAAGGTGATTCTAACATGTATTAACTCAGGGGGTTGAATACTTGTGTAATCAAGATATATTAGTGTTTTATTTGTCATAAATATTTTACAAATGTTAGAGTATTTTGTTTAGCTTGTCGGACCCCTTTTGCCTTCAGAACAGCCTGAATTCTTTGGGGTTGGATTCTACAAGTCGGAAACATTCCACGGGGATGTTGGTCCATGCTGACGTGATGGCATCACGCAGTTGCTGCAGATTGGATGGCGGTACACCACCGCCACCAGCCTGTACCATTGACACCAGGCAGAATGGGTCCATGATGCAACAGGAACTGGGATTCGTCAGACCAGGCAATGTTTTTCCACTCCTCAATTATCCAGTGTTGCTGATCACGTCCCCAATGAAGCCGCTTCTTCTTGTTTTTAATGTGGAACCCGGTGTGGTCGTCTGCTGCAATAGCCCATCCGTGACAAGGATCGACAAGTTGTGCGTTCCGAGATGCCGTTCTGCACACTACTGTTGTACTGCGCCGTTATTTGTCTGTTTGTGGCCCGCCTGTTAGCTTGCATGATTATTGCTATTCTCCTTTGACCTCTCTCATCAATGAGCTGTTTTCGCCCACATGACTGCCACTAAATGGATGTTTTTTATTTGTCGCACCATTCTTGGTAAACCCTAGACACTGTCGTGCGTGAAAAGCCCAGGAGGGCGGCCGTTTCTGAGATACTGGAACCGGCACGCCTGGCACCAACGATCATACCATGCTCAAAGTCACTTAGGTCACTTGTTTTTCCCATTCTAACGTTCACTCGAAAGAGTAACCGAATGCCTCAATGCCTGTCAGCCTGCTTTATAATGTATGTAGGAGCAATCCATTAATAAACTGGCCGGTGAGTGTATATGTATGTGTCCTGTGAGGTTGAGGGTGTGATTGTCCCTCAGCCCTGTTTGCAGCCTCAGCAGCATGTCCAGTCTCTCCAGCATCCGCCTACCCTTGTCACCATGGGGGCCGCTATTGACTGCCTGGTGCACAGGTGACATGTCTATAATGTCGTCCTCTTCACAAAGGTCTGAGAGCTGACAGTCCACCAGTGTCCTACAGGCAGACAGAAAGAGAGAGAGAGAGAGAGAGAGAGAGAGAGAGAGAGAGAGAGAGAGAGAGAGAGAGAGAAAAATAAAACAAAACATAGACCTAATTTATAAATAGGCCTAATAGTACACAAGAACAATACATCATTGACAGTTACCTTCCAGTCAAAAAGCTGAGGGGCAGCAGCATCACGTGGTGACTCCAACTTCCTCCATTTCAATCTCATCTTCTTTGTCCTCGTCTTTCCCAAGTAGGGATGACCCTTCAGCACAGAATAAAAGGGAATAATGAATGGAAGGGAATTGTATATGTTATCAATTGGCTTGCAAGGTGAAAAAGTTAAATTTTATCATCCAAAGGTTTTCACTCGTAACATCTGAGAAAACATGTAACATAATGTAATATCCGATAGTCCATATCTGAAATAATATGATAATGTTTGCCTGGAAGTTGCAAAGTCATGAATCAGCTCGTTGGTTTAGGCAACACCCTATTGTGCAAGAGTCATTCAAAAGGAAATGAAGAGAGGAGCTGAGAAAATGTGGGTTCTCGCTCTGGCCGTCTAGTAAATTGCTGAGGACAGAGTTTTATAGTAAGTGGGGCCAGGCACTAATACTACCCTATGTACAGTGGGGGAAAAAAGTATTTAGTCAGCCACCAATTGTGCAAGTTTTCCCACTTAAAAAGATGAGAGAGGCCTGTAATTTTCATCATAGGTACACGTCAATTATGACGGACAAAATTAGAAAAAAAATATCAGAAAATCACATTGTAGGATTTGTAATGAATTTATTTGCAAATTATGGTGGAAAATAAGTATTTGGTCAATAACAAAAGTTTCTCAATACTTTGTTATATACCCTTTGTTGGCAATGACACAGGTCAAACGTTTTCTGTAAGTCTTCACAAGGTTTTCACACACTGTTGCTGGTATATCTCTTTTTTTTTTTTTTTTTTTTTTTTTTTTTTAGATCTCCTCTAGAGCAGTGATGTTTTGGGGCTGTCGCTGGGCAACACGGACTTTCAACTCCCTCCAAAGATTTTCTATGGGGTTGAGATCTGGAGACTGGCTAGGCCACTCCAGGACCTTGAAATGCTTCTTACCACTCCTTCGTTGCCCGGGCGGTGTGTTTGGGATCATTGTCATGCTGAAAGACCCAGCCACGTTTCATCTTCAATGCCCTTGCTGATGGAAGGAGGTTTTTACTCAAAATCTCACGATACATGGCCCCATTCATTCTTTCCTTTACACGGATCAGTCATCCTGGTCCCTTTGCAGAAAAACAGCCCCAAAGCATGATGTTTCCACCCCATGCTTCACAGTAGGTATGGTGTTCTTTGGATGCAACTCAGCATTCTTTGTCCTCCAAACACGACGAGTTGAGTTTTTACCAAAAAGTTCTATTTTGGTTTCATCTGACCATATGACATTCTCCCAATCACCTCTTCTGGATCATCCAAATGCACTCTAGCAAACTTCAGACGGGCCTGGACATGTACTGGCTTAAGCAGGGGGACACGTCTGGCAGTGCAGGATTTGAGTCCCTGGCGGCGTAGTGTGTTACTGATGGTAGGCTTTGTTACTTTGGTCCCAGTTCCCTGCAGGTCATTCACTAGGTCCCCCCGTGTGGTTCTGGGATTTTTGCTAACCGTTCTTGTGATCATTTTGACCCCACAGGGTGAGATCTTGCGTGGAGCCCCAGATCGAGGGAGATTATCAGTGGTCTTGTATGTCTTCCATTTCCTAATAATTGCTCCCACAGTTGATTTCTTCAAACCAAGCTGCTTACCTATTGCAGATTCAGTCTTCCCAGCCTGGTGCAGGTCTACAATTTTGTTTCTGGTGTCCTTTGACAGCTCTTTGGTCTTGGCCATTGTGGAGTTTGGAGTGTGACTGTTTGAGGTTGTGGACAGGTGTGTTTTATACTGATAACAAGTTCAAACAGGTTCCATTAATACAGGTAATGAGTGGAGGACAGAGGAGCCTCATAAAGAAGAAGTTACAGGTCTGTGAGAGCCAGAAATCTTGCTTGTTTGTAGGTGACCAAATACTTATTTTCCTCCATAATTTGCAAATAAATTCATTAAAAATCCTACTAGATTTTTTATTCTCAATTTGTCTGTCATAGTTGACGTGTACCTATGATGAAAATTACAGGCCTCTCTCATCTTTTTAAGTGGGAGAACTTGCACAATTGGTGGCTGACTAAATACTTTTTTTCCCCACTGTATGGCACACAGGCGGCTGGTGGCACCTTAATTGGGAAGGACAGGCTCATAGTAATGGCTGGAACGGAATTACATTTACTCCATTCCAGCCATTATTATGAGCCGTCTTCCGCTCGCAGCCTCCTGTGGTACGGCACTATGCTCAGTGAGCTTTGACTGTGGTAGGGCCGGGGGTGGTGGAGGGTGGCTGCAAACAACGTCTTTGCACTATCAGCCCAGACTGTCACCAGAGCAAAAGCCAAAATTAGAGCAAGTGCCATCTGTATTCCAGCAAAGTCTAAATGAACAAGGGAATATTTACTGTGGGACACTCAACATGTCACATCTCAGGCCCAGATTCAGTCAGAAAAGCATTCTGCGCTGGAGAGAAATTGGCCTATATAACCCCTGGGCTGCAAAATGCATCTATTCATCAATGTCTTGTTTCACACAGTAAACACTGGCTATGCACATAACTTCAATTTGCTTTACTATGTCTTTTTTCCACAGTGCAGGTTTCACGCAGTGAATTAATTCTTTGCATAGTCTACAATGAATACGAGCTAAATGATCTGTCTAACAATTCAGTTCTATGATCAGCAAATCCACAACGAAAGGCCAAACAAAATGATCATTAACTTCAATTCACTTGTCAGTCTCAGAATATCTTCTCATCCCCTTTAGCAGAGGTGATTCGGGACAAAGTCAGAACAGCTGGCAAGACATTTCCAAGAACCTTTTTGAAAAAAAGATGTTCCACTCCCTTAGGCCCCAGTCAGCAGCACATTCAACAATAAAACAGCCAGATAATTACTATGCCTGAGGAGCCGGCGCGTCTCCTACCTCCCAGTGGTACCTAGCATTGGCTGCCTGCAGTCTTCATTTGGTTAGGGAGGGAAGAGGCTGCTTGACAAACTAAAGGAATAGCAGTCAACATGGTAGTAATCAAACAGGTGAGGTAATGCACTTTCCAAAGCTTCAAAACTCTTAGAGCATCTTCATGTAAAGCATGAACATACAGAATAATGTGAAGCCCCATGTGTCTGTGTATTGTGTAGAGTGCACAGAGGGGGCTGGTTGGGAGTGTATGTCTTGTTCTCTGTGCCTTTGTATTATAGCAGGCACCATCAATATGATGCCATGCACAGAGATATGCTGCGAATGGTAATACCATTATACTATACTCTGGAGGGATAGAGGACCTCTGTATTTGTATGCTGGGTGAATGGGGTCCTGAGACCAGATCAAAGGGAGAGGCTGTAATGACAGCAGTAGACATTTGATGCCCAATACAAAGAGGATGAAGGTAAAGATGTAGACATCATGGTTTCATGAGGATGTGGAGAAAGAGAGAGAGAGAAGGAGGGAGACTGTCTGTCTGTCTGTCTGTCTGTCTGTCTGTCTGTGTAAATTCACTTGAATGTGGATGTGTACATACAGTGCATTCAGAAAGTATTCAGACCCCTTGACTTTTTCCACATTTTGTTACGTTACAGCCTTACTCTAAAATTGATTGAATAGTTTTTTTCCTTCATCAATCTACACAATCTATGGTCCTCTGTAGCTCAATTGGTAGAGCATGGCGCTTGTAACGCCAGGGTAGTGGGTTCGATCCCCGGGACCACCCATACGTAAAAATGTATGCACACATGACTGTAAGTCGCTTTGGAAAAAAGTGTCTGCTAAATGGCATATTATTATTATTATTATTATTACACACAATACCCCATAACGACAAAGCTTATGCAAATGTATTAAAAATAAAGAACTTTAATATCACATTTACACAAGTATTCAGACCCTTTACTCAGTACTTTGTTGATGCACCTTTGGCAGCGATTACAGCCTCGAGTCTTCTTGGGTATGATGCTACAAGCTTCGCACACCTGTATTTGGGGAGGTTCTCCCATTCTTCTCTGCAGATCCTCTCAAGCTCTGTCAGGTTGGAGGGGAGCGTCTCTGCACAGTTATTTCCAGGTCTCTCCAGAGATGTTCTATCGGGTTAAAGTCTGGGCTCTGGCTGGGCCACTCAAGGATATTCAGAGACTTGTCCCAAAGCCACTCCTTTGTTGTCTTGGCTGTGTGCTTAGAGTCGCTGTCCTGTTGGAAGGTGAACCTTCTCCCCAGTCTGAGGTCCTGAGCGCAGTGGAGTAGGTTTTCATCAAGGATCTCTCTGTACTTTGCTCCGTACATCTTTCCCTCGATTCCGGCTAGTCTCCCATTCCCTGCTGCTGAAAAACATCCCCACAGCATGATGCTGCCACCACCATGCTTCACCGTAGGGATGGTGCCAGGTTTCCTCCAGACATGACGCTTGGTATTCAGGCCAAAGAGTTCAATCTTGGTTTCATCAGACCAGAGAATCTTGTTTAGGTGCCTTTTGGCAAACTCCAAGCAGGCTGTCATGTGCCTTTTACTGAGGAGTGGCTTCCATCGTGTTCTTGATCACCTCCCTGACCAAGGCCTTTCTCCAGGCCTTGACCAGGTGTGTGCCTTTCCAAATAATTTCCAATCAATTGAATTACCATAGGTGGACTCCAATCAAGTTGCAGAACATCTCAAGGATGATAAATGGAAACAGGATGCACCTGAGCTCAATATCGAGTTTCATAGCAAAGGGTCTGAATAGTTATGTAAATAAGGTTTGTCAGTTTTTAACTTTAAACAAATTTGCAAACATTTCTAAAAATCTGTTTTCACTTTGTCATTAAGGGGTATTGCGTGTAGATAGATGGGGGGGGTTATTTAATCAATTTTAGAATACGGCTGTAATGTAACAAAATGTGGAAAAAGTCAAGGGATCTGAATACTTCCAAATGCACTGTACATACTACATACAGTGGAAAATATTTCCGAATAGGAAAGAACAAAGACAAGTATTCCAGACTGTGCAAACCCCCCACACACCGTAAACACAAGGAAATATAAACACTCATTAATATGCAGCAATGCAGCACATCTTATGAAAAAAACATTTGCTTTGATTTTGCTGTCTGCCATATTACTGGAGCAGAAAAGTAAACCATGGCACCAGTCGACGTGGTTGTCGTAGTAGAAAAGCTTATTATGCCCAAGGGAAAATGGGTTTGCATGGTTTTCCTTTGGAGTTTTGGGCTTGTTCTGGTGCAGTCTGATGCATCATCCAGTGATGGTGTAGTTTGAATTTGGTCGGGGGACTAAACAGTGGCAAAGCAAAGTCACCATACTATACTGCTCCGTCAGTGAGAGGTAGTAGTTAGAAAATTGCTTTAACACCCCTTAGGTGCATGCTTATTTCTCAGTCGCCTTGCTTAAAAAGCCAAGCCCAATCTAAAGCCTCAGACCCCAAACAGCTTAGAGGAGAGACACAAAATCTGCAGCCAACCTTCATATACACTGTCTAAAAGATTGGTATTACAGACCCCCAGGGTATCATATGTCAGGGCATTGTACACGGACCCCTAACCCCATAATTAAGTCACATTCCCCACAAGTGTAGCAAACGAGAGAGACGCTTGACAGTTCTATTAAAAAGTCAGGATGAAATACCACATGAACGTGAATCGAGATCTTCTGCGTTTTCACCGGTGAGAAAAGTTATGACCTTGTAGGAAAATGTTATATTCATGGGCAAGAGGAATGGGTTTTAATCAAACTCGATGGATGGGCCTTGTGTTTGCATCTGTTGTTGCTTACACCTCCACTTGTTTACTTATATTCTGTGGGAAGTGTGGTTGAACGGTAGTTCTGTTCCGAAATGTATATTAACAACAATGCAGAGTGATGGACGCTGAGGTCAGAGTGTAAATATCCCTATTGCCATCCTTCTCTAACAGACAACAGACACTGTAACTGTAAGCAATGAACAAAGCAATGCATAGATTTAGCAACGAGATGGCAATATGAATGGTGGAGGCTGCTATCATGTTGCATTAGCAGACCAAAGCTAAAGCAGACTACAATGGCTAGATAGCATAGCACTCGCGGCAAACAAAACACAAGACATAAAGCTCATAGAAGCAAGTAGGCTGGCAGGCAGCAGCAATTGAAGAACATGGCATAAGTTCTAATTGTCATCATTAAAAGGCCCTTTCATGTTAAAACTTCACCACTAGATGTCCTCTTCCTCCCAGACTGAAGACTGCATACAGACTGCAGCAATGTAGACCTGAGATATTACTAAGCCATGTCATGCACACACCTCATGCACATACGCATGAGTTGTCTTTCCACTGAAGAACCACAACAGACAGCATTTTCTCCTCACTGAAAATGCTCTCTGTTATTATATAGAATATGATCTCTGTTATTATATAGAATATGATCTCTGTTATTATATAGAATATGATCTCTGCCTATATGAACTACGCCTGCCAGAAGTAATGTCTTAAAAAAAGGTTCTCTCCCGGGTGGCGCAGTGGTCTAAGGCACTGCGTCGCAGTGCTAGCTGTGCCACTAGAGATCCTGGTTCGAATCCAGGCTCTGTCGTAGCCGACCGCGACCGGGAGACGCATGGGGCGGCGCACAATTGGCCCAGCGTCGTCCAGGGTAAGGGAGGGAATGGTTGGCAGGGATGTAGCTCAGTTGGTAGAGCATGGCGTTTGCAACGCCAGGGTTGTGGGTTCGATTCCCATGGGGGGCCAGTATTTTTAAAAAATGATGTATGCACTCACTAACTGTAAGTCGCTCTGGATAAGAGCGTCTGCTAAATGACTAAAATGTAAATGTAAAACGTTGACCAAATAAATGGTATCTACAGTAAACTTGTGTATGGGAGTATCCTCATGAGGAACTAAAGTATATGGCCTTTATTCACAGCACAATAAGGAAAGAAAGCATTATTTTTTTATTCACCTTTATTTAACCATAATGGTGTGTTGCTTTAACCATGTGTGTGAGGTGTATACTTTTGCTTCAAAGTAGATTTTTTTAAGACTACCATGAAACAATCTGTGACCCTGATTTTGCCCGCTGCAATAAAAGGTTGGTTCTACTTCCTTTTATCTGTATTTCTGGTTAAATTGATGCAATAATCTAAGCCTTAAAAAAAGAAAACAACTGCACCATATCAGATATAATTTGAAATGTATTCCATTTTGAGTTTGCATCCCAATATTGCACTTTATGTACATCACATGATGAAATATTTAAAAAAAAGTTTCACAGAACTAATGTTTATGAATTATGAAATTATAACACATGCAGTATTAATAACATTCCACCCATGAGGACACTAAAGGGCGATTTGGTCAGTTGACTGCAGGAAAGGACTACCTAAAAATTTAGAATGTGCAGGAATGCTTTCTTAACTTGTACAATTCTCATGACAAATGATTAGTCTATATTCTGCTCTGACTTGTCTCCACCCACTGGTTGAATCAACGTTGTTTCCACGTCATTTCAATGAAATTATGTTGAACCAACGTGGAATATACAGTACCAGTCAAAAGTTTGGACACACCTACTCATTCAAGGGTTTTTCTTAATTTCTAAAATTTTTTACATTGTAGAATAATAGTAAAGACATCAAAACTATGAAATAACACATATGGAATCATGTAGTAACCAAAAAAAGTGTTAAACAAATCAAAATATATTTTATATCTGAGATTCTTCAAATAGCCACCCTTTGCCTTGATGACAGCTTTGCACACTCTTGGCATTCTCTCAACCAGCTTCACCTGGAATGATTTTCCAACAGTCTTGAAGGAGTTCCCACATATGCTGAGCACTTGTTGGCTGCTTTTTTCTTCACTCTGCCGTCCGACTCATTACATTTACATTACATTTTAGTCATTTAGCAGACGCTCTTATCCAGAGCGACTTACAGTTAGTGAATACATTTTTTTTTTTGCCATGCTCTATCAACTGAGCTACATCCCTGCCGGCCATTCCCTCCCCTACCCTGGACGACGCTGGGCCAATTGTGCGCCGCCCATGAGTCTCCCGGTCGCGGCCGGCTGCGACAGAGCCTGGATTCGAACCAGGATCTCTAGTAGCACAGTTAGCACTGCGATGCAGTTAGCACTGCGATGCAGTGCCTTAGACCACTGCGCCACTCAGGAGCTCATCCCAAACCATCTCAATTGCGTTGAGGTCGGGGGATTGTGGCGGCCAGGTCATCTGATGCAGCCCTCCATCACTCTCTTTCTTGGTAAAATAGCCCTTACACAGCCTGGAGGTGTGTTGTGTCATTGTCCTGTTGAAAAACAAATGATAGTCCCAATATGCCCAAACCAGATGGGATGGCGTCTCACAAACACACGGTGGTTTGAACCAAAAATCTCCAATTTGGACTCCAGACCAAAGGACAAATTTCCACCGGTCTAATGTCCATTTCTTGTGTTTCTTGTCCCAAGCAGGTCTCTTCTTATTATTGGTGTCCTTTAGTAGTGGTTTCTTTGCAGTAATTCGCCCATGAAGGCCTGATTCACAGTCCCCTCTGAACAGTTGATGTTGAGATGTGTCTGTTACTTGAACTCTGTGAAGCATTTATTTGGGCTGCAATTTCTGAGGCTGGTAACTCTAATGAACTTATCCTCTGCAGCAGAGGTAACTCTGGGTCTTCCTTTCCTGTGGCGACTTATTTGAGCTGTTCTTGCCATAATATGGACTTGGTCTTTTACCAAGTAGGGCAATCTTCGATATACCCCCTCCTAAGAAGGAAAGAAATTTCACAAATTAACTTTTAAGAAGGCACACCTGTTAATTGAAATTAATTCCAGGTGACTACCTCATGAAGCTGGTTGAGAAAATGCCAAGAGTGTGCAAAGCTGTCATCAAGGCAAAGGGTGGCTATTTGAAGAATCTCAAATATATAATACATTTTGATTTGTTCAACACTTTTTTGGTTACTACATGATTCCATGTGTTATTTCATAGTTTTGTTGTCTTCACTATTATTCTACAATGTAGAAATAAAGAAAAACCCTTGAATGTGTAGGTGTGTCCAAACTTTTGACTGGTAGTGTATGTTGAGTTGACTTATGTGCCTAGTGGACAGCTATCTCAAATCAAATACAATTTTATTTGTCACATGCACCAATTACAACTGGTGTAGACTTTACTGTGAAATGCTTGCAACAATGCACAGTTTACAAATAATAATTATTCTCTAGCTTCCTATTTGCTCAACTTCCTCCCTGGTTGTAGAGGGATTTGGTTCTGTAGTTTGAGTGTTCTTTATATGGTGGATTGAAGACTCTCTATAGATAGGTTTCCATCCAAACGGTGACGGATCATGTGAATATTCTAAAGTGTGTATAAAAACAAGATGTGCATTTTTCCACCAGAGATATGTTTCCATCAATATGACTTGTTGCGGTTAGAAGGCGGTGCGTGATGATGTAGTGCACATAAAAATAACCTTTATATTTCCATGTACCAATAAAACATTTTTTTTACATGGGTTTCCATCTCATTTTCAACTGTACTGATGGTTGTCAGAATTATTTTGGCGAATGTGTCCACTCTGGTCTTGGCACAGATACAGTGCGGGTGTAGCCTACATGAGATTAATATGGACAAAAAAGCAAGATTATTTTTATTTGTCAAACGGCAGCCAAGCATTGATCATCATGTCACCAGAATAAGACCCCCAGAAAAAGTTTCCGCTGCCATTTCTCGCATAATTGATTTAGCAGAAAACAAAAAGATCCCACCTTGTCTAGCGTATTTTATTTTGTAGACATTTGGAAAAGTTACCGACAAATTGGCTGTTTTCATCAGGCCTGTCGTGACATTTTTTATCCGACATGTACTTTACTCAGTTGGATGGAAACTTGGTTTGTGTAGACAAACACTGGATGGAGACCAATTACTGTTTTGCAGATTTAATGACGAACTGATCACATCTACAGCCATGCATCAACTCAACTACTTCCTGTTCTCTCCCAACTATTAACCAACATCTGACCAATCAGAATAGAGCAAAGTAGTTAACTAGCAATTGCTAGCTAGATAATCAGAATTACACAACATTCCCTTAGAAAATATTAATATCTTGTTAAATAATTCTACCTTACCATAGAATTCTAAAGCAATCACAATGGAGGACATACAATTTGAAACAAACTGTTCAATTCAAGTCAATACACTTTATTATCATCCAAGGGGCAATTATTTTGGAGGTTAAAAAGTGACAGGGTGACAACACAACCAACAACATACTGTATGTTGCTTTGGCATTCATGGAATAGGCATTTTCAAAACATGCAACGTTTGGTCCCATTGCTAGCTAATGTTAGCCAGAGGCAAAATGTAAACATAGAATGAGTGCCCATTGTTATGACGCATTAAGTTAGGTCTTAATTTGTTGTACTGTCACAACTTTTATAAAGCCCTTTTTACATCAGCAGTTGTCACAAAGTGCTTTGCAGATATCCAGCCTAAAACCCCAAAGAGCAAGCAATGCAGAGGCACAGTGGTGAATAGCCACACACATTTTTCAAGATTCATTAACCAATATGAGACTTCTAGACATTCATTCATGTACATTCCTGCGCCACAGGGCTCCTATATCATACCTGTACATCTGTTTGACTAGTCATACCCACTTGAAGGTTTCTAATATGTGACAGTGTCCGGCTACCATTGATTGAGACATGGTTCTTTAGACACGGCATATGTTTCTGCAGCAGAATCCAGAAGTGGTTCTGGAATTTTCTACCCACAAAGGTGTAGAAGGCAGGATTGATACAGAAGTACAGATATGTGACCATACGAGTAACTTGCAGCGCATAGTCAAGTTTACGGACTTTCACACAGTCGACTTCATCCGCTTGAAGCATCACAACCACATTATAAGGAGTCCAGCATGCAAAGAACAGCAGTACTATGACAAATATGAGTCTCACCGTCCTGTACTTGTTGGTCATCCTGGAGGCGATGACGGTCAGGCAGATCCTAATGTAGCAGTAAAAAACAACAATGAGAGGAAATAGGAAAAACAAACCTAGCTGGAGGTATCGCCCCGACAGTTTCAATACCTCAAAGTCAATCGATTCTGAGGTACCAACCTCCTCACACACCAACCCCTGGGAGTAATGCTCGGCCTGGTCATAGAGTAGAAACGGCTTGATGCACGCCAGGAGGCTGATGCCCCACACAGCGGCGGACGAGGCGAGGGCGTAGCTCCTCCGACGTAGCCTGGTGGATGGCACGGCGTAGACCACCGCCAGGTACCGGTCAAATGTCATGAGGGTGAGGAACAGGATCGAGCTGTAGAAACCAAGGAAGTAGGCGCTGCCCACGATCTTACACCAGGCCCGGCCGAAGACCCAGCTGGACTTGTGGTGGTATACGGCCCAGAAGGGCAGACCGGACATGAAGACCAGGTCCGACACCACCAGGTTGAGGAGGAAGATGTTCCCCACCGTGTTGAGTTTCTCGAACTTGCAGAGGATGTAGAGGACCAAGCTGTTTCCCACCACGCTCAGTGTGAATATCAGCAGGTAGAAGGTGGAGAGTTTGACCCCAAAGTCGTGGTTAGTTTCTCTGTTGCAAAACGGAGCGTCCGTCTCTGAGCTGTAGTCCGGGTAGCCCGCTGTTGTCTCTCCAAAAGAGGAGTTCATTTCCATTTCCATTGCTTGGTGTGTTTACTCAAAACCTGTCAAAACATTGTCAGCTCTTACAGTGAACAACTTATTTAAATCAGCAGAAATTGAGTGAGGAAAATATCAATTTTAGCTGGCTTACCCAAAACTTTTGGCTGGAGTGTTTACTTGCTTGGGGCAAGTAAAGGGAAACGTTTATTTGTCTTCGAGTGAGACTCAGCCTAGGTTAGGAAATACACAGGGGAGGGGTGTGTGTGTGTGTGTGATGCATATCCTCTGAATCAGACCTTTGTCATCTAGCCTTTAGAGTTTCTTTCTATTCTGTCCTAATTTTCACCTTCTAACAATCATTGCACATTGGTGTATTGTACATAGGATGAATTTCAAATCAATCTCTAGCTCCTCCCTTATGCACCTCTGAAGATTTGAAAGGATTAGACAGGTTCATCCAATATGTCAGAGAAATCCATCCAGCCTATCAGAGGGAAGTATGAGGCTATTGCTACTTTGGCATACCCAATTCTAATGTAATGTTTTCAGATCTAGGCCTACATGAAGTGTCTGTATTAGGGGCTAGGGGGTTGCTTTAGTATTCAGAAATCATGTCCTCTACCTCTATTGTAGATAGAATATTTTACATTTGTAACATTTAAGTTCTAATTGTCATCATTTCAAGGCCCTTTCATGTTAAAACTTCACCACTAGATGTCCTCTTCCTCCCAGACTGAAGACTGCATACAGACTGCAGCAATGTAGACCTGAGACATTACAAAGCTATGTAAAATCAAATCATTTTGTATTATGCGCCGAATACAACAGGTGCAGACATTACAGTGAAATGCTTACTTACAGCCCTTAACCAACAGTGCATTTATTTTTAATGAAAAATTTAAATAAAACAACAAAAAAGTGTTGAGCAAAAAAGCAGAAGTAAAATAAAATAACAGTAGGGAGGCTATATATACAGGGGGTACCGGTGCAGAGTCAATGTGCGGGGGCACCGGCTAGTTGAGGTAGTTGAAGTAATATGTACATGTGGGTAGAGTTAAAGTGACTATGCATAAATAATTAACAGAGTAGCAGCAGCGTAAAAAGATGGGGTGGGGGGGCAGTGCAAATAGTCCGGGTAGCCATGATTAGCTGTTCAGGAGTCTTATGGCTTGGGGGTAGAAGCTGTTGAGAAGTCTTTTGGACCTATACTTGGCACTCCGGTACCGCTTGCCGTGCGGTAGCAGAGAGAATAGTCTATGACTAGGGTGGCTGGAGTCTTTGACAATTTTGAGGGCCTTCCTCTGACACCGCCTGGTATAGAGGTCCTGGATGGCAGGAAGCACGTACGTACGCACTACCCTCTGTAGTGCCTTGCGGTCGGAGGCCAAGCAGTTGCCATACCAGGCGGTGATGCAACCAGTCAGCATGCTCTCGATGGTGCAGCTGTATAATTTTTTTGAGGATCTGAGGACCCATGCCGAATCTTTTTCAGTCTCCTGAGGGGGAATAGGCTTTGTCGTGCCCCTCTTCACGACTGTCTTGGTGTGTTTGGACCATGATAGTTCGTTGGTGATGTGGACACCAAGGAACTTGAAGCTCTCAACCTGTTCCACTACAGCCCCGGAGATGAGAATGGGGGCGTGCTCAGTCCTCTTTTTTTTTCCTGTAGTCCACAATCATCTCCTTTGTCTTGGTCACGTTGAGGGAGAGGTTGTTATCCTGGCACCACACGGCCAGGTCTCTGACCTCCTCCCTATAGGCTGTCTCATCGTTGTCGGTGATCAGGCCTACCACTGTTGTGTCGTCGGCAAACTTAATGATGGTGTTGGAGTCGTGCCTGGCCATGCAGTCATGGGTGAACAGGGAGTACAGGAGGGGACTGAGCACGCACCCCTGAGGGGCCCCCGTGTTGAGGATCAGTGTGGCAGATGTGTTGTTACCTACCCTTACCACCTGGGGGCGGCCCGTCAGGAAGTCCAGGATCCAGTTGCAGAGGGAGGTGTTTAGTCCCAGGATCCTTAGCTTAGTGATGAGCTTTGAGGGCACTATGGTGTTGAATGCTGAGCTGTAGTCAATGAATAGCATTCTCACGTAGGTGTTCCTCTTGTCCAGGTGGGAAAGGGCAGTGTGGAGTGCAATAGAGATTGCATCATCTGTGGATCTGTTGGGGCGGTATGCAAATTGGAGTGGGTCTAGGGTTTCTGGGATAATGGTGTTGATGTGAGCCATGACAAGCCTTTCAAAGCACTTCATGGCTACAGACGTCAGTGCTACGGGTCGGTAGTCATTTAGGCAGGTTATCTTAGTGTCCTTGGGCACGGGGACTATGGTGGTCTGCTTGAAACATGTTGGTATTACAGACTCAGTCAGGGACATGTTGAAAATGTCAGTGAAGACACTTGCCAGTTGGTCAGCACATGCTTGGAGCACACGTCCTGGTAATCCGTCTGGCCCTGCGGCCTTGTGAATGTTGACCTGCTTAAAAGTCTTACTCACATCGGCTACGGAGAGCGTGATCACATAGTCATCCGGAACAGCTGGTGCTCTCATGCATGCTTCAGTGTTGCTTGCCTCGAAGCGAGCATAGAAGTGGTTTAGCTCGTCTGGTAGGCTTATGTCACTGGGAAGCTCGCGGCTGTGCTTCCCTTTGTAGTCTGTAACAGTTTTCAAGCCCTGCCACATCCGACGAGCGTCAGAGCCGGTGTAGTACGATTCAATCTTAGTCCTGTATTGACTCTTTGCCTGTTTGATGGTTCGTCGGAGGGCATAGCAGGATTTCTTATAAGCGTCCGGGTTAGAGTCCCGCTCCTTGAAAGTGGCAGCTCTACCCTTTAGCTCAGTGCGGATGTTTCCTGTAATCAATGGCTTCTGGTTGGGGTATGTACGTACGGTCACTGTGGGGACGACATCATCGATGCACTTATTGATGAAGCCAGTGACTGATGTGGTGTACTCCTCAATGCTATCTGAAGAATCCCGAACATGTTCCAGTCTGTGCTAGCAAAACAGTCCTGTAGCTTAGCATCTGCGTCATCTGACCACTTTTTTATTAACCGAGTCACTGGTGCTTCCTGCTTTAGTTTTTGCTTATAAGCAGGAATCAGGAGGATAGAGTTATGGTCAGATTTGCCAAATGGAGGGCGAGGGAGAACTTTGTACGCGTCTCTGTGTGTGGAGTAAAGGTGGTCTAGAGTTTTTTTTCCTCTGGTTGCACATTTAACATGCTGGTAGAAATTAGGTAGAACGGATTTAAGTTTCCCTGCATTAAAGTCCCCGGCCACTAGGAGCGCTGCCTCGGTGAGCGTTTTCCTGTTGACTTATGGCCTTATACAGCTCATTCAGTGCAATCTTAATGCCAGCATTGGTTTGTGGTGGTAAATAGACAGCTATGAAAAATATAGATGAAAACTCTCTTGGTAAATAGTGTGGTCTACAGCTTATCATAAGATACTCTACCTCAGGCGAGCAAAACCTCGAGACTTCCTTAGTATTTGATTTTGTGCACCAGCTGTTGTTTACAAATATACACAGACCGCCCCCCTTGTCTTACCGGAGTCAGCCGTTCTATCCTGCCGATGTAGCGTATAGCCCGCTAGCTGTATGTTATCCATGTCGTCGTTCAGCCACGACTCGGTGAAACATAAGATATTACAGTTTTTAATGTCCCGTTGGTAGGATAACCGTAATCTTAGGTCATCCAATTTATTTTCCAATGATTGAAGATTGGCTAATAGGATTGATGGAAGAGGCAGTTTACTCGCTCGCCGTCGGATCCTTACAAGGCACCCCGACCTACGTCCACGATATCTGTCTCTTCCTCATGCGAATGACGGGGATTTGGGCCTTGTCGGGTGTCTGTAGGATATCCTTTGCGGCCGCCTCGTTGAAGAAAAATTATTAGTCCAATACAAGGTGAGTAATCGCTGTCCTGATATCCAGAAGCTCTTTTTGGTTATAAGAGACGATGGCAGAAACATTATGTACAAAATAAATTCCAAATAACGCGGAAAAACACACATAATAGTACAATTGGTTAGAGGGCTGTAAAACGGCAGCCATCTTCTCCGGCGCCATTAAATGTTGACACACGCCTCATGCACATACGCATGAGTTGTCTTTCCACTGAAGAACCACAACAGACAGCATTATCTCCTCACTGAAAATGCTCTCTGTTATTATATAGAATATGATCTCTGACTATATGAACTACGCCTGCCAGAAGTAATGTCTTAAAAAAAGGTTCCTTCGACTAAAAGTGGCGCAGTGGTCACTCTCCCAAGTGGCGCAGTGGTCTAAGGCACTGCGTCGCAGTGCTAGCTGTGCCACTAGAGATCCTGGTTCGAATCCAGGCTCTGTCGTAGCCGACCGTGACCGGGAGACGCATGGGGCGGCGCACAATTGGCCCAGCGTCGTCCAGGGTAAGGGAGGGAATGGTTGGCAGGGATGTAGCTCAGTTGGTAGAGCATGGCGTTTGCAACGCCAGGGTTGTGGGTTCGATTCCCATGGGGGGCCAGTATAAAAAAAAAATGATGTATGCACTCACTAACTGTAAGTCGCTCTGGATAAGAGCGTCTGCTAAATGACTAAAATGTAAATGTAAAACGTTGACCAAATAAATGGTATCTACAGTAAACTTGTGTATGGGAGTATTCTCATGAGGAACTAAAGTATATGGCCTTTATTCACAGCACAATAAGGAAAGAAAGCATTATTTTTTTATTCACCTTTATTTAACCATAATGGTGTGTTGCTTTAACCATGTGTGTGAGGTGTATACTTTTGCTTCAAAGTAGATTTGTTTAAGACTACCATGAAACAATCTGTGACCCTGATTTTGCCCGCTGCAATAAAAGGTTGGTTCTACTTCCTTTTATCTGTATTTCTGGTTAAATTGATGCAATAATCTAAGCCTTAAAAAAAGAAAACAACTGCACCATATCAGATATAATTTGAAATGTATTCCATTTTGAGTTTGCATCCCAATATTGCACTTTATGTACGTCACATGATGAAATATAAAAAAAAAAGTTTCACAGAACTAATGTTTATGAATTATGAAATTATAACACATGCAGTATTAATAACATTCCACCCATGAGGACACTAAAGGGCGATTTGGTCAGTTGACTGCAGGAAAGGACTACCTAAAAATATAGAATGTGCAGGAATGCTCTTTTAACTTGTACAATTCTCATGACAAATGATTAGTCTATATTCTGCTCTGACTTGTCTCCACCCACTGGTTGAATCAACGTTGTTTCCACGTCATTTCAATGAAATTATGTTGAACCAACGTGGAATATACAGTACCAGTCAAAAGTTTGGACACACCTACTCATTCAAGGGTTTTTCTTAATTTTTACAATTTTTTACATTGTAGAATAATAGTAAAGACATCAAAACTATGAAATAACACATATGGAATCATGTAGTAACCAAAAAAAGTGTTAAACAAATCAAAATATATTTTATATCTGAGATTCTTCAAATAGCCACCCTTTGCCTTGATGACAGCTTTGCACACACTTGGCATTCTCTCAACCAGCTTCACCTTGAATTATTTTCCAACAGTCTTGAAGGAGTTCCCACATATGCTGAGCACTTGTTGGCTGCTTTTTTCTTCACTCTGCCGTCCGACTCATCCCAAACCATCTCAATTGCGTTGAGGTCGGGGGATTGTGGCGGCCAAGTCATCTGATGCAGCCCTCCATCACTCTCTTTCTTGGTAAAATAGCCCTTACACAGCCTGGAGTTGTGTTGTGTCATTGTCCTGTTGAAAAACAAATGATAGTCCCAATATGCCCAAACCAGATGGGATGGCGTCTCACAAAGACACGGTGGTTTGAACCAAAAATCTCCAATTTGGACTCCAGACCAAAGGACAAATTTCCACCGGTCTAATGTCAATTTCTTGTGTTTCTTGTCCCAAGCAGGTCTCTTCTTATTATTGGTGTCCTTTAGTAGTGGTTTCTTTGCAGTAATTCGCCCATGAAGGCCTGATTCACAGTCCCCTCTGAACAGTTGATGTTGAGATGTGTCTGTTACTTGAACTGTGTGAAGCATTTATTTGGGCTGCAATTTCTGAGGCTGGTAACTCTAATGAACTTATCCTCTGCAGCAGAGGTAACTCTGGGTCTTCCTTTCCTGTGGCGATTTATTTGAGCTGTTCTTGCCATAATATGGACTTGGTCTTTTACCAAGTAGGGCAATCTTCGATATACCCCCCTCCTAAGAAGGAAAGAAATTTCACAAATTAACTTTTTAAGAAGGCACACCTGTTAATTGAAATTAATTCCAGGTGACTACCTCATGAAGCTGGTTGAGAAAATGCCAAGAGTGTGCAAAGCTGTCATCAAGGCAAAGGGTGGCTATTTGAAGAATCTCAAATATAAAATACATTTTGATTTGTTCAACACTTTTTTGGTTACTACATGATTCCATGTGTTATTTCATAGTTTTGTTGTCTTCACTATTATTCTACAATGTAGAAATAAAGAAAAACCCTTGAATGTGTAGGTGTGTCCAAACTTTTGACTGGTAGTGTATGTTGAGTTGACTTATGTGCCTAGTGGACAGCTATCTCAAATCAAATACAATTTTATTTGTCACATGCACCAATTACAACTGGTGTAGACTTTACTGTGAAATGCTTGCAACAATGCACAGTTTACAAATAATAATTATTCTCTAGCTTCCTATTTGCTCAACTTCCTCCCTGGTTGTAGAGGGATTTGGTTCTGTAGTTTGAGTGTTCTTTATATGGTGGATTGAAGACTCTCTATAGCTAGGTTTCCATCCAAATGGTGACGGATCATGTGAATATTCTAAAGTGTGTATAAAAACAAGATGTGCATTTTTCCACCAGAGATGTTTCCATCAATATGACTTGTTGCGGTTAGAAGGCGGTGCGTGATGATGTAGTGCACATAAAAATAACCTTTATATTTCCATGTACCAATAAAACATTTTTTTTACATTGGTTTCCATCTCATTTTCAACTGTACTGATGGTTGTCAGAATTATTTTGGCGAATGTGTCCACTCTGGTCTTGGCACAGATACAGTGCGGGTGTAGCCTACATGAGATTATTATGGACAAAAAATCAAGATTATTTTTATTTGTCAAACGGCAGCCAAGCATTGATCATCATGTCACCAGAATAAGACCCCCAGAAAAAGTTTCCGCTGCCATTTCTCGCATAATTGATTTAGCAGAAAACAAAAAGATCCCACCTTGTCTAGCGTATTTTATTTTGTAGACATTTGGAAAAGTTACCGACAAATTGGCTGTTTTCATCAGGCCTGTCGTGACATTTTTTATCCGACATGTACTTTACTCAGTTGGATGGAAACTTGGTTTGTGTAGACAAACACTGGATGGAGACCAATTACTGTTTTGCAGATTTAATGACGAACTGATCACATCTACAGCCATGCATCAACTCAACTACTTCCTGTTCTCTCCCAACTATTAACCAATATCTGACCAATCAGAATAGAGCAAAGTAGTTAACTAGCAATTGCTAGCTAGATAATCAGAATTACACAACATTCCCTTAGAAAATATTAATATCTTGTTAAATAATTCTACCTTACCATAGAATTCTAAAGCAATCACAATGGAGGACATACAATTTGAAACAAACTGTTCAATTCAAGTCAATACACTTTATTATCATCCAAGGGGCAATTATTTTGGGGGTTAAAAAGTGACAGGGTGACAACACAACCAACAACATACTGTATGTTGCTTTGGCATTCATGGAATAGGCATTTTCAAAGCATGCAACGTTTGGTCCCATTGCTAGCTAATGTTAGCCAGAGGCAAAATGTAAACATGTTACTGAAACTAAATGTAGAAAAAGAATGAGTGCCCATTGTTATGACGCATTAAGTTAGGTCTTAATTTGTTGTACTGTCACAACTTTTATAAAGCCCTTTTTACATCAGCAGTTGTCACAAAGTGCTTTGCAGATATCCAGCCTAAAACCCCAAAGAGCAAGCAATGCAGAGGCACAGTGGTGAATAGCCACACACATTTTTCAAGATTCATTAACCAATATGAGACTTCTAGACATTCATTCATGTACATTCCTGCGCCACAGGGCTCCTATATCATACCTGTACATCTGTTTGACTAGTCATACCCACTTGAAGGTTTCTAATATGTGACAGTGTCCGGCTACCATTGATTGAGACATGGTTCTTTAGACACGGCATATGTTTCTGCAGCAGAATCCAGAAGTGGTTCTGGAATTTTCTACCCACAAAGGTGTAGAAGGCAGGATTGATACAGAAGTACAGATATGTGACCATACGAGTAACTTGCAGCGCATAGTCAAGTTTACGGACTTTCACACAGTCGACTTCATCCGCTTGAAGCATCACAACCACATTATAAGGAGTCCAGCATGCAAAGAACAGCAGTACTATGACAAATATGAGTCTCACCGTCCTGTACTTGTTGGTCATCCTGGAGGCGATGACGGTCAGGCAGATCCTAATGTAGCAGTAAAAAACAACAATGAGAGGAAATAGGAAAAACAAACCTAGCTGGAGGTATCGCCCCGACAGTTTCAATACCTCAAAGTCAATCGATTCTGAGGTACCAACCTCCTCACACACCAACCCCTGGGAGTAATGCTCGGCCTGGTCATAGAGTAGAAACGGCTTGATGCACGCCAGGAGGCTGATGCCCCACACAGCGGCGGACGAGGCGAGGGCGTAGCTCCTCCGACGTAGCCTGGTGGATGGCACGGCGTAGACCACCGCCAGGTACCGGTCAAATGTCATGAGGGTGAGGAACAGGATCGAGCTGTAGAAACCAAGGAAGTAGGCGCTGCCCACGATCTTACACCAGGCCCGGCCGAAGACCCAGCTGGACTTGTGGTGGTATACGGCCCAGAAGGGCAGACCGGACATGAAGACCAGGTCCGACACCACCAGGTTGAGGAGGAAGATGTTCCCCACCGTGTTGAGTTTCTCGAACTTGCAGAGGATGTAGAGGACCAAGCTGTTTCCCACCACGCTCAGTGTGAATATCAGCAGGTAGAAGGTGGAGAGTTTGACCCCAAAGTCGTGGTTAGTTTCTCTGTTGCAAAACGGAGCGTCCGTCTCTGAGCTGTAGTCCGGGTAGCCCGCTGTTGTCTCTCCAAAAGAGGAGTTCATTTCCATTTCCATTGCTTGGTGTGTTTACTCAAAACCTGTCAAAACATTGTCAGCTCTTACAGTGAACAACTTATTTAAATCAGCAGAAATTGAGTGAGGAAAATATCAATTTTAGCTGGCTTACCCAAAACTTTTGGCTGGAGTGTTTACTTGCTTGGGGCAAGTAAAGGGAAACGTTTATTTGTCTTCGAGTGAGACTCAGCCTAGGTTAGGAAATACACAGGGGAGGGGTGTGTGTGTGTGTGTGATGCATATCCTCTGAATCAGACCTTTGTCATCTAGCCTTTAGAGTTTCTTTCTATTCTGTCCTAATTTTCACCTTCTAACAATCATTGCACATTGGTGTATTGTACATAGGATGAATTTCAAATCAATCTCTAGCTCCTCCCTTATGCACCTCTGAAGATTTGAAAGGATTAGACAGGTTCATCCAATATGTCAGAGAAATCCATCCAGCCTATCAGAGGGAAGTATGAGGCTATTGCTACTTTGGCATACCCAATTCTAATGTAATGTTTTCAGATCTAGGCCTACATGAAGTGTCTGTATTAGGGGCTAGGGGTTGCTTTAGTATTCAGAAATCATGTCCTCTACCTCTATTGTAGATAGAATATTTTACATTTGTAACATTTAAGTTCTAATTGTCATCATTTCAAGGCCCTTTCATGTTAAAACTTCACCACTAGATGTCCTCTTCCTCCCAGACTGAAGACTGCATACAGACTGCAGCAATGTAGACCTGAGACATTACAAAGCTATGTAAAATCAAATCATTTTGTATTATGCGCCGAATACAACAGGTGCAGACATTACAGTGAAATGCTTACTTACAGCCCTTAACCAACAGTGCATTTATTTTTAATGAAAAATTTAAATAAAACAACAAAAAAGTGTTGAGCAAAAAAGCAGAAGTAAAATAAAATAACAGTAGGGAGGCTATATATACAGGGGGGTACCGGTGCAGAGTCAATGTGCGGGGGCACCGGCTAGTTGAGGTAGTTGAAGTAATATGTACATGTGGGTAGAGTTAAAGTGACTATGCATAAATAATTAACAGAGTAGCAGCAGCGTAAAAAGATGGGGTGGGGGGGGCAGTGCAAATAGTCCGGGTAGCCATGATTAGCTGTTCAGGAGTCTTATGGCTTGGGGGTAGAAGCTGTTGAGAAGTCTTTTGGACCTAGACTTGGCACTCCGGTACCGCTTGCCGTGCGGTAGCAGAGAGAATAGTCTATGACTAGGGTGGCTGGAGTCTTTGACAATTTTGAGGGCCTTCCTCTGACACCGCCTGGTATAGAGGTCCTGGATGGCAGGAAGCACGTACGTACGCACTACCCTCTGTAGTGCCTTGCGGTCGGAGGCCAAGCAGTTGCCATACCAGGCGGTGATGCAACCAGTCAGCATGCTCTCGATGGTGCAGCTGTATAATTTTTTGAGGATCTGAGGACCCATGCCGAATCTTTTCAGTCTCCTGAGGGGGAATAGGCTTTGTCGTGCCCTCTTCACGACTGTCTTGGTGTGTTTGGACCATGATAGTTCGTTGGTGATGTGGACACCAAGGAACTTGAAGCTCTCAACCTGTTCCACTACAGCCCCGGAGATGAGAATGGGGGCGTGCTCAGTCCTCTTTTTTTTTCCTGTAGTCCACAATCATCTCCTTTGTCTTGGTCACGTTGAGGGAGAGGTTGTTATCCTGGCACCACACGGCCAGGTCTCTGACCTCCTCCCTATAGGCTGTCTCATCGTTGTCGGTGATCAGGCCTACCACTGTTGTGTCGTCGGCAAACTTAATGATGGTGTTGGAGTCGTGCCTGGCCATGCAGTCATGGGTGAACAGGGAGTACAGGAGGGGACTGAGCACGCACCCCTGAGGGGCCCCCGTGTTGAGGATCAGTGTGGCAGATGTGTTGTTACCTACCCTTACCACCTGGGGGCGGCCCGTCAGGAAGTCCAGGATCCAGTTGCAGAGGGAGGTGTTTAGTCCCAGGATCCTTAGCTTAGTGATGAGCTTTGAGGGCACTATGGTGTTGAATGCTGAGCTGTAGTCAATGAATAGCATTCTCACGTAGGTGTTCCTCTTGTCCAGGTGGGAAAGGGCAGTGTGGAGTGCAATAGAGATTGCATCATCTGTGGATCTGTTGGGGCGGTATGCAAATTGGTGTGGGTCTAGGGTTTCTGGGATAATGGTGTTGATGTGAGCCATGACAAGCCTTTCAAAGCACTTCATGGCTACAGACGTCAGTGCTACGGGTCGGTAGTCATTTAGGCAGGTTATCTTAGTGTCCTTGGGCACGGGGACTATGGTGGTCTGCTTGAAACATGTTGGTATTACAGACTCAGTCAGGGACATGTTGAAAATGTCAGTGAAGACACTTGCCAGTTGGTCAGCACATGCTTGGAGCACACGTCCTGGTAATCCGTCTGGCCCTGCGGCCTTGTGAATGTTGACCTGCTTAAAAGTCTTACTCACATCGGCTACGGAGAGCGTGATCACAGTCATCCGGAACAGCTGGTGCTCTCATGCATGCTTCAGTGTTGCTTGCCTCGAAGCGAGCATAGAAGTGGTTTAGCTCGTCTGGTAGGCTTATGTCACTGGGAAGCTCGCGGCTGTGCTTCCCTTTGTAGTCTGTAACAGTTTTCAAGCCCTGCCACATCCGACGAGCGTCAGAGCCGGTGTAGTACGATTCAATCTTAGTCCTGTATTGACTCTTTGCCTGTTTGATGGTTCGTCGGAGGGCATAGCAGGATTTCTTATAAGCGTCCGGGTTAGAGTCCCGCTCCTTGAAAGTGGCAGCTCTACCCTTTAGCTCAGTGCGGATGTTTCCTGTAATCAATGGCTTCTTGTTGGGGTATGTACGTACGGTCACTGTGGGGACGACATCATCGATGCACTTATTGATGAAGCCAGTGACTGATGTGGTGTACTCCTCAATGCTATCTGAAGAATCCCGGAACATGTTCCAGTCTGTGCTAGCAAAACAGTCCTGTAGCTTAGCATCTGCGTCATCTGACCACTTTTTTATTAACCGAGTCACTGGTGCTTCCTGCTTTAGTTTTTGCTTATAAGCAGGAATCAGGAGGATAGAGTTATGGTCAGATTTGCCAAATGGAGGGCGAGGGAGAGCTTTGTACGCGTCTCTGTGTGTGGGGTAAAGGTGGTCTAGAGTTTTTTTTCCTCTGGTTGCACATTTAACATGCTGGTAGAAATTAGGTAGAACGGATTTAAGTTTCCCTGCATTAAAGTCCCCGGCCACTAGGAGCGCTGCCTCGGTGAGCGTTTTCCTGTTGACTTATGGCCTTATACAGCTCATTCAGTGCAATCTTAATGCCAGCATTGGTTTGTGGTGGTAAATAGACAGCTATGAAAAATATAGATGAAAACTCTCTTGGTAAATAGTGTGGTCTACAGCTTATCATAAGATACTCTACCTCAGGCGAGCAAAACCTCGAGACTTCCTTAGTATTTGATTTTGTGCACCAGCTGTTGTTTACAAATATACACAGACCGCCCCCCTTGTCTTACCGGAGTCAGCCGTTCTATCCTGCCGATGTAGCGTATAGCCCGCTAGCTGTATGTTATCCATGTCGTCGTTCAGCCACGCACTCGGTGAAACATAAGATATTACAGTTTTTAATGTCCCGTTGGTAGGATAACCGTAATCTTAGGTCATCCAATTTATTTTCCAATGATTGAAGATTGGCTAATAGGATTGATGGAAGAGGCAGTTTACTCGCTCGCCGTCGGATCCTTACAAGGCACCCCGACCTACGTCCACGATATCTCTGTCTCTTCCTCATGCGAATGACGGGGATTTGGGCCTTGTCGGGTGTCTGTAGGATATCCTTTGCGGCCGCCTCGTTGAAGAAAAATTATTAGTCCAATACAAGGTGAGTAATCGCTGTCCTGATATCCAGAAGCTCTTTTTGGTTATAAGAGACGATGGCAGAAACATTATGTACAAAATAAATTCCAAATAACGCGGAAAAACACACATAATAGTACAATTGGTTAGAGGGCTGTAAAACGGCAGCCATCTTCTCCGGCGCCATTAAATGTTGACACACGCCTCATGCACATACGCATGAGTTGTCTTTCCACTGAAGAACCACAACAGACAGCATTATCTCCTCACTGAAAATGCTCTCTGTTATTATATAGAATATGATCTCTGACTATATGAACTACGCCTGCCAGAAGTAATGTCTTAAAAAAAGGTTCCTTCGACTAAAATGTTGACCAAATAAATGGTATTTATGCAGTGGGCTGAATCAGGGTCACACAGGGTGTTTCTTGGTAGTCTTAAAGAAATCTACTTTGAAACAAAAGTATACACCTCACACACATGGTTATGGGCTTAAAAAAAAGAAGACAACTTTACCATGTCAGATATAGAGTTGAAATGTATTCCATTTTGAGTTTGCATCCCAATATTGCACTTTATGTACATCAAATACGTTTTTATTTTTTTTGACTTTACTGTGAAATGCTTGCAACAATGCACAGTTTACAAATAATAATTATTCTCTAGCTTCCTCTTTGCTCAACTCCCTCCCTGGTTGTAGAGGGATTTGGTTCTGTAGTTTGAGGGTTCTTTATATGGTGGATTGAAGACTCTCTATAGCTAGGTTTCCATCCAAATGGTGACAGATCATGTGAATATTCTAAAGTGTGCATAAAAACAAGATGTGCATTTTCCCACCAGAGATGTGTTTCCATCAATATGACTTGTTGCGGTTAGAAGGCGGTGCGTGATGATGTAGTCCCGAGTGGCGCAGTGGTCTAAGGCACTGCATCGCAGTACTAGCTGTGCCACTAGAGATCCTGGTTCGAATCCAGGCTCTGTCGTAGCCGGCCGTGACCGGGAGACCCATAATTGGTCCAGCGTCATCCAGGGTAGGGGAGGGAATGGCCGGCAGGGATGTAGCTCAGTTGGTAGAGCATGGCGTTTGCAACGCCAGGGTTGTGGGTTTGATTCCCACAGGAGGCCAGTATGGAAAAAATATATTTTTTAAATGTATGCATTCACTAACTGTAAGTCGCTCTGGATAAGACCGTCTGCTAAATGACTAAAATGTTAAATTAAAATAACCTTTATATTTCCATGTACCAAAAAACAAAAAAGTCAAATGGGTTTCCATCGCATTTTCAGCTCTACTGATGGTTGTCAGAATTCTTTTGGCGAATGTGTCCACTCTGGTCTTGCACCTGCACAGATACAGTGCGGGTGTAGCCTACATTACATTATTATGAACATACTGTATGTTGCTTTGGCATTCATGGAATAGGCATTTTCAAAGCATGCAACGTTTGGTCCCATTGCTAGCTAATGTTAGCCAGAGGCTAAATGTAAAAAATAATGAGTGCCCATTGTTATGACGCATTAAGTTAGGTCTTAATTTGTTGTACTGTCACAACTTTTATGAAGCCCTTTTTACATCAGCAGTTGTCACAAAGTGCTTTGCAGATATCCAGCCTAAAACCCCAAAGAGCAAGCAATGCAGAGGCAGAGGCACAGTGGTGAATAGCCACACACATTTTTCAAGATTCATTAACCAATATGAGACTTCTAGACATTCATTCATGTACATTCCTGCGCCACAGGGCTCCTATATCATACCTGTACATCTGTTTGACTAGTCATACCCACTTGAAGGTTTCTAATATGTGACAGTGTCCGGCTACCATTGATTGAGACATGGTTCTTTAGACACGGCATATGTTTCTGCAGCAGAATCCAGAAGTGGTTCTGGAATTTTCTACCCACAAAGGTGTAGAAGGCAGGATTGATACAGAAGTACAGATATGTGACCATACGATTAACTTGCAGCGCATAGTCAAGTTTACAGTCTTTCACACAGTCGACTTCATCCGCTTGAAGCATCACAACCACATTATAAGCATGCAAAGAACAGCAGTACTATGACAAATATGAGTCTCACCGTCCTGTACTTGTTGGTCATCCTGGAGGCGATGACGGTCAGGCAGATCCTAATGTAGCAGTAAAAAACAACAATGAGAGGAAATAGGAAAAACAAACCTAACTGGAGGTATCGCCCCGACAGTTTCAATACCTCAGTCAATCGATTCTGAGGTACCAACCTCTTCACACACCAACCCCTGGGAGTAATGCTCGGCCTGGTTGTAGAGTAGAAACGGCTTGATGCACGCCATGAGACTGATGCCCCATACGGCGGCGGACGAGGGCGTAGCTCCTTCGACGTAGCCTGACAACTTGCAGAGGATGTAGAGGACCAAGCTGTTTCCCACCACGCTCAGTGTGAAGATCAGCAGGTAGAAGGTGGAGAGTTTGAGCCCAAAGTCGTGGTTAGTTTCTCTGTTGCAGAACGTGCATCCGTCTCCGAGCTGTAGTCCGGGTAGCCCGCTGTTGTCTCCCCAAAAGAGGAGTTCATTTCCATTGCTTGGTGTGTTTACTTAAAACATTGTCAGCTCTTACACTAAACAACTTATTTAAATCAGCAGAAATTGACTGAGGAAAATATCAATTTTAGCTGACTTTGGCTGGAGTGTTTACTTGCGGCAAGTAAAGGGAAAAGTTACTTTGTCTTTGAGTGGGACTCAGCCTAGGTTAGGAAATACACAGGGGAGGTGTGTGTGTGATGCATATCATCTGAATCAGACCTTTGTCATCTAGCCTTTAGAGTTTCTATTCTGTCCTAATTTTTACCTTCTATCAATCATTGCACAATCTCCCCAAAAGGTTGAAACTAACTGTAGCATCAGATGAATGCAACCTACAGTGTAGAGGTTCTCTTCAGCTCAGTTGTTAGAGCAAGACGCTTGCAATGCCAAGATGGTGAGTTCAGTTCCCGGGACAACCCATTTGTAAAAAATGTATGCACACATGACTAAATCGCTTGGGATAAAAGCGTCTGTTAACTGGCTTATATAATTAGTGAAATGGTATGCACTCTCCATTTTTCAAACATGTAGGCATGAATGGAAGGAGGAAGTTAGCTACACACCCTGCATATTTGAGTCAGGAGTAGTGTTTATTTCCAAACGGCAACGTTTTACAGTAATCAAACGCTGGTAGAGCAACCCACATGATCATAATGGGTCATTCTACAGAAGGGGTGCAAATTGGGGGTTGAAAAAAAAATCACATGGTATGTGTCTTATGTATCCTACTTTCAGCACACGTCTTCCAACATATGTCAGGTAGATATATACACTACTAAAACACTTTGTTTGTATTGCCTATAAGTTAAAATTGAAGAAAACCTTTGGTTTCCACACCATTTCATTGAATTTAACATTGCAGAACCAATGTTATTTTTGTCAACTTAAGTTCCCAATTTTTATTTTGAAAATAAAAGACAAATGGCATGGACAAAATCATTGCCACCCTTTGGCCAAGATAACTCCAATTGCTGCACCTTTCTAGATAGTAATTTGCCCACTTTTCAGCAGCAAACTGCTCTAATTATTCAATGTTTGAGGGGTGCCCTCCAACTGCTGTTGTCAGTTCTCGCCATAGGTTTTGGATGTGATTCAGATCCGGGCTCTTCACTGGTCACTCCAGAACAGTCCAGTGCTTCTTCTTGAACCATTCCGGGGTGCTTCTGATGTGTGTTTGGGGTTGTTGTCCTGCTGGAAGACCAACAACCTTCAACAGAGACCCAGTTTTTGGACCCTGGGTTGAACATTGCATTCCAAAAACCCTTGATAATCTGCTGATTTCATGATGTCTTGCACACGTTCAAAGCCCCCAGTACCAGAGACAGCAAAGCAACCCCACAGCATTACCGATGACCAAACTAAGCATTCAATGAAAAGAACACCCTACAATCTAACATGGGGAGGTTTGTAATGCTGTGGGGTTTCTTTAGCTGCCTCTGGTACTTGAACATGTGGAACACAATGAAATCAGCGGATTATCAAGGTGTTTTGAAGTCTATGTTCAACCTAGTGTCCAAAAACTGGGTCTCCATCACAGGAGGTTGGTGGCACCTTAATTTGGAAGAACGGCTCGTGGTAATGACTGGAGCGGAATCAGTGGAATGGTATCAAATACAAATACATGGTTTCCAGGTGTTTGATGCCATTCCATTTGCTCCATTCTGGCCATTATGAGCCGTTCCCCCCTCAACAGCCTCCACTGGTCTCCATTGAAGGTTGTGTGTCTTCCAGCAAGAAAACGACCCCAAACACAAATCAAAAAGCACCCAGGAATGGTTTAAGAAGAAACGCTGGACTGTTCTGGAGTGGCCAAAGAAGAGTCCAGATCTGACTCACATCTACCCCTCAAAGAGCTTGCTGCTGAAGAGTGGGTCAAATTGCCAGTGGAAAGGTGCAGAAAGCTCATTAATGCTACACAAAGCATTTGTCAGCAGTTATCTTGGCCAAAGGCTCTGCAACCAAGTACTAGTTCTAGGGTGGCCAAAAAATATTTTCCATGTCATTTGTCTTTTTTTTCTAAATTAAAATAGTAAACTTAAGTTTACAAAAATACATTTGGTTCTGCAATGTTGAAAATCCAATAACATGGTGTGGAGACAAACTTCTCAATTTCAATTTATTTTAGAAGAAATTGGGAATGATTTAAGAAAAGTGTAACTGTATTTACCTGAATTCCTTACCACCCCACTAAATCTTTCACTACCGAAACATAATGAAAAAAGTTGCAATAAAGGGAGAACCATTCACAGTAGTGATGATTGATTAACCTTCTTTTAATTAATTAATTTTAGAATTGTAAGTTGCTTACCAAATTAACAAAAACTGTACCTTTTAATTGAATTTAGATCATTATAATCTCTATACATGAAGATTTACCAACTTGCTCACTAATTTTCTCCAAAATGTTTGCAGACAGACTACTCACCATGTGGCCATGCTGGAGAAGGGTGCAATCCCATCACCTGGTGATATTTATAGGGTTGTGGCTTAAGGCAGTGTTTCCCAAACTCGGTCCTGGGGCACCCCCTGGGTGCAAGTATAGTTTTTTTCCCTAGCACTACACAGCTGATTCAAATAACCAACTCATCATCAAGCTTTGATTATTTGAATCAGCTGTGTAGTGCTAGGGCAAAAAACTAAATGTGCACCCAGGGGGGGCCCTAGGACCGAGTTTGGGAAACCCTGGCTTAAGGCACATTCATTCTACAGTCTTTTAATGTGAGTGTTTCAGTAGTGACATCAAAAGGTGGGACAGCATTTCTTTTTTGAAAGACATTTAAAAATAAACACAACTACTAATTAGATCAGTATATTTGAATGTAATAATAGAACAACTCAAGATGTTCTATTGAAATAAGTGTTAAATTTTTTTTGCTTTATTTTCAAACATGAAGTTTAGGAGTCAGGGTTTGGGACAGCCACTTCTCGATAGAAATAGCTGTATAAACAGTGACTTTGTACTATATTAATTTAACTATATGTTTGTTATTACCTTGGATTGAATGAGAGCATATCAGGAAGTAAATAAATGTCCTTAGTTTGGATACTTAACTGTTTTTTGCACCACTCATGCAGAATCACCCATATACAGTACAGTACAACCATATAACCACATAACAGTTGATGTAAAAGATGGAATCTTGGATATCATAAAATACATAAAAGCATATGAAAATATATTACAATATCTTAAATGTAAAAAAACAACAACACCAAAACAGCATAACCATTCATACACATGTCAGCGTCTGTCATATCCCATGGCACATCATGTAGCCCCTGTAGTTAAATCAGGAGGTATAGCACATTATGTAGCCCCTGTAGTTAAATCAGGAGGTATAGCACATCATGTAGCCCTTGTAGTTAAATCAGGAGGTATAGCACATAATGTAGCCCCTGTAGTTAAATCAGGAGGTATAACACATAATGTAGCCCCTGTAGTTAAATCAGGAGGTATAACACATAATGTAGCCCCTGTAGTTAAATCAGGAGGTATAACACATCATGTAGCCCCTGTAGTTAAATTAGGAGGTATAACACATAATGTAGCCCCTGTAGTTAAATCAGGAGGTATAACACATAATGTAGCCCCTGTAGTTAAATTAGGAGGTATAACACATCATGTAGCCCCTGTAGTTAAATCAGGAGGTATAACACATAATGTATCCCCTGTAGTTAAATCAGGAGGTATAACACATAATGTAGCCCCTGTAGTTAAATCAGGAGGTATAACACATCATGTAGCCCTTGTAGTTAAATCAGGAGGTATAACACATAATGTAGCCCCTGTAGTTAAATCAGGAGGTATAACACATCATGTAGCCCCTGTAGTTAAATCAGGAGGTATAACACATCATGTAGCCCCTGTAGTTAAATCAGGAGGTATAGTATGTTATGGTACATAAAGTATGGACAATGCAATATGAATCGTTTGGCTGTATCAAACAAATAACATGTTTTAACAAAGATTTGCAAAACACATTTGAGTTGTTCCTGAGGTTTAATTTCATTTATGGTATGGGTTTATAAAGGCACACGGTGAATTAATATATTATCTACAGTACAGTTTTCATAGTTGGGATACATTTTAAGCTGAAATACTCACAATGTTGTCTTGTAAGACGGGAAAATGCATAAGGCACTTACTGTATTAGCATATTCCGTGGTTGAATCCAGCTAGCCTGTTATTGTACTAATTAGCATTTACTCTGTGTTTACCTCAGCCCACAACATATTTACATTTTGGTATGCTGTAAAATATTTACATATGGAGGGCTTGACAACAACAACTTATGGTATGACATTTTTTAAATATGTTTCACACCCTGGTTTTACAAAACATGTTTCACTGGTGTACTGTAATGCCTCGTGTCCAGCAAGGAGGTAGCATTACAGTACCAAGGCAGTGCAATGTGTACAGGAGATAACATTTGCTCTTTATCAACAGTAAGACTCTGATGATTCTCATTGGATAATCACCATTAAAAGTCCAAAACATATGGTTTCTATCATTTATTCTGAAACCTACAAACATACAGTATATGAAGCCACGCATGTCTCAATATAGACCTAGCTTCAGTTAATCAGGACAAATATTTCCACTGAACAGCTGGGTGGACTCCCATATGCCTTAAAACAGGGTTTCCCAACCCTCTCCTCAGGGACCACCAGACTTTTCAGATATTTGTTGTAGCCCTAAATTGGTACACCTGATTCAGTTAGTCCTTGACTAATGGAATCAGGTGTGCCAGTTCAGGGCTAGAACAAATATGTGGAACGTCTGCTGGTCCCCGTGGAGAAGGCCTTAAAGCATGTGTGTCCAATCATATCTGCAAAGAGCAAGTGTGGGTGCAGACCTTTATTCCATATTCAGGTGTGTTAGCCTGCAGCTAAACACTGCCCTTTGCCGATAAGATTGGACATCCCTGTCTTATAAGTATGACGATGCATCTTGACCCCCACATTGAAGCCTGTCCTCCCTTCTAGGGGCCCCTTCCTCTCAGAAATTGGGCCCTTTGCTGTAGGGGTCGTTCCTGAGGTTGTAGGTCTGGTAGCAAGAAGACATGTCACACACTCCTGGTAGTCCTGATGACCCTTGTTTCCCTGGCATTCCGGGACTTCCTGACTTCCCAGGCATCCCCTGAGGGCCCGGGCGTCCGATGCCATCCGATCCGCGAGGCCCCTGAACTCCTGCCCGCCATTAAGGAGAAATACGGTAAGGGGATATGACTCCACAGAACGAGCAGTGTGTTTTCATGTTTCAGAAGAATCAATGGTGATGGTTTCGTATGGAGCTATGGGATATGAGGCTCTAGAATAACATTTGTGTCAGTATAGCAGGCTAGCTAGCATTTTATGCTCTCTGGAGGATACCTATTTAAAAGGCTCCAATCCCTGATAGAAGGGGTTTTAGCCTGTTCAAGGTCTGAATCCTTAAGTGCTAGTGCATGATGTATGGCTAATCAACAGCTAACATGTAGTTAGCGCCCAACGGTTGATTCACCGTTGTGTTAGCTTACCTGACTGTCCAGTAGGCCCTGGCGACCCTAGACGACCCTCTCCTTTGGTGCCTTTGAGTCCTCTTGGTCCAGTGTCACCTAAGGATGATTTATAATCATTATACTGTGTATCGAACCAACATGGCTCTAGCTCACCTGTTAACATAACATACTCCACTGTTACTTCAAGTGGATAACACTTTCTATGAAGCCCCTGTTGAACTGCAATGTATTTACAGTTGTGTATTGTATTACCAGCAAAGTGCTTTACAAGACTAGCTATAGTGTTCAGCTAATGGCTCCTTATAACCAATTATATAAATGCAGTCATCTCTATAATTCCGTACACATACGTGGTTCATAGGTGAATTATAGGGGAGTCATGTTTTACTTCCATATGTGTTACCATGTTATAATTACTTTATCCTAACCTGTAGCGTAATGCGCTACCAAACACTCAGTAGAGTCTTTGGGGTTTCTGTGCGGGTGTTACCTTTGACTCCCTGGGGCCCCTGCATGCCGGGGGGTCCTGTGTATCCTGGTGAGCCGATTCTACCGGGATAGCCCGGGGTTCCTGAGGAACCTTTGAGTCCTGGTGCTCCAGGCTGTCCCGGGGGTCCCTTCACCGTCTCACACGGCTCACATCTGCTGAGAGGGGCTAGTGTCTGCAGCAGCTGGGGGAGCTGATCTGGGAGGGCCCAAACACAATTTGGTTAATCAAATCAAAATTAATCAGTCAATCAATCAAGTTACTAAGGGAACCATTGTTTACAGTCATTAATATGTCTCATGATTTAAACTTCTTTATTTGAGTACACTTGGAAAAATAGCCCACATATTACTGGGGCAAAAATATTAATAGCACCGAATTCTGTTACCAGATAAACATATTGCTATTAACTGTAATATGATGCTGTAAGGATGTTACCGTTTTACCTTCCTGCCCTAACCAATACATATTCATATTGAACATGAATTTAAGGCGTAGTAGGATCGCTACACTCATTTTACATTTCAATATGTGTATTGTTTAATCCCTACAGTCTTAAGCTGCTGAGTCAACAACGAGCCGCACGCTTTCCAGCTTACTTCAATTTGCACTTTAGTTATTGACACTGCAGAGCTACCGCTGGGCGGGCAGTGACAGGTACTTACTCCGCAACACATCGCCGCAGAGCTTCATCAAGTGGTCATCGGAGGGAGGCTTCCCCTGTAAGACACAGATAAGGCCAAATGGGTAAGACGGTTGGCGTCTCGATGGCGAAGGTATGGAGAAACGGACAGGGCGCTTTTAGAGAAAGGTCAGGATTCAGGAAAACTCACAGGCTTCCCAGGGTAGCCCGTCATTCCCGGTTGCCCAGGCAACCCGTCCTCGCCGGGAGATCCCCGTGGGCCGGCGGCCCCCACGTGTCCCATGTCCCCTTTCTTCCCATCGGTGCCTCTGACACCGATGTCCCCCGTGATGCCTTTCTGATGATCGTGGGGAGAAATATGGTCACAAACTCTATAGAACTAAACAGAGTATAGGACCTTTGCATACAGAGCTCGGTTGCATTTAAAATGTCTGTCATAGCCTACAATATATTTGCCCTGAGAGTAGAAAATGAAGAACCGTTCCAGAATAGGTGTGCAAAGAAATCATAGTGGAAATATGCCGACATGTATCTTTTAAAATGTGAATGTTGAACTTCGTGTTCATGGGCCTTATGTGATATGGATTTCACAGTAGGTGTACTGTCATGTCTATTTATCTAGACCCTGCGGGTGTGATGTCGGAGGCTTCATCGTATGGCATGTTCAGTAGTATTCCTCAGCTCAGATGGCATGAGAGGATCTGGTCTCTGGTGTAGAATGAGGCAGAATGGATTATATCTAACGCAGCAGTGTAATTCTACAAACCTGTCCTTTGCCTCCCCTGAGCCCAGCTTCACCCTGGCAGAGAAGGAGGAAAATGAGGGAAAGAGCCTGTTAAAAAAGTTCTGCTTGAATATCAAAGAAATGCTCTCTTTCAGAAGCTCTTCATTCACTCTGCTCTGATAAAAGTATAAATATTTTTTCCTTGCTGAAGTCTTACTTACTACAGTTGATGCAGAGGTAAAAAAATTAATAAAATCGACATACTGTCGGCCTAATGCTGTTGTATATCAAATACGAGTCACAGCCAGTGCAATGGCCACAGGGAAAGTTATGACTTCAAATTGTTTACCCATAAATAGTGTTATGTAAAAGTGACAGGCTAATCCAGTGTGCCTGATATTGGCCGAGGCGCCATCTTTTTCTTTGGGGGGCTCTGTGAAGACCAAGGCATAAAAACGTATTGTGGTTGAAGTAGATATGATATCCACTGCCACCCAGTGGCCTGGTTATGTAACTGCACTCACCGGTATGCCGGGGTTCCCAGGGGCTCCATCGGTGCCTCGTTCGCCCTGGAACAAGATACAGGGATGGGGGGATGGATGATGGGAGTGGGGAGGAAGATAGGAGGCATCAGAGGAGGGTATAGGAGAGCACTCGCTACTAAAAGGTCATCATTAGCATTCACAGCCAAGGAGAGACGCAAGGGTCTCATTGACCTTTAAAAAACACATCACCTGAGTTTCCCCTACCTCCCCTCTCTTCCCTCTGCTCTGCTGTCTGCCTCTATCACGGTCGCCCCGCTGTGATCGTAAGGCTATAGGAAGCACAAATCAAAGCACAGAGCCAAAGAAACGACACTCTGTAGTCACAGCACAGGGTCCTTAAGGGAGGACTGACTGCGGTGCGAGAAAAGCTTTGTTCCTCGTGATTAAGACATGACTAACACTCATTGTTTTCTTGTCAGTGTCCTGGAGAGATATGAGTATGTACAGTGCAGTGTTCTAAATATAGTGTAGGACTGTACGTGCAGTATAGGGTTCTAAGGAGCCTACAGGGTAAATAAATTAGCCTTGCCTAAAAGCTCATAGGGCAGGAGCCTTTCTCCTGTTTCTGTAGCGTGAGGCAGCTTGATGTAGTAGACCACCTGGACAGGACGCTAGTCTATCGCAGGGCCTTACCCCCAATCTACTTTATCTCCTTAATGTGGAGTGCCAAGCAGAGACATTTTTGTCTTTGGTATGACTCGGCCGGGGATTGAACTCCCAACCTTCCAATCTCAGGGCGGACAGTCTAACCACAAGGCCACTAAGGGGTGTTCTAAGTGCAGTATCGGGTTCTAAGTACAGTACAGGGTTCTAAGTACAGTAGAGTACAGGGTTCTAAGTATGAACTTGATTGTTTGGATAATAAGCCATTCACTAGTCCTTGTTTTATGTGCTGTGGCATGCGAGCTCTACAGGTCACTGCAAACAACCATCCACCAACCCAATAACTAAATGTCACTATGACAAGAATAAATGACAATGAACTGAACCATCCCCCTGTTTCTGAGACAGACGAGACAGAAGATGACAATACCTGACTTCCTCGGGGACCCGCCTCTCCAGTTTCACCCTGTAAAACAGTGTATAGCGAATGGCTGTAATAACCAATGAGCAGGTGTCTGGGCGTGCCTGCATACATTCTGAAGGACAAGCTCTCAGTGCGTGTGAATGACAACACGTAAGAGGAATGAAATATGCATTATGCAAAAAGACATCAACGCTTACTACAAAACAGGCAAATGAACAAGCTCCCTGATACCGAGAACCATAAATCATTCATAAATCATGTCTTTAGAGCCGCACGCTGCCTCATTAAGCCAAAAGGCCCCCCCTACAGGCAATAACACAGTTATGTTATCTGAGATTTGGGCTCTGTCTCAATTCGTCTTTCCGTGATTCTTTGCATTCTATCTCCTTGTCTCCTTCTCAACTGTATTGGAGAAGGTCAAAGGCCCCTCCCCTCAGACCTTCTTGTCTAATGCTTTCTGAGAAAGAAACAAGGAAAGAGGATGCAAGGAATCAAGGAAAGATTAATTGAGACCTAAAGTCTATGGTGGTGCATGCTGATGTCCTTACCTTGTGACCTTTGAACCCAGGTAGGCCATTAGTGCCCGGGGACCCAAGGAATCCTGCCTCTCCTGGTGTGCCCTAAAGAGTGAAAATATCATGATAAATAGCTGGGCTAAGTCTTCTTAATGCAGGCTCTGTGTGTAAGTAGTCTGTAGGCAGAGAGCTAGGGTCAGCTTACCCTGCCCCAATACTAATTTTAACCGTTAAAGGTGCAATCTGCAGTTGCTACATACATTTTTGTACTTATAACTAAATGATATGTACCTATTGATTCTTGAAGAATACAACTTATAAATGCCTTATGAGCTTAGTTCAACAGTCATACCCCATCAGAACCCAAAATATAAGCTTGTTTTACTCCAATGTTTGTAAACAATGTAAATGTAAACAAACACTATATAGCGTCAAAACAAGGTTAAAACTATAATTTTGATATCATGGCTGGTCAGTCCTTGCATCCATAGCTCTGTCAATTAATTTGAGAGTGGTTATATTTCTCCAGCCCCATCCCTCCATTTTTTACTGAACCAGGGATGTATGTTGTCTGTCCATAGTCTAATCGATCATGGAGTGTGTACCCGGTGCCTTTCTCACCTTTTGGCCTGGCATTCCTGGAGAGCCATCGGCACCTCGCTCCCCCTCGCTGCCCTGAATATAGACACATAGGAATTAGCATGCAAAAAACTGACACACACGTTCGCACGCACACATTCACACACACACACACAAACACATGCACGCACTCAAACACACATGCACAAACATGTGCATGCAGGCAAGTACACACACAGCATTACCAACAAACACAGAGCTGATGAAGCTTCCTTTGTAAAACAGAAGGCTATTTTAAATTCAAGACAATAGTCCATTTACTCAACAATGAAAGACTATAATTACTTTTACACCCCAAATGCACTTTGGTAAAGAATATATCACATTGGGAGAGATAATTCTAGTATTATCAGTAGGCCATTCGGAGAGTGGAGAAGAGCCCACACAGTGGGGATGAAAAGCTGCAGCATTAGCATAATCGCTAATTAAAATGGGTGATGGACAAACCTTTGGGCCATCGTGTCCACTGGCTCCGGGGTCTCCCTGGGGGCCTTGAATCCCCTGGGCATAGAAAAACACAGACAGTTGGCCTGCAGGCAGTGTGACAGGATGCGTGACAGCTTAGTCACCAACCACTGAGAGGGAATTAGATGGCAGATGCCCCATTCTGGTTCATTTTAGAAAAGAGGATATGCAATGAGGCTTTAACCCTACCCATCTGAAAATACACTTAGCTACTGTTCCTGTTTGTTCATGTTAGGATGACTACTGTTATTAATCACTGCAACTAGTCTATTTGGATGTTAATCACTGATATACAGTACTGTAATGTGTTCAAAACAATATCCCAGACCACAAGTGTGTGTGAGTAATTGTACAAGGGAGATTCATCAGAAGTTAAAAACGACACTGAACAAAAATATAAACGCGACATGTAAAGTGTTGGTCCCCTGTTTCATGAGCTGAAATAAAAGATCCCCGAAATGTTCTCGCAAATGTTGTGCACAAATTTGTTTACATCCCTGTTAGTTAGCATTTCTCCTTTGCCAAGATAATCCATCCACCTGACAGTTGTGGCATATCAAGAAGCTGATTAAACAGCATGATCATTACACAGGTGCACCTTGTGCTGGGGACAATAAAAGGCCACTCTAAAATGTGCAGTTTTGTCACAAAACACAATGCCACATATGTCTCAAGTTTTGAGGGAGTGTGTAATTAGCATGCTGACTGCAGAAATGTTCACCAGAGCTGTTGCCAGATAATTGAATGTTCATTTCTCTACCATAAGCACCCTCCAAACGTTGTTTTAGAGAATTTGGCAGTACGTTCAACTGGCCTCACAACCACACACCACGTGCAACCATGTCAGCCCAGGACCTCCACATCCAGCTTCTTCACCTGCGGGATGGTCTGAGACCAGCCACCCAGACAGCTGCTAATACTGTCTGTTTGCACAACTGAAGAATTTCTACACAAACTGTCAGAAACCGTCTCAGGGAAGCTCATCTGCGTGCTCGTCGCCCTCACCAGGGTCTTGACCTGACTGCAGTTCGGCGTCGTAACCGACATCAGTGGGCAAATGCTCACCTTCGATGGCCACTGGCACGTTGGAGAAGTGTGCACTTCACAGATTAATCCCGGTTTCAAACGTACCAGGCAGATGGCAGACAGCATGTAAGGCATCGTGTGGGCAAGCGGTTTGCTGATGTGTGGGGGGTTCTGGGACCAGCATGCATATCTGTATTCCCAGTCATGTGAAATCCATAGATTAAGGCTTAATTCATTTATTTCAATTGACTGATTTCCTTATATGAACTGTAACTCAGTAAATGTTTAAAATTGTTGCATGTTGCAATTATATTTTTGCTCAGTGTATATACCATGTATTTACTAAACAGTACAATTCACTCAAATTTGAGGGAAGAAAAGCTTCAATTCAAATGTAGATGATTGCTCTAACTTAGTAACAAGCTTAGTTATGCAGCTTCACTGAACCAGAAGAGGGCAGCAATGGAACACCATATGATGCATAGCTCGATGGCTCTGCCTGAATAGGCACTAGCTGTCACTTACACACCAGTGGAGGGTGCCCAATCACCTCGTCTAATCATAGTCCCTTTATGGAACACTGTCAGAGCTCTCTTAATGCATAATGGATAATTCATTATGAGAGAATGACATTTCAGAGACAATTAAATAGACCTGCTACAGTACGTGATGTGTATTGTAATTCCTCCAGTGGAGAAGATGACAGCAATTGGAATAAAGTCATAAACATGGCTTGATACTCGTTCATTACTACATTTACATTTGAGTCATTTAGCAGACATGGGCACAGCGTCAGATTCTTCACCTTGTCAGCTCAGGGATTCGAAGCGGAGACCTTTCGGCTACTGGCCCAACGCTCTTAACCACTAGGCTACCTGCCGCCCTAGTATGTGTGCAATCAGTTAAATCATTGAACTGGGGTTGCTTGTCATTGTGGAGATGTTGACACCCACCTGTGGACCTTTTGGCCCTGTTGATCCCTTCTGCCCGAGTGCTCCTCTCTCTCCCTGTTGGATGAGAAGAGATGAATGCACTGCCTCCCACTGCAAGGTAGTCAATCTAATAACTTCTGTGCCTCCGAAAACCTCCTTGTATTGACTTGAGACCGGGGACTTGTCTTACACTAATCTCTGATCTCCTGTTAATACAGTTATTGACTGGATATTAGTAGCAGAGTAATTGTTTATTATGTTCTTACATGTAGCTTAAAGACTGTCCTTGTATCCATAGCTCTGTCTATGAATTTAAGTGTTTACATTTCTCCAGCCCCATCCATCAGCTTACCAAACAAAGTGACAGTGCCTGGCTGCCTTTAAATACTTTCCTATTTACTCGCATGCAAATAGGAAAGTCTTACCTGAGATCCTGTTGGCCCCGCCTCTCCAGGAAACCCCCGGATCCCCTGGAGATGACACAAACAGCAGGTCAGCTGACACAGCAGTGGCACAGTGAGTGACAAGAAAAGTGGCCGCAGTAGGGCTCCCATCTACCACAGAACTGATAATGGGCCCCAGTTTAATTGCATAGTAGTCAATTCATAATTTCCTCCTCCTCTAGTTACAGTACTGCCATTAAGGCATTTCTACAATGGCACAGTGGAGAGGATGAATAAAACGATCTGACATGGCAATCCACTTGTTGCAGTGTGGAGTGCTTGGCTTGCATACAGTACATGCCAGTCATCCATTCCAAGGAGGCCATGATGAGCCACAGTCGAGGGCATTGGGAGAACTTTGGAACACATGCCCAGATGCGCTGTGATGATTGTTTTCCTTGCATTCTAAATTGGTTTAATAGATCCCATGTCCCTTCCCCCTGGTTTCCGCTGGGGGTCTGATACGCTGTATTCACCTCATTTACAGCCAGCAGGGCCTTCCTGCACTTTGCTAAGTAATTACACACAGGAGAGGAGAACAGAGTGCCAATATACCACGTGCTTAGAATTTCAGAGAGGGCCATTGTAAAGACATGCCCTCGCCACCCCCTGGCTTAGATGGAATCAACCTAACCACTGCGGTAGTAGAGGTGGTAGACTGTATTTTCACCTGTTTAAATAGTCATATGGTGTTAAACTCTATTCTAATACTGCTAAAATAAATAAGCAGGGGTGAAAGTAAGGCGGTTCGGCACGGTGTCCCGGCAAAAGCAATAGTGGGGGTACGCCGTACCGGTAAAACATGAGCCTATCAAAATAATTACAACAAAATGTCAAGAAAAATGTTGGCTATTACATCACTTTTTATCATTACCGTAGAGGCATGAAAAATGAGCGAATGGACTTGAAAATGGGTGGTATAGCCTACGCTCCAAAATGCGATGTGGTTGAACGAGAACACAGAAATCTTGCCAAGGCAGAGATGAGTGGCCGACACTGAGACGCATGCGGACAGCAGTGGACGCATACTTTCTGGCCTAATGACAATCGTCATTACACTTTTTGGTGTTTTGTGTAACAGATGTCTCTTTCCTTTCACCACTGTTTGGAGGCTGGAAATACCCTGAGTATACAAAACATTAAGAACACCTGCTCTTTCCATGACATAGACTGACCAGGTGAAAGCTATGATCCCTAATTGATGTCACCTGTTAAATCCACTTCAATCAGTGTAGATGATGGGGAGGAGACAGGTTAAAGAAGGATGTTTAAGCCTTGAGACATGGATTCAGACGATAAATGGGCAAGACAAAATATTTAAGTTCTTTTGAATGGGGTATGGTAATAGGTGGCAGGCGCACCAGTTTGTGTCAACAACTGCAACGCTGCTGGGTTTTTCACGCTCAACAGTTTCCCGTGTATATCAAGAATGGTCCACCACCCAAAAGACAGCCAGCCAACTTGACACAACTGTGGGAAGCACTGGAGTCAACACGGGCCAGCATCCCTGTGGAACGCTTTCGACATCTTGTAGAGTCCATGCCCCGATGAATGGAAAAAGGGGGGGAAGGTGCAACTCAATATTAGGAAGGTGTTCCTAATGTTTGGTATACTCAGTGTATGTTGTGAGTGGACAAACATGCGCAGGTAACCTAGTAAAGGAGCCCTTTGAAGTGATTGTTTGACAATCAGATGAAAACATCATGACTGGTTGTGTTTATGCCATAATAAAAGGTAATACATTTCAAAAGTTAAAGAAGAAATCTTTACGACTAGGTCCACAGAGATCCTACTGAATGAATGGGGAATCTATATGTAATTCTATGCTTACACCCATAACATTTTTTGGTAGGTCCCATTCTGGGGAATACATTAATTATACTTTCACCCATTGAAATAAATAATGTTCTTAGTACTGCAAAGTCACAGCGCAAAAGTGATAAACAATGTAGAGGGGCTGAGGCTAGAACTTTCAAATTATACCACGTGGAAAGATAATAAGCTGAGCTCTGACCACATTCTCCATTTTCCCTGCAGGACTTTACAATTATACCACATGGAAAGATAAAAAGCTGATCTCTGACCACTTTCTAAAGTACTCAAGCAGGTAAAATCGATAGTTTGCAGAGTTTTAAAAGCTTTCATAGCAAACACAATAAACAGAGGGGTGTAGCCGTTGTTTGCATTAATGAAAACATACCTGGGTAAATATGAGCAATATAATTCTGAAAGGAAACCAGCATCTGTTATGATATCAAACCTTTCCCAAAACAACCCTAAGAAAACACCTATAAGATATGGCCCCGTCCCAACTGAAGGTGTGTTTTTGTATTTTGAAGCGGGTCCTGCATTGAGCGGTTCTATCACTCTGCAATCTCTCAGCACAACACCTGCGCGAGCGCACACAACACACAGCCTCCAAAGTTTAAAGAACCTGCTTCCGCAGCACAGTAAATAAAATCCCAGTGAATGGTGTTTGAAAAAAACACTATCTGATACTGCTGGACTTCTCCCTGCCCCTAGTGTCTTCTGTCTATCTCCATTGTAATTAACCTGCTAGAGCACAACCACTTCCACCCACAGTGGAATGCATCCAGATCATCAAGGGGTTGGCTTTATCTGCGGGAGGATGCCCACACTCTTAGGAAAAGGTGACGGAGAGGAGGAGAGAGGGATAAGAGAGGGAGAAGAAAGGAGAAGAGGAAAAGAGAGGAAACAGGAACATGACATCCCCCACTGCTGCATGCTGTTTGGCGTTAATGACAAATTTGATCAGAAGAGGCCCACATTGATGCCAGTGGAAAAGGCCATTCATTCTCTATGAGGTGTCACTTTGGATCTGAAGCGAGGATTGTTGAGCAGGCTCGCTCGGCTCAAAACCAGCAGCGGAGGACTTTTATGATGGTTGAAAAAGTGCTTCCGTTTTTTTATTTTTATGCCCTGGCATGCAAAGAGAAAGCTTGATGAGAAAAGCTTGGGACGAGCTGACTACTTTGTTTTCGAGGTGCGGAGAACGCCTCGGCATGCGAGGGCGTATGCTTTGACGGATTTAAAGGCAATGGGGCCCCTGCCAATCTCCCTTCCAAAACGGCAATCTAGACCTACTGCTGTATGTTTTAGCGAGTCTGGGGAGCTAGCAAGCTAATTTTGTCAGACAAGCAGAACATACTACACTCTTAGAAAAAAGGGTTCCAAAAGGGTTCTTCGACTGTCCCCATTTTTGGTTCCAATTAAAACCCTGTTTGGTTCCAGGTAGAACCCTTTTGGGTTCCATCTAGAACCCTCTGTGAAAGGATTCTACATGGGACCCAAAAGAGTTCTACCTGGAACCAACTTTGGTTATCCAAAGGGTTCTCCTATGGGGACAGCCGAATAACTATTTTAGGATCTAGATAGCACCTTTTTTTTCTAAGAGTGTACAGTCCATAAAGTGTGTGGGTGACAATGATGACCAAACCAGACTCTGACACTTTTATCCTGGTTTATTGAATGTAGGCCTATAGCTGGAAGCGTTAGCACCAAATAAATGGAGACCACAGCAGCAGTGTGACTTAACATTTTAGGGTAGCATACAGGCCTTCTCCTATCCCCGCAAAACTAGAATAGTGTAGGCTGGCAGATGGTGATATTGAGTCATTTCATCTTAGTGTCCAAACGCTAAGCTGGCAATACACTCGTATCCCCCATGGACCGGTTCGTTCTTAAAACATTCTCCATTCAGGTTGCATAGGCATACATTTCCTCCTTAACTAGATTTAGTGGTGAGAAGGCGGGAAAATATGCATACTTTCTTTATGAAACACAATTTTCCACCACCATGCTAGAGTGGCTAATGCTACTTCCTGATGTTATGCCCTGCTTTCAGCCAGGGGTAAACAACAGACTGCTGCAACCTGATTGGCTGAATGCGATACGCAACATCCGGGACTAGCATTCCTAGGCATTAGCCACTCTAGTAGCATGGTGGTGGAAAATGGTGTTTCGTAAGGAAAGTACGCATATTTTCAAAAAAAAAATTACGCCTTCTCACCCTTAAATTTAGTTAGGGAGGAAATCAATGCCTTTGCAGCCTGAATAGAGAATGTTTTAGGTACGAACCGGTCCACGGAGGATACGAGTGTATTGCTGGCTGCATACAATGCGTTTGGACGGTAAGATTAAATTACTCAATATCGGCATCTGCCGGCCTTTGGCCTAATCAATGTCGTACCATTTGTAATACAGGCAGTTGCATTGGATTTATTAGCCTAGTCCTGATTTCTGACCAAGGTTTAAGACTAATCATTTTGGATCTCCATATCAGCTATCCAAATGTATAATGAGTTATTTTGAGCCTTTTTGAAATGAGAATCAATGTGTTTACACAGTAGGTATTTCTTCTTCGCTATGATCAGCTCGTCAAAAATGTACGAATAGGCCTACAATTGAAATCACTGATTCATGACAATTTAGCTCACAGAGTGAAACTCCCGGAACGCAGTCGCGAGTAGCCTAATTTCATTCTATATTATCCATTTTTATTTTGACCTGTTTTTTCGATTTGCGGTACTTGACAAAGGATTCAATTGTGTGCTCAGAAAGCATAAACACTACAATGTTGTTGATTTTCTTTCTTGGAAGCAGTGATAAAACAAGTCTGAGCACCAGTGGTAAGACTGCAGTGTATCCCCCAGGATGATTTTGATGCTGCAATCCAGCCCCAGCATCAACAAGACTCATTACATGCAAAAGGGAAGCCTGTTAGGCTGTTATATTCTACTGTGTTGTTATGGCAACTCCTCTCAAGAGGTACACAAGTTGGAGAACTCTGTGGTGTGGTGGGCGGAGCTATATTGCATGCATTGAGGTTAGTAAACATTATGGCCAAGCGCTTGGTGTGGCACCAATATGAGGTTGCGTGCCTATTTCCTAATTTCCTTTTTTCATGAATCTTTACGAAGTCACTTGTAAAGCAGCTGCTGATTATAGGTTTTTCTGCTGAGTTGACGGGAAATGTGTTTGTTTGCAGGCACTACATTTGCTGCTACATTCAGTTTGGGTGACAACCACCATTGCCATTGGTTATAACTATAATACATGTGTGTATTATACAGTACATGAGACATAGCCAATGGATATACAGGTAAAATAATGGAAACACTTGAGTACATGAGGAATACAAAGTATATTGAAAGCAGGTGCATCCACACAGGTGTGGTTCCTGAGTAAAGCGATTAACATTCCATCATGCTTAGGGTTATGTATAAAAATACCATGGCCGTCTCAGTCACCAGATCTCAACCCAATTGAACACTTATTGGAGATTCTGGAGTGGCGCCTGAGACAGCGTTTTCCACCACCATCAACAAAACACCAAATGATGGAACTTCTTGTGGAAGAATGGTGTCTCATCCTTCCAAAATAATTCCAGTCACTTACCAAGGTGTATTGAAGCTGTTCTGGCTCGTGGTGGCTCAATGCCCTATTAAGACACTTTATGTTGGTGTTTCTTTCTTTATTTTTGGCAGTTACCTGTATCTATACTGTATGTGCCTAAAACTTTGCTAATAGCCAATAGTTATAGTATCTACTGTATATGTGCATTCAACATTATGAATCACCAAATGGTAATGTGTGCATTACAAATTCTGCCCAAAAAGTCCCTTTTTTTTTTTATGAATTGATGAAAGTAGTGTCCAGCAGATGTAATGAATAATGTAGGGACTTCTACTCTGTGAGAGTTAGAGAAGTGCATCTGTAAGCAGCAAAGGCACAGCCCCTGATCTCTTTGGTCTCCTGCAGAGAGGAGGTTACAGTGCAGCGCACACACACACACACACACACACTACAGCTACTAAAGGACTGACTGACTCACCGGTACCCCCTGTTGTCCATCAGCACCAGACACTCCAATATCTCCTTTGTCTCCCTGTGAAAGAAAGGAAGAGAGAGATTGAAAGAAAGATTGAAACAGCGTTCTATCACCTTCATTGTTCGGCACCTTTGTATACAGCTCACATGCACACCTAGTAATCAGAATGCTTATACAGTTACAGCACGCAAACGTCAGTGTAAAATAGTGACATGTTGCCAATTCATTTGGATCCCACATGCAGCTCAAACGGAATGGGAGTTAGTGAGTCGCATTGACTAAATCAGTGGGAGGTGAGGTCAATCATTAGAATAATATCAGTATTCCTGTGGCCTCTGTTGTCCGGCAGTTAAAGCCACAGACCTGGGCACACATGTACAGCCTAGGCTACTCTGAGTCATACCCACGCCCTTCTGACTCGTAAACTCTTCTACCTTTCCTGTCTCCTCTTCACTGTCCTATCTCAGTAAAAACTCAAAACCTTTAAAAAAAAAAAAAGGTTTCTTTATGTAAATATATATAAAGAATAATATAAGTAGTCCTTCCTTATTATTTCTTATTTCTGAGCCTGAGGTGGATCTGGTTTAGACTGTAGGTGGTAAGGTGAGACTGAAATACATGAACCTTGAATCCCCTCTTGGTAAGTTACAAATGTTAGCAGTTGTGGTGGGGACCTTCTATTCTTGTTCCCTTGTTCAGTCTCAATATGGTTCCACTGTACAAAGGCAGTGGGCATCCGAAGTGCATGTCCCAGACAGCCGGTGGGCTGACCACAGCTCATGCTTCTATCTTACCTGTGTTTATTTTATCTGGAAAGAAAGAGAAGAGCCCTTACTGTCGTCTAAGTGGAAGAGCAGTCCTTGTGGTCCTATATTTATCTTTCGCTCAAATAGAGAGCTAGCCAGGTGTTTGGTTATAGAAATACTGGTGTGTACATTGTTACAGAAGTATTGTAGGCATACAATGTCTATCATAAATATGACTGTGCACTAAGCATACAGGCTGATGGAACATGTATTTAAACAATACTGGTAGGGTGGTGAGGGTGAGGAAAGTGGTGAATAAGCTTTGCCTCTGTAATTTGTTTTCTTTTGAAGTGTCCTGCCACGCTGCGCACATAAAAACATACATGCCACCAAACCCTGTAATTACAACAAGAAGACGCCCTGATGTACCAATAAACGGGGTTAGAGACATATATATTTGTATGCTATAACTGTTAGAAAATAGACAAGTGCAGAGTTTCTGGTTCAAAAGACTAGGAGGACCCCATGTAGACCTCTAGTGACCAGACATGTTTTGACAAAGGGGGACATAAATAGTGGCTAGGTTTTGTGAATTGAGAATTGTAAAGAACTAATGTTTTACTGACATTCAGTTCAAATGAGGATACAGTTGATCTGAACAACTAAGCTTACTGTGCTCCCTGTTTTACAAATGAAACAATTGAAAATGAACGCAACCTTCTGTTATGGCACAATAGGCATCTGGAATATGTTGGATCCATTGTTGGATCCTTCTTGGAGGCCAATTGTACTTGTTATTGTTGTTTTCTGAATAGTATCTGATAGCAACCAGATCTAAAATATCAGAGAACATTTCAAACCAGCAATTTGTCAACAAGCGCCACTTGGGAAAAATGCAATGTGACACAAATTACACAGAAATCTGTCAAACATACAGTAGTACACTGTATGTAGTCTATTCTAAACTTACCATAGGCAGAGGGCATAAAAATATCAAAGAATTGGAAGCGAGAGAACAGAAAAAAAGGTCAAAATTGGTTGAAAAATATACAGTAGTCACTGGAAATGGGAAAATATGAATTGGGAAAGTGAGTTCCATAGAAAGTAAGCCTAAATATAGCGCTGTAAATGTAAGTGATATGTACTTTTCAATGGAAGTCGTTTTTTCCTTTCAGCGAAAACTGCATAGACTTGTTCTGCATCCTCTCCAAAGTAATGGAGGGAACCAGAATGACTGTACTCATTAAAAAGTTGCATTCATAAGCAAGGGTGAGAAGCTTTGAAGTGATAACCTTGAATACCCTCCCCATTCAAACAGCACAGCACTTAAATGGCTAAGCTGGAAAATCAAACCCACAGAGGGCCTTGATTTACAATGAAATCAGGATGAAATTTGGGTTCGTATTTGCTAGTTGTGTTTGTGTTTTCACTGAGCACCCTGATGGTAAACACTGTTTTGCACTGCAATTATTGATGGAAGGTATTATTCCAGAAGTTCCTACAGAAAGTCTATCTCGTTAAGCCTGCTGTTTGTTTACCTAATCCCAAGCAGCTACACTGTTTGACTGCGCAGTGTGTTCATTGGTGGCTACGGCGGGAAGCCAGTTTCCCATTATTAGGCTTCTGCTTGTCAGTGCCTTTTAATTGAGGGCTCAAACATTGATTTTGGCAGCTAAATGCTTAATCACAATCGTATTAGGGTGGCATTACAAAACAAGGCATTAGAAAGGGCTCTCTGTGTAGCGACTAGATAGCCTCTTCATGGGGTTTTTGACGCACTGGACCTGGAACGTGGTTTATATGGGAAATTTGTCCAAAATGTCTGCCTCCTACTGTCGCCTGAATGTGCGGTAAGGAGACTGGACAGACATCGTAAGAGCTAAAACTGCATGTGTTGTCTCGACCCTCAACCGCCGAGCAACAACACAAAAAGTGCTTTATATCCCAGTGTAGGTGTGTGACGACTTCACTCAACACAAACCAACCAAAGCTGGGACTAGGAGTGACAGCACCACTCCCCGGAGCACGCGGCTACACACATGACAGGACTTTTTCCTAATTGCTGAGGGTCAGGAAACTGAGGCTAGTTGCCAATTTGTGGAAAGGTAAACAGTTTTGAGTAAGCAGGTGGATAACAAGAATGGGAGATGAGTATTCCATTTTAGAAAAGTGCTGTGTATGTATGCCAATAGTTATTAGACAAACATTTCCTGATTTAAAAACAGCATTTCCTTTCTTCCAGAACCTCTTCCACAAGTCTTCTATGTGAATAGGGCAACAACCACAACGATCCTATAACCAATAACACTAGCAAATCCTCAAAATCATGTAAAGAGATCGTGCTTAGGGATAATACCCTATAAATAAAAATCTAAATTACATTCAGCAGATATGTATTGTGATCTGCAACTGGAATCTCAACATAGGACTTAAATAGGGAGTTACCAAATTACAAGCCTGTTTTTAGAGACTATGTATCATATTGCCAAAGTAATTAACACCCTCAGTTTTGTTGAGGTATCATGCGGTAACACTTTTTATAACATTTACATTTTAATAATTTAGCAGACACTTATCCAGAGCAACATACAGTTAGTGCAGTCATCTGAAGGTAGCTAGGTTAGACAACCACCTAAGCCATTATACAATGCCTTGCAAAAGTATTCATCCCCCTTGGCGTTTTTCCTATTTTGGTGCATTACAACCTGTAATTTAAATTGATTTTTATTTGTATTTCATGTAATGGACATACACAAAATAGTCCAAATTGGTGAAGTGACATGAAAAAATTAACTTGTTTCAAAAATAAATAACGGAAAAGTGGTGCGTGCATATGTATTCACCCCCTTTGCTATGAAGCCCCTAAATAAGATCTGGTGCAACCAATTACCTTCAGAAGTCACATAATTAGTTAAATAAAGTCCACCTGTGTGCAATCTAAGTGTCACATGATCTCAGTCTATATACACCTGTTCTGAAAGGCCCCAGAGTCTGCAACACCACTAAGCAAAGGGCACCACCAAGCAAGCGGCACCATGAAGACCAAGGAGCTCTCCAAACAGGTCAGGGACAAAGTTGTGGAGAAGTACAGATCAGGGTTGGGTTATAAAAAAATATCTGAAACTTTGAACATCCCACGGAGCACCATTAAATCCATTATTAAAAAATTGAAAGAATATGGCACCCCAACAAACCTGCAAAGAGAGGGCCGCCCACCAAAACTCACGGACCAGGCAATGAGGGCATTAATCAGAGAGGCAACAAAGAGACTAAAGACAACCCTGAAGGAGCTGCAAAGCTCCACAGCGGAGATTGGAGTCTGTCCATAGGACCACTTTGAGCCGTACACTCCACAGAGCTGGGCTTTACGGAAGACTGGCCAGAAAAAAGCCATTGCTTAAAGAATAAAATAAGCAAACACGTTTGGTGTTCGCCAAAAGGCATGTGGGAGACTCCCCAAACATATGGAAGAAGGTACTCTGGTCAGATGAGACTAAAATTGAGCTTTTTGGCCATCAAGGAAAACATTATGTCTGGCGCAAACCCAACACCTCTCATCACCCCAAGAACACCATCCCCACAGTGAAGCATGGTGGTGGCAGCATCATGCTGCAGGGATGTTTTTCATCGGCAGGGACTGGGAAAGTGGTCAGAATTGAAGGAATGATGGATGGCACTAAATACAGGGAACTTCTTGAGGGAAACCTCAGTCTTCCAGAGATTTGAGACAGGGACGGAGGTTCACCTTCCAGCAGGACAATGACCCTAAGCATACTGCTAAAGTAACTCTCGAGTGGTTTAAGGGGAAACATTTAAATGTCTTGGAATGGCCTAGTCAAAGCCCAGACCTCAATCCAATTGAGAATCTGTGGTATGACTTAAAGATTGCTGTACACCAGCGGAACCCATCCAAATTGAAGGGGCTGGAGCAGTTTTGCCATGAAGAATGGGCAAAAATCCCAGTGGCTAGATGTGCCAAGCTTATAGAGACATACCCCAAGAGACTTGCAGCTGTAATTGCTGCAAAAGGTGGCTCTACAAAGTATTGACTTTGGGGGGGTGAATAGTTATGCACGCTCAAGTTTTCTATTTCTTTGTCTTATATCTTGTTTGTTTCACAATAAAAAATATTTTGCATCTTCAGAGTAGTAGGCATGTTGTGTAAATCAAATGATACAAACCCCCCAAAAATCAATTTTAATTCCAGGTTGTAAGGCATAAAATAGGAAAAATGTCAAGGGGGTGAATACTTTCGCAAGCCACAGTACAGAGAGGGAAAAAAGTATTTGATCCCCTGCTGATTTTGTACGTTTGCCCACTGACAAAGACATGATAAGTCTATCATTTTAATGGTAGGTTTATTTGAACAGTGAGAGACAGAATAACAACAAATAAATCCAGAAAAACGCATGTAAAAAATGTTATGAATTGATTTGCATTTTAATGAGGGAAATAAGTATTTGACCCCTCTGCAAAACATGACTTAGTACTTGGTGGCAAAACCCTTGTTGGCAATCACAGAGGTCAGATGTTTCTTGTAGTTGGCCACCAGGTTTGCACACATCTCAGGAGGGATTTTGTCCCACTCCTCTTTGCAGATCTTCTCCAAGTCATTAAGGTTTCGAGGCTGACGTTTGGCAACTCGAACCTTCAGCTTCCTCCAAATATTTTCTATGGGATTAAGGTCTGGAGACTGACTAGGCCACTCCAGGACCTTAATGTGCTTATTCTTGAGCCACTCCTTTGTTGCCTTGGCCGTGTGTTTTGGGTCATTGTCATGCTGGAATACCCATCCACGACCCATTTTCAATGCCCTGGCTGAGGGAAGGAGGATCTCACCCAAGATTTGACGGTACATGGCCCCGTCCATCGTCCCTTTGATGCGGTGAAGTTGTCCTATCCCCTTAGCAGAAAAACACCCCCAAAGCATAATTTTTCCACCTCCATGTTTGACGGTGGGGATGGTGTTCTTGGGGTCAAAGGCAGCATTCCTCCTCCTCCAAACACAGCGAGTTGAGTTGATGCCAAAGAGCTTGATTTTGGTCTCATCTGACCACAAAACTTTCACCCAGTTCTCCTCTGAATCATTCAGATGTTCATTGGCAAACTTCAGACGGGCCTGTATATGTGCTTTCTTGAGCAGGGTGACCTTGCAGGATTTCAGTCCTTCACGGCGTAGTGTGTTACCAATTGTATTCTTGGTGACTATAGTCCCAGCTGCCTTGAGATCAATGACAAGACCCTCCCATGTAGTTCTGGGCTGATTCCTCACCGTTCTCATGATCATTGCAACTCCACGAGGTGAGATCTTGCATGGAGCCCCAGGCCGAGGGAGTTTGACAGTTCTTTTGTGTTTCTTCCATTTGCGAATAATCGCACCAACTGTTGTCACCTTCTCACCAAGCTGCTTGGCGATGGTCTTGTAGCCCATTCCAGCCTTGTGTAGGTCTACAATCTTGTCCCTGACATCCTTGGAGAGCTCTTTGGTCTTGGCCATGGTGGAGAGTTTGGAATCTGATTGATTGATTGCTTCTGTGGACAGGTGTCTTTTATACAGGTAACAAACTGAGATTAGGAGCACTCCCTTTAAGAGTGTGCTCCTAATCTCAGCTCGTTACCTGTATAAAAAGACACCTGGGAGCCAGAAATATTTCTGATTGAGAGGGGGTCAAATACTTATTTCCCTCATTAAAATGCAAATCAATTTATAACATTTTTGACATGCGTTTCTCTGGATTTTTTTGTTGTTATTCTGTCTCTCACTGTTCAAATAAACCTACCATTAAAATTATAGACTGATCATTTCTTTGTCAGTGGGCAAACATACAAAATCAGCAGGGGATCAAATACTTTTTTCCCTCACTGTATATAGGCCATCCATTTATAGTTATAATGCCCTCCATTGCCTGCCAAGAGCATTAGTAAGAGCTCATGGTTCCACATAACAAACTCATAGATACATAAACATCTGTAAATGCATTCAAAGCAATGATCATAGAATGTCCTCCTTCAGTTATCAACAATGAACAATAGAATTTCATTTGAGAGGCACCTTTTCCCTGAATGACGTCAGAATCCCATTGTAGTGCTACTGAGCTTCCTCGAGGGCTAATCTAATTTGCACTAGTCCTGTAGGGAGGCTTAGCCTAAAACAGAGTGGGCTACAGTTTGGCTTACATTCTGCTAACTGGTTTAATTCAAGGGTCAAATCCAGGGTCTTGTTATTGTACGTGTGGGTTACTGAAGCAGCGGAGGAAGGAATCTTGAGCCAGTGATGGTGTGTGTGTGTGTGTGTGTGTGTGTGTGTGTGTGTGTGTGTGTGTGTGTGTGTGTGTGTGTGTGTGTGGTGCTGAGAGTAGACATACACACATGTATTACCCATCTACTACACTACACATCCTCTGGTTAAAGACCCTAACAGATTCATCCCCTGGTTAAAGACCGTAACAGATTCATCCCCTGGTTAAAGGGATACTTCAGAATTTTGGATTATGAAGCCCTTTATCTACTTCCCCAGAGTGAGATGAACTCATGGATACTATTTTTATGTCTCTGCATCCAGTATGAAGGAAGTTAGAGGTACTGTAGTTTTGTGAGCCAATGCTAACTAGCATGGTAGCAGTTACCATAGACTTCCAGTCATTGTGCTAACACTAATTAGCAATTGCGCTAAAGCTAGTTAGCAACTTCCTTCATACTGCACGCAGAGACATAAAAATGGTAACCACTGTTAGGCCTACTGCTGCTAGGTAGCTCTCTCTCTGCTCTCCCCCTCCCCTCTGTCTGTCCTTGATTGCAGGAGTGAAGTCTGGTGTGCGGGAGTCAGGGTTCCAGCTGCAGCTCATTCACCATAATCACCTCAGCCTTTAAGACCCGGTCAAACTTTCCACTCATCGTCAGATCATAGTCAAGACAACCATGTTAGTCTCGCTGCCGACTCAACCTGTCTGTTTTCGCTCTTGTGTTTTTTGGACTGTTTATTTACTTTTTCTCCTGTGCCACAGATATTTGGAACCTGACTCCTGCCTCCGCTTCACTCCTGCCACCACCATCCTGCTCTCCACTATCGGGCCTCTCCTTTGGACTCACCACGGACACTAGGACATTACGGTACCACACCTGCCCTGACCTGGATCTGTACCCTCCCTGTAACCTGGACTTGCTCTTCCCCATTTATTGGAAACCTGGACTATTGAACATTATAATAAACCTGTTAAAACTTCTCTGGCTTGGTGTACTTGTCTGCATTTGGGTTCTATCCAGTTAAATCATAACAGTATGATCTGACCAACATGAACCCAGCAGACAGTAGCTCGGATACCACCCCAGAGTGCACTCAAATTTGGACTGCCATAGCCAATCAGGGCATTCTACTTGGCCAACATGATACCCTGTTTAAGACGATTGCTGAGGACAGTCAGGTGCTGCTTAATCAGGTTCAATTACTCACCAATCAAGTGTCTGCCCTTACTACCCCTTCAGCCCAGATCAGAGAGCCTTTTGTTCCTGCTCCAGAGCGCTATGACGGGAACATGGGAACCTGTGGCGATTTTTTGACTCAATGCTCGTTAGTGTTTGAACAACAGCCCCTCACCTACGCCTCAGAAAGAGCCCGTGTTGCCTACCTTATCAACTCTACTAGCGGTTCCGCTCGTGCCTGGGGATCCGCGGTCTGGGAGAGTCAGTCGGACATTTGCAACGCTTACGTGGCCTTCACCACGGAGATGAGGAAGGTTTTTGACCACCCCGTACGAGGCAAGGAGGCTGCGAACCGGTTGTTTTCTCTTCGGCAGGGGGCTCGTAGTGTGGCGGAGATGGCAGTGGAGTTTCGGACTTTAGCAGCAGTGAGTGGTTGGAATGACGAGGCATTACAAGGAGTGTTCATCAATGCTTTGTCGGAGACTTTAAAAGATGAATTGGTGTCATATGATGAATCGCCTACGCTGGATAATCTTATTTCACTCACTATCAGGTTGGATAATCGGATTCGGGAGCGCCGCCCGGGAGAGGAGTGTTAGTTCCAAGCAACCTGTCTGTCATCAACAAACTCCTCCCTGCATCGTCCCCTACGGAGAGAGCCGTGTCTTCCCGAAGTCGATACGAGGGAGCACTGGAACCCGAAGCCATGGAGGGTGGGTCGCGCACGGTTGTCCTCAGAGGAGCGTGCACGTCGTATTCAGGCTCGGGTCTGCCTGTATTGTGGAGAAGCTGGTCATTTCGTTCCTTCCTGCCCAGTTCGTCCGGGAAAAGGGCGGCTCATCATTTATGGGAGAAGTTTTGGTGAGCCGAGCAGCGGATTCTTCCTCTTCTCCCCGCATTCTGCTCCAGGCATCCCTCCAGTGGCAGTCCCAGAATTTCTCTGTTAGTGCGCTGATTGACTCTGGTGCCGACTAAAGCTTTTTGGATAGAGAGTGGGCTCAACAAATGGATTTGGAGACTGTTCCTATGGACTGTCCGCTGCAGGCTAAGGGGTCTAAATGGACAATTGTTGACCCGCATTACCCATCAGACTGTTCCTGTTTGTCTTAGAGTGTCGGGAAATCATCAGGAGAACATTCAATTCCATATTATCGACTGCCCACAGACTCCCCTGGTCCTTGGTATCCCCTGGCTCATAAAACACAATCCACATTGATTGGGTGACAGGTAGCATTGTTTCATGGAGCACATTTTGTCATGTGAATTGTTTGTGTTCTGCTCAGACTCCTGCCAGTACTGTGCCTCAACCTCCACTGGAGTCCATGGATCTTTCTGCTGTTCCTGACGTGTATCATGACCTGGCATCCGTTTTCTGCAAACACAGAGCTACTTCTCTTCCTCCTCACCGGCCTTACGACTGCGCCATTGACCTCCAGCCAGGAGCCCGCTCCCCCAGCAGTCGCCTGTACAATCTCCCCGGCCGGAGACGGAGGCTATGGAGAACTACATTCGGGACTCCTTGGCGGCAGGTATTGCGTCCTTCCTCGTCACCTGTAGGAGCGGGATTCTTTTTGTTGCTAAAAAGGATAAGACCCTCAGACCCTGTATTGATTACCGTGGACTTAACAACATCACCATTAAGAACAAGTATTCTCTGCCTTTGATTAATTCTGCTTTTCCCCTCCTTCATGGTGCTACCATCTTTACGAAACTGGATCTACGAAATGCGTATCACCTGAGTGCGCATTCGTAAGGGTGATGAATGGAAGACTGCCTTCAACACACCCCTTGGGACATTTTGAGTATCGGGTTATGCCTTTTGGGTTGTCTAATGCCCCTGCTGTTTTTCAGGCACTAGTCAATGATGTCCTTCGGGACATGTTGAATCGGTTTGTTTTTGTCTATCTGGATGATATCTTGATTTTCTCAGAGTCCTCCCAGGAACATGAACTGCATGTGCGCCAGGTGTTGCAAAGGTTGTTGGAGAACAAACTGTTTGTGAAGATGGAGAAATGTGAATTTCATGTGTCTGAGACCTCTTTTTTGGGTTACATCATAGCTCAGGGGGAGCTGCGGATGGACCCAGCTAAGATCTCTGCTGTCACGGACTGGCCAGCTCCCTCTACCCGCAAACAACTTCAACGATTCCTGGGGTTTGCGAACTTCTATAGGAGGTTCATCAAGGACTACAGCCGCATTGCGGCGCCACTCACCGCTCTCACCTCCATCTCACGACCGTTCGCTTGGAATGAAGGGGCCGAATCAGCGTTCGAAGAACTGAAACATCGCTTCGCCTCGGCTCCCATTCTGATGCAGCCGGACCCCGACCGCCAGTTTGTCGTGGAGGTGGATGCATCCGACACTGGGTAGGTGCAGTGTTGTCACAACGTTCTCCTGAAGATAACAAACTGCATCCCTGTGCTTTTCTCTCAAGGAAACTTTCTCAGGCAGAGAGGAATTATGATGTTGGAAATCGTGAACTGCTCGCCGTTAAGCTGGCTCTCGAGGAGTGGCGACATTGGTTGGAGGGCGGAACAACCCTTCATCGTTTGGACGGATCATAAGAATCTGGCTTACCTCCAGTCAGCGAAGCAGCTCAACCCCCGTCCAAGCCAGGTGGGCACTATTTTTTTGGGAGATTCAATTTTTCTCTGTCTTACCGTCCTGGGTCACGCAGCGTCAAGCCTGACGCCCTGTCTCGTGTTCATTCGGCTGTTGATACTGGTAGTAACCCTGAACCCATTTTGCCTCCTACCTGCAGTATTGCAGTCATCACATGTGACATCGAGGGGGATTGTTAGACAGGCTCAACATCATCAAGCTGACCCTGGGAGGGGTCCTCCCTAACCGGATGTTTGTCCCTGAGTCTGCTCGCTCCCAGGTACTTCAGTGGGCTCACTCGTCTCCCCTTACCTGTCACCCTGGAGTTTCGCGGACCCTTGACTTTGTGCGACGGAAGTTCTGGTGGGCCACGATGGAGGCGGACACTCGAGCCTTCATTGCTGCTTGTACGGTATGTGCACGAAGTAAAAACTCCACCCAGGCCAGCGCTGGTCATCTACGACCTCTACCTATACCCAGCCGGCCCTGGTCGCATATCGCTATGGATTTTGTCACTGGACTTCCCCCCTCATCTGGTAAGACTGTCATTCTTACGGTGATTGATCGTTTTTCTAAGTTCGCTCATTTTTGGCCCTACCTAAACTGCCCACTGCCAGAGACGGCTGATATTTTGGTTGAACATGTGTTCCGCTCTCATGGTCTACCCACGGATATTGTCTCTGACAGGGGTCCCCAGTTTGTCTCCCAGGTGTGGAAAGCTTTCTGTAAAGCTTTGGGCATTACATCCAGCCTGTCCTCTGGATATCACCCCCAGACCAACGGGCAAGCCGAGAGAGCGAACCAGGAGATGGAGACCGCACTTCGCTGTGTCACTGGGTCTAACCCTGGGTCATGGAGCTCCATGCTCCCCTGGGTGGAATATGCTCATAACACCTTGACTAACGCTTCCTCTGGTTTGTCTCCTTTTCTGTGTGCTCTGGGTTATCAACCTCCCCTGTTCCCTTCCCAAGAGAGGGAACTTGCGGTACCCTCGGTGCAGTCCCACATGCGCCGCTGCTGCAAGGTCTGGAGGAAGGCCAGGGTAGCTCTGTCCCGAGCCGGCGTACATGCAGAGGCAAGCCAACCGTCACCGGTCCCAGGCTCCGGTTACTCTCCTGGTCAAGAGGTATGGCTGAAGTCACGGGACCTTCCATTGAAGGTGGAGTCGAAGAAGATGGCGCCTCGTTTTATAGGACCGTTCAAGATACTGTCTATTGTTAACCCCTCGCGCGGTTAAGCTACAGCTTCCTGCCTCCCCTACGGGTTCATTCCACCTTTCATGTTTCCCAGATTAAGCCTGTGTCGGTTAGCCCTTTGTGCCCGCCCTCTCGTCCCCCCTCCTCCGCCCAAGATCGTGGGTGGGGGTCCGGGTCTACACTGTCCGGCGACTTCTGGATGTTCGCCGCCGGGGTCGTGGTTTCCAGTACCTGGTGGATTGGGAGGGTTATGGTCCTGAGGAACGTTCCTGGGTGCCCAGGAGCTTCATTGTGGATCCTGCTCTGGTTCGTGAGTTTCATAGGTTACATCCTGATAAACCCTGTCGGCCGCCAGGTGGCGTCCCGTAGAGGGGGGTACTGTTAGGCCTACTGCTGCTAGGTAGCTCTCTCTCTGCTCTCCCCCTCCCCTCTGTCTGTCCTTGATTGCAGGAGTGAAGTCTGGTGTGCGGGAGTCAGGGTTCCAGCTGCAGCTCATTCACCATAATCACCTCAGCCTTTAAGACCCGGTCAAACTTTCCACTCATCGTCAGATCATAGTCAAGACAACCATGTTAGTCTCGCTGCCGACTCAACCTGTCTGTTTTCGCTCTTGTGTTTTTTGGACTGTTTATTTACTTTTTCTCCTGTGCCACAGATATTTGGAACCTGACTCCTGCCTCCGCTTCCACTCCTGCCACCACCATCCTGCTCTCCACTATCGGGCCTCTCCTTTGGACTCACCACGGACACTAGGACATTACGGTACCACACCTGCCCTGACCTGGATCTGTACCCTCCCTGTAACCTGGACTTGCTCTTCCCCATTTATTGGAAACCTGGACTATTGAACATTATAATAAACCTGTTAAAACTTCTCTGGCTTGGTGTACTTGTCTGCATTTGGGTTCTATCCAGTTAAATCATAACAACCACGAGTTCATCCGACTCTGGGTAAGTAGATAAAAGGGCTTAATTGCCAAAATCCTGAAGTATCCCTTTAAGGACCCTAACAGATTCATCCAATACGTGCACACAGACAGACAATCCTTCATGAAGTACTCGAGTCTGCCTTTAGGCATTGAGCATGCATACATATAAGTACAAAAAAACATGCTCAATGGCTTCGACATGAGGGCCTCAATAAGACACTGTTGGAATTAGACCAGGGATAGTGTAATTGTATATTTTATCCCCAACTATGAAATTGTTTTTGTGGGAGGAATTGCCCCGGTCTATACTTCTGTAAAGTCTTATATGTCTACGGTATAGGCCTCATTGACATTAATTGGAAAAGGCAGCCCGGGTTTCAGTATTGTTTAAAGGACAACTCAGTGTATATCAACGATCTTTACAGCAAATTTGAGTTTTATATGTCTGTGAAAGTGTGGATAGTGTCAAGTTTTACATTTGCTTGTCTAATTGTGTGTGCGTGCGTATGTGCGTGTGTGTGTGTGTGCATGCGTTTTCCTAGGGCAAAAACCTCACAAATAAAACTGACAGGCCACGTCACAACAGCTAATCACGCACCCTTATCTAATGAGCCAGTTGGATGAAAGAAATTGGCCGAAGGATTTGGCCTGGAATCTATGTTTTACTGCTTCTGTGGCATTGTGATATTTTTACTGTCCTCTAATCCCAATAGGCATGCATGGGTCATCTTTCTCAGGGATTTGAGGTATATTTGTGATACACTGCCAAAATGTTTTGAATGAGATGGAAGAAGATAAAGAGGGGAGAGAGAGAGAGGAGTCCCTTTCTGCTGTTACCAGATGGAGAGATAGATGTAAATAGAGTGTATTCGGAAAGTATTCAGACCCCTTGATATTTTCCACATTTTGTTACGTTACAGCCTTATTCTAAAATTGATTTTTTTTTTATCCCTCATCAATTTACACACAATACCATAACGACAAAGCGAAAACAGGTTATTTTTTTATTTTTTTTATCTGCAAAAAAAATGAAAACAGAAATACCTTATTTACATAAGTATTCAGACCCTTTGCTATGAGACTCGAAATTGAGCTCAAGTTCATCCTGTTTCCATTGATCATCCTTGAGATGTTTCTACAACTTGATTGGAGTCCACCTTTGGTAAATTCAATTGATTAGACATGATTTGGAAAGGAACACACCTGTCTATATAAGGTCCCACAGTTGACAGTGCATGTCAGAACAAAAACCAAGCCATGAGGTCGAAGGAATTGTCCATAAAGCTCCGAGACAGGATTGCCCGGCCAAACTGAGCAACAGGGGGAGAAGGGCCTTGGTCAGGGAGGTGACCATGAACCCGATGTTCACTCTGACAGAGCTCCAGAGTTCCTCTGTGGAGATGGGAGAACTTTCCAGAGGGACAACCATCTCTGCAGCACTCCACCAATCAGGCCTTTATGGTAGAGTGGCCAGACGGAAGCCACTCCTCAATAAAAGGCACATGACAGCCTGCTTGGAGATTGCCAAAAGGCACCTAAAGGACTCTCAGACCATGAGAAACAAGATTATCTGATTTGATTAAGATTGAACTATTTGGCCTGAATGCCAAGCGTCACATCTGGAGGAAACCTGGCACCATCCCTACGGTGAAACATGGTGGTGGCAGCATCACGCTGTGGGGATGTTTTTCAACGGCATGGACTGGGAGACTAGTCAGGATCAAGGGAAAGATGAACGGAGCAAAGTACAGAGAGATCCTTGATGAAAACCTGCTCCAGAGTGCTCAGGACCTCAGACTGGGGCGAAGGTTCATCTTCCAACAGGCAGGGACGGCCTGTTCAATAGGGCGATATGGGCGACGCACTGCCAAACGGGAAAAGGAAGGGATTTTTTTTTCTAATCAATTATATCACGGCAACAGTAGTTATCAGTGTTCACGTCTGATCTGCCAGCCACTAAATGTCAAATCAGGCTAAAGTCGTGCTTCAAATGGCCCCCCGTTTTTGGGGCGATTTCAGTCAAGTTGAAAATCGCCCAGAAGTCTCTCATAGCCTGTCATGTAAAATCTATTTTTTCAAATTTCAAAGCTTTCAATACATTCTCTATTGGGTGTCTGTGGGCTTGCACTTACGCGCTTTCGTCATGCGTGACGTAACCATGAAACGTAACTAAGACAATGGCGGCTAGCAGCGTCTCTGTTGCGACCTGCAGTGTGGCGTTATTTTATGTTTTTAATTTGTAGACTTAGTTTACAAACATTCTGCCAACCATGGATTTCCAGTGGTTGGTTTTGGACTGATCTTGTTGATCGTGTACATACCCGCTACTGAACGGACTAAATAATGAAAACACTGCTGGCAGCGGAATCCCAATACAGCTGGGAGACTTGGCTGGATGACAGAGTCCCGGACAGAGAAGTGGAGCCGGCCGGCTTCACCCTGGTCAGAGCGGACCGCGATCCTGGTAAGAGAGCGACTCTGTACCCCGACATTGAACTGCTTTCTGTGTCATTGCGACCTTACTATCTGCCCCGTGAGTTCCCCAATTGTTTGTTACCGTTGTGTACTGTTGATAATCACAAGTTTACTGGAGAACTGAGACCAAGTAGAGACTTTGGACAGGGTGGATATGGTATAATAAAGGCAGTTTATTCAGAGGTAAAGATATCTGGAATCGCGTGCACGGACTCGTTCGTCAAACTCTTAGGGAGAAGAGAGCCCCGAAAACATTGTGTGCAGACATTTTATACAATAAATGATGTAGGTTGAATCTAGTAGTTCTGATCTTCTGATTGGTCCTGATGAGTTGGGCGAGGTCCCCTCCACTGTTGCATTGGCTCTGAGTCGGGTTCTCTGTCTTCAAATGTTCAGCCCTAAAGAGAGGGGATTTGTGTGTGTGTGTGTGTGTGTGTTTAACAGTGATGATGTGTGTGTGTGTGTGTGTTATCAGTGATGATGTGTGTGTGTGTGTGTGTGTGTGTGTGTGTGTGCCTCAGAGCAAGAACTCGTGAGTTGGAAGAACTGAGAGACCTATGGCGTGGGTGTTGTCCTTGGCCACCTGCTGACAAGGCTGACAAGATAGGACTCTTTTGTCCATTGTTATAGGATAGGAACAGCATTGATTGAAAACAAACGCCCAACACAAAATGGGTCATGCACAAGATTTTAGTCAGACCAAGCTATAACATTATATATTTACTACGACAGTACATTCAACCAAAGCTAATATAACAAAGGCATCAGAGATTATTTATAATCTGTCACAGAAACTGGAATCCATCTCCCCAGATCAGTCAATAAATGCTTCTGGTATTGACTTATATGCTGCCCCCTGTCTTCATGTTGTTGCTGGACATATCTTTTTTAAAATGTGTGTAGGTCACCTAAATCATCAGAAAAATTGCCCCTCCTGAGAATTTTTTCAGGAGCCGCCACTGCCAACAGGACAACGACCCTAACCACACAGCCAAGACAACACAGGAGTGGCTTCAGGACAAGTCTCTGAATGTCCTTGAGTGTCCCAGCCAGAGCCTGGACTTGAACCCGATCGAACATCTCTGGAGAGACCTGAAAATATCTGTGCAGCGACAGTCCCCATCCAACCTGACAGAGCTTGAGAGCATCTGCAGAGAAGAATGGGAGAAACTCCCCAAATACAGGTGTGCCAAGCTTGTTAGAGTAGCTAGCTTGTCTAACTATCTTAGCTGGCATGCCTGCTGGCAAGGTTGGTAGAGAAGCAAGCAATTACTAAGTGTAGTGAATAAGACTCATTCATTTCAATCTTTTACCCAGATTTTAGCAGAGATGCATATTAAGTTCATTTTTTTATAACCACCAGTCAGGAGGATACAGGCAGCTCAAGAGGTATCCTTAGATATGCAGAAAAATAAACATATTTGTTTTCATAATGATTATGGCTCTACTTTGTAGGAAAAAGCTGTTTCAGGTGTTTAAAAAATTCAAAAATCTCCACCCCCAAGCCATACTCACGTACTTTGTTCCCCCACAGATTTTTTAGGTGCATTACACCCCTGTGACATGGTGTTCAAGGAATGGAATGTTAGCTAAACATACTGGTGCCCAGGCTAGGGCACTTCAATGCAGCAGGGTAAACTGTTTGCTGGAATTCAGACTCTCAATTGAGAAGGGATGGGACAAAAGAGGGAGTAAATCTGCCATCCTGGTCGATAAGGGGAAGTTGTATGACTGTCCGCTGAAGCTAGGTTTAGAGGTGCCCTCTGTAAACATTGGTCTAGCGAAAACCTCCAATAAAAAGGAGAAGATAGTAAAAACTAAGCTAATAGCATGAATGTCTTCTACTGTAGTCCTCCTGAGGTATGTTGGTGTAGCAGCGGTAGTTCAGTGAACCATGATTGTTCGATTAGTAACCTTGCCTGAGGTCTTGTTTTAACTCCCAGATGGGATGCAGAGGCTTTCGCTCAGAGGGTTAACACGCTGTTAAAGCACAAAGACAACCCAGGTTCAAAACCAAGTTGTCACATTGGCATACATTTAGTTTTGCTATCAGGTGAAGACTAACACATCCTTTGCCAACGCCTAGGTACCCTTCAACAAAGATGTGTTATGGAATTAGGCATAACGACAGGTTGGCTCCTGAGTGGCGCAGTGGTCTAAGGCACTGCATCGCAGTGCTAACTGTGCCACTAGAGATCCTGGTTCGAATCCAGGCTCTGTCGCAGCCGGCCGCGACCGGGAGACTCATGGGCGGCGCACAATTGGCCCAGCGTTGTCCAGGGTAGGGGAGGGAATGGCCGGCAGGGATGTAGCTCAGTTGATAGAGCATGGCGTTTGCAACGCCAGGGTTGTGGGTTCGATTCCCACGGGGGGCCAGTATAAAAAAAAAATATGTATTCACTAACTGTAAGTCGCTCTGGATAAGAGCGTCTGCTAAATGACTAAAATGTTAAATATAAATGTTGTCCAGTCAAGTCAGTTTGCGTGATGCTCCAATGCTGTGGCACCAGTGTCCCTTGATCTCACCTGGCCCTGCTAGTGTCTCTTCTGTCTCTTACCTCAATGATAATCACACCATAACCTAAATCAATACACACCCTGCCTCCAGGATACTGTATAGCTAACTCACCCACCTTGGTATATTTTGACTGCAGAGAAGAAAATGGCCTTGTCAAAGTTTGAGAAAAAGTCTTGCTCTTTACCAAAAGAACACAACACAGTGTAACACACAGCAAACACACTCCCAATGTGTGCTACCAGAACAAATATTTTTGCTAGGTTTGTGCGTCTACTGGAAAAATGGTTGGAGTGAAAAAATGTCACCTTGTCCTGCATGATTCATAACATTCTCACTCGAGGAAAAACCTTGAGAACGAGCCAGCCATCATGAGACATATCACATAATGCAACCCAAGCAGACTCCTCATCTGAAAGTGTATGTTTTCGTGGATATATCCTATTCATTCCATTTTTGTGGTGATTGATTTCACTTCCCTCTTGTGGGTATAATTGTAGTACAATTTCAGGATTGGGTATAATTTCAGTCCAATTTCAGTCAAATCCCTAATATCATCAGAAAATATAGATTTGGGCTAATAGTAAAATGAATAACCCATGGAGGTTCTTAAAAACATAACCTCTCTAATAAATGTCTAATAATGGTTGTATTTATACTTATTGTATATACATCGATATTGACTTTATACATTCATTTAGAAGGTATGCGTGCTCTCTGTCAGTGAGCGAGCAGGTCTTTGGATAAAAGCCAGGCTAATGGTGAAGCCATGACCTCACAGGCATGCAGTGTGTTACAGTGCCGAAGTTAGACATGTTGTTAACAGGAGGTTGTGAGTATAGGTACAGGCCTATAGCTTGGCATGGACTGGGCGCTGAGTGGGGGGTGGCCCTCTGCCAGTAATGTGAAACACCCCCAAGACAGGACCCAGGACCCAGCCACCTGAACTGTCAACGGGGGTGAGTGCATGTTTCATTCAAACTGCCTGAGACTGGAAAGACACGCACACACGCTATTCTATATGCACCATCAGTGTTTCAAATTCACCAGTGGATCTCAGTGTAAAGCAACATTAAGTGCTTGAATCACGCATTTGGTTTGTTACAATAGTTTTCCACCATGTGTCACAACAAATTACACACACTGTTATACATAAATAATTACACTGACTTCCATGATCACAAAATTATCATTTCAATGTGATGACTTACTGCAAGTCAAGATTGTGCACTGATCGTGTCCAGATGGGTTGAATCTGTTCAACAAGTGAATTAATCAATCTGTACAACCCAGTTCAACAATGGCTCTCTCTTTCATTAGAAAAGCTGACTATATAAGATCCGGTAGCACAACTAACATTAAATAGATTTGTCTCACTGAATCTGCACTGTCTTGTGATTCATTAATTTCCCAACTATTACAATCAGGCTGAAAGGTAGAGGGGAAACACTCTTTCTGACTATTCCATCCAAACACAATCTTTGTCAGGACTCACTAATCCAATAAACAGAGTTGAATTTCCATGTTTAAGTCAACTGTATGAGAATAGCCCTGTCTGTCCGTCTGTGTATACAGATGGGTTGATTCCTGTAAATCATTAGGCTGTGCAATGCTTCCTGCAACAGTATCAAGGGAAATGCACTTTATTTATTTTCCTTGCGGTATCTGAGAAAGTACCACACGTGAACGTTCGCTTGGTCCCAGGACCAGTGCAATCACAGGCTTCTAGCTTGTTGGTTATACATCCTTCACCACTTGACTGTACTAAGTAAGCAGATCAGAGATGATGGATACAGGATCATGTTGTGGTTTACATGGCTTACAACTGGTCCCCACATGTACCAGTCCAGATAGATGAATGTACAGTATAATGAATCCAATGAATCCCTAAACAGTATGATGAGCGCTTGAACAGATGAAGCCGATTCAGGTGACATGACCCTATCAGACACTTCTTTTCAAGGTGCTTTTCAGGATGAAACGCATCCCTGACATGGTCTTTAACCACTGTGTTTTGGTCCTGTAGTTCTGATGAAAGGCCTCGTTTTGGTCTAATAGGACGTGTTTAACTACATGACTGGACTGCAATTCTGTTTTGTGTCAATGGAACTGTGCAGTAGCACTGTGCATGTGGTTCACATTAGAAACTCAAAGTGTGAACACAACCTCTTGTTATTACTGAGGCAGTGCTCAACCCACACACAGAGACCGATGGGCCTGTTGGAATTACAGTTCAAGTGCTTCTTGGGTCGCAAATGCATTATAATAACAGGAAAACTGCCAAATTGCTTTGTGGCTGGAATTCAATTGGTATAACATGCACATAACTTAATTTCCTAGAAGGGTCGAAAGCGAATCTGCACAGCTAGCCTTCATGCTTTCTTGTTTGCAAATTCACAGTGTTATATTTAACTTATTTCACAACTTGACGTGCTTCAGATGTGGTCAATCCTGTGTCCTTCGCTTAATTCAATCAAAAGATGCCAAGAGAGGATTGATGGGATTGAACTTCAATCAAAGTAGCAGCATGCCCAGCCATCCATCTAAGGCCAAAGAAGGCATTAGAATATGATTCACTTGGCAGCTGGTGCAGAGCACATTATGTTCCTATATTATCCTACTGTACCTCATATTTTCACACTGTACATCATAGATAAAGCACAATGTCGTCAATGTAGTTGCTTGGATAGCATGTTGTTTCATGTAATTACACAGTAACTACACTGTTAACTAATTAGAAACAGAATGAGTCTAGCTTCCTTTCATTACTGCCTATGCCTCTATAAACAAAAATCGAGTTACGATCCTCTCATTGTTAATGGAGCAGGAAGTTTAGGAAAGGACTCACCTTTGGTCCCACCGGCCCGATCGGTCCAGCTCTGCCCTGCACTCCCGGTCCCCCCTGTAAGGAAAATAAAGACCTCTTTAGAACAAAATGGAGTAGAACAGGTCAATGCCAAATTCCCCCTCTTCACGTCCCAAATCAAACACAATTACAGAAATTAGCCCCTCCACTCCAACTTCAAACAGGCTGTCTGGTGTATAGACATACAGAGAGGACTGAGGAAGCAGCAAACCCACTCCGCTGTAGCCTACACTTTCTCCTAATCTTAGAGAATTACCAAATAACTGTGATGTCTCCACTATGAAGGTAATAATGGCTAACCTGGGAATCTAAACTGTTTCACAAATGTAGTGTGGATTTAGTTTGGATTCCCAGGCTAAATGAAAGCCCAAATGAGGATTCAAGTCAAAGACCTGTTGTGGGTTATGCAGTCAGTTATATCTCATAATCACTGTAGTGAGATAATTAGAATTACTGAGACTTGGATGACAGTTTGCTAGCCCACTTAAACTTGTATCTACATTTTACATTTTAGTCATTTAGCAGACGCTCTTATCCAGAGCGACTTACAGTTAGTGAGTGCACACATTTTTCATACTGGCCCCCCGTGGGAATCGAACCCACAACCCTGGCGTTGCAAGCGCCATGCTCTACCATGCAGTGCCTGGTAGTTATTAGTTCTGTCAGTTTGAGCATCTTATGAGATGAGACGTACACTGGAAGCCCTCACCTGTTAGTAATGGGCATTGAGTTGAAGGTTTGCAGTTTTTTGTGAAGGACTTAAATTAGAATCATTGTAGTCATCTAGGGTGTAGAAGCTGGCAACACATACTATTTTATCAGCAGCTATGTAGACATGGGAGCTTTTAACAAGATCAAACTAAGAAGCCAGGTTCCGAAACTGACAGACTGCCAAAGAATATGACAAACGACCATATTGGTCAGATGATGATCATAGATAAACAAAGAACCAAAACCAGATCGTACCATTGGTCCAATCTCTCCCGGAGGTCCGGCTTCTCCCCTCTCACCTGGAAGTCCCTATATGGACAATGGCGAAGACATGTTGTTACAGGCACAGTTTCACTTCATCAAATATTAGAGCTCTATTGTCAGGAAAAGGTCTGGAAACCAAGGCCCAAACCCTTACCATTTTCCCTGGCATTCCAACAGAGCCAAGGTTTAATTGTGAGGTGGCAGGACCCTAGAATACAAAAGACAATATTTTAACAACGCACAGAGAGGCATTGATGAAAAATCTAACTACTCTTGGCCTCTGTAGTGCTTTACAGTGTTGACTCTTTTTTTCTCTGTCCATTTTCTGAAGGTTTTGATATGCTACATGTGAAAATAAATCCCTCCATTTCCTCCCCATCTGGTCTCAAAGGGCCTGCACTTCAACGCAGTTAGACTGTGTTGTTTCCATTGAACCTGACCATATGTTTAAACCCTCTTAAAACACTAGTCCAGAACAGACAGAACATGACTGGTATACAGAGCACCATTGTGGTGCTTCAGACAGGGCTGTGGTGTTGGTGGTGTGGGCTGGTTGGCTCCTCTCGTCCCCTGGCACAGTTGGTGGAAGTCGGGTTGGGAGTCTCACCTTTGGTCCTGGCGGGCCCGGTTTCCCCGGCAGTCCTGGATCCCCTCTCTCGCCCTTCATGGACACAGAGTTGGAGCATGTTAGAGTGTTATGCAAAACTCAAACCCTAATATATCAATCCAAACCATGCACATCCACACAGAGGAGGGGAGCTTACTTTACCACCCGTCAGACCCGGAGCCCCGCTGGGTCCTAGTGGGCCCAATTCACCCTGTGTGGGTCAGGAAGAAAGAAGAAACAAACACTTCTATTGTATGTCTCTCAGATTTAATAGATGTATCATGCTATTAAACATATATTAATGGCACTGCAGTGGTTGCTAAAAAAAAGAGACAGCCGCACACTGCTCTTGCTAGTATAATTTATTTTATTTAAGTTTAGGTGGTGGCCTCTTGGCCTTCGTCAGAGCAGTGGTTGCTGCCATGGTGTTGGTAATACTGGCTACTATTGTGGTGGGTTTGATTCCTGCACAGTCCACATTAAACTGAATGGATATGCTAACTGTTAGCTTAACAACCATAACAGTTTGCTTTAAAAATGGTACTATTCATATTTAATAATACATTATTCCTGAGTGTTAAAAGTGTTACAGTAAACAGAGTGTTAGACTGTCTAGAAAGCTCACCCTCTCGCCAGGAAACCCAGGTTCTCCAGACCTACCAGGCTCACCCTGGTTTCCCTAGTCAAAAACAAAAGGCAAGCATGGAGGAAAACAAGCAATCATAGGGTCAGTATAATGTAGTCTATGTGTTGCCTAAGTGGGAAGGCTATCTGTGATTCTCTCTTCCGTTATGTCAAATTATATGTTAAAAAGTCCCCCAAAACTTCTCCCAACATCTGTAGGAGGTAGGTGTGATGGGAGATGGATACTGTTGTTATCATGCAATATGACGATGATATGAGACATTGATGTGTACTCACAGGCTTACCGTCAGGGCCTGGGTGGCCCTGCTCTTCCTATCTCACCTTGGAGACCCTGTACAGCCAGTCACAAAGGCATTAAAATATGTTACGGGCTTTTCAACAAATGTGAATGTGTGATTGATCATGTTACACAAGTGGCATATACTCAGGAGAATCAGGAAAAAAAACATTGTTGGAGTGATTGCTCCCTTTCTTTTTTAACTTGTATTGTTTTGAATGAAAGATTGTCCAAATAAATACTGCATTAATAACGGATGGTCTATCTAATGATTGATGATCTACAGTGATTCCTGCCGACACACACTTCTAAAATGGACTCAATGTAATAAATCACACAGGATGTGGTTGCAGGGCCTGTCACTGAAACGTTTTAAGCTCCGGTGTCAAAGCTACCTGAGGGGAAGAGACTAACCAATCTATCAGATGTCCATTTCTTTTACAACGAAGCCCAGGAAGCAGACCGAGACAGACAGAATGAGATGGAGAGAGGGGCAGAGAGAGTGTGGGTTTTGGGATACTGTATGTGTGTGGGAGAGGGTAACACCAGAGTGGGTGATGCTGTACTGTACCATAGGTCCAGGAAGTCCAGGTGGTCCTGAGCTGCCATTAGCACAGTCACACTCCACTTCCTCCACTGTGGGCTCACGGTCCAGGGGACACTGGGACAGATACACACTGAAGTCAGTGACACTCTGATGCAGACAATAAATGGTTAAAAAGAGCAGAGAAAACAAGCTCTCACTTACCCTCTCATCATCCTGTGAAAGAAAAAAGAGAGAAAAATATATATTCCACTATACCCATATACACAGTTTATGTAAACTGCACTTCAAACTACACTTTACAACTTCTTTGTCAAGATGCTATCACATTTTCTCCATTTGTCATAACAACATTAAATGTGTAAGGGGTTGAGAGGGGTTGGGGAAGTTAACCGATTTTCCCCACAATGGAATGTGTGCCTCACCACAGAGTATATTTCACAGGCTGTCTCTCTCTCGCTTTGATGAGGGTCACAATAAAGGCGCAGTTTCTGTATCTCCACCTAAAAAAAGGGTTTAAAAAAGAAAGGGAAACACAGAAATCATGAAAGAGACTACATCCAACAATTTCACCCATTGTTCATCCAAATGCAATGGTCCTATTTCACTTTAGTCCAACATAGAAAACCACATCTGCTAAATGCTTTCGTCAAATGCTTTGTGAGAGCCATACACGCCCCACGTAAGGCCCCAGTAAATATACAGTGCCAACCTAAGTAATTATACTGGATCAGTAGTAAGCCTATAGTCACATCCCTTGCCAATTTGCCCTACAACAAACACTGTTCCTTCTACTCACAGGGACTGTGGTCTCCGCCCCGAACTTCTTGGCGACCTGCGTCTTGCCGTTGATGTAGATTGGCTCCACCGGTTCCAGTAGCGCCACTTCCTGGATCTGCTCGTCGTCCAGGAAACCGGTGACTTGCCGGGGCCACACGAGCAGCTTCAGCTGGTGCCAGCCTTCATCAAAGAGGCTCTGTAACGGATGGTGGCCCAAAAGGGTCAATCAGAACGGTAGGGACACTGAGTGGATGTGACGTCCATAATACCATAGGGCTCTAATTCACTTGCGGTTGCATCCATACCTATCTGTGTCCACAATGCCAGTGTAAATGTCAAAGTGTACTCTTAGTTATAATGACCATTCAGCTAAATCTAGGAGTGGGAGTACTTGTGGCACCCAGGCTTCTAGACAGGTTGCCAATGCTACCAATCAGAGTGGTGAGCAGTGCCATGGAGGTACTTATGGCACCATCCCGCTTTTCCGCTGCACACTCTCTTTGAACACAAAGCTCCCAAAAGGAAAACAGAAAATCAACTGTTCCGTGGCCTTTAGCCATGGCGTCCACATGAATTAACGTTGTGAGAGGTTGCATGTTGTTCTGAATGGAGAACGCGTTGGAGTCTAAACTGCAATCCAGTCCACTGAAAGTATCAGAAATGGGAGGGTGATGTTCATGATCATTGCCAGACTAGTTAGGATCAGGTGTGTTTCCTGATAATGTCACCTGACCAGGAATAAGTCCTGGCTTTGAAAAGTCTGATATTGTGTTTTCAGTATACTGTGGTATCAGTGGAGGCCGCTGAGAGGAGAACGGCTCATAATAAAGGCCGGAACGGAGCAAATGGAAGGGCATCAAACACCTGGAAACTACAGTTGAAGTTTACATATGCCTTAGCCAAATACATTTAAAAACTCAGTTTTTCACAATTTAATCCTAGTAGAAATTCCCTGTCTTAGGTCAATTAGGATTACCACTTTATATTAAGAATGTGAAATGTCAGAATAGTAGTGGAGAGAATTATTTCTTTCAGCTTTTATTTCTTTCATCACATTCCCAGTGGGTCAGAATTTTACATACACTCAATTAGTATTTGGTAGCATTGCCTTTAAATTGTTTAACTTGGGTCAAATGTTTCGGGTAGCCTTCCACAAGCTTCCCACAATAAGTTGGGTGAATTTTGGCCCATTCCTCCTGACAGAGCTGGTGTAACTGAGTCAGGTTTGTAGGCCTCCTTGCTCGCACACGCTTTTTCAGTTCTGCCCACAAATTTTCTATATGATTGAGGTCAGGGCTTTGTGATGGCCACTCCAATACCTTGACTTTGTTGTCCTTAAGCCATTTTGCCACAACTTTGGAAGTATGCTTGGGGTCATTGTCCATTTGGAAGACCCATTTGCGACCAAGCTTTAACTTCCTGACTGATGTCTTCAATGTTGCTTCAATATATCCACATAATTTTCCTTCCTCATGATGCCATCTATTTTGTGAAGTGCACCAGTCCCTCCTGCAGCAAAGCACCCCCACAGCATGATGCTGCCACCCCCGTGCTTCACGGATGGGATGGTGTTCTTTGACTTGCAAGCATCCCCCTTTTTTCTCCAAACATAACGATGGTCATTATGGCCAAACAGTTCTATTTTTGTTTCATCAGAACAGGGGACATTTCTCCAAAAAGTACCATCTTTGTCCCCATGTGCAGTTGCAAACCGTAGTCTGGCTTTTTTATGGCGGTTTTGGAGCAGTGGCTTCTTCCTTGCTGAGCGGCCTTTCAGGTTATGTCGATATAGGACTTGTTTTACTGTGGATATAGATACTTTTGTACCTGTTTCTTCCAGCATCTTCACAAGGTCCTTTGCTGTTGTTCTGGGATTGATTTGCACTTTTCGCACCAAAGTACATTCATCTCTAGGAGACAGAATGCATCTCCTTCCTGAGCGGTATGACGGCTGTGTGGTCCCATGGTGTTTATACTTGTGTACTATTGTTTGTACAGATGAACGTGGTACCTTCAGGCGTTTGGAAATTGCTCCCAAGGATGAACCAGACTTGTGGAGGTCTACAGTTTTTTTTCTGAGGTCTTGGATGATTTCTTTTGATTTTCCCATGATGTCAAGCAAAGAGGCACTGAGTTTGAAGGTAGGCCTTGAAATACATCCACAGGTACACCTCCAATTGACTCAAATGATGTCAATTATCCTATCAGAAGCTTCTAAAGCCATGACATCATTTTCAGGAATTTTCCAAGCTGTTTAAAGGCACAGTCAACTTAGTGTATGTAAACTTCTGACCCACTGGAATTATGATACAGTGAATTCTAAGTTAAATAATCTCTCTGTAAACAATTGTTGGAAAAATTACTTGTGTCATGCACAAAGTAGATGTCCTAACCGACTTGCCAAAAGTGGTTGAAAAACGAGTTTTAATGACTCCAACCTAAGTGTATGTAAAATTCCGACTTCAACTGTATGTGTTTGATGTATTTGATACCACTCCAATGATTCCGCTCCAGTCATTACCACGAGCCTGTCCTCCCTAATTAAGGTGCCACCAACCTCCTGTGTGTGGTATATAGCATGCTCTTTAAAAAACATATTTCATGACAGTGGTTGAGGTCTACATTGTTCATGTGCAAATAAGTATACAAGTAAACAAAAATGTACACAAGTACACAAAGATACCAACCCCAATACCCTGCACATTAAAGGTGACCAGCTGCTCCTCGTTGGTGGTGCTGGTGGTTGTGAAGGTGACACACTTGTCCACTCCGTTCAGTGTCACTGCTGCCTGTGTGACGCCATCTTTAGAAAGGATCCTCAACAGGTCAAACTTGTCCCTTTTGGCTGAACCCTTGAGACGGACCGTGGCCACAAACACATAGGACGGAGGCAGACCCTCAGGGAAGATCTCCCTGAGAAAAGAGTCAAATAACGAATAGATAACTGAATCATGAATACAGTACTTGTAAACGTCTCTATGGTAACTTGTAAGTAACCTTTTAAAGATGAGAGGAAATCATAAGCCTGCAAGGTATGATGAGTACAGAAAGTTGTATTATCATGTGACAAGTCTAGGAAAAACTATGGGTCCAGAGATTTTCCTGGTCAGTTCATATGGTCAAGAAACATTATTGGCCCTAGTTATGAGTAATAAGCAAAAACAAATACATTAAGATGTTTAGCAAATGTTTTCTAAGATGTGGTACTTCACTGTTGACATTATAAAAAATATATAGCTACCAGAATATAATTGCTCACACATAAAACACCTACAATTTAAGGTTTATTTTAGGTGCTATGAATGCTTGTTCACCTTTCACTGTTTTCCTTCAGGCTGCCAAGAAAATATTTAGAATATTCCACTATTGGCGATGATGTTGTGTGCTTTTTACGACCCACAAACATGTGTCAAATAGGTTTGAAGTGCTACTGGCTGAAAAAATAATTGGAATGTTTTCAAACTCTCCCTTGCTTCTAGTGTCTGAGGCTGAAGGTAGTCGAAGTGACTCACCCAGGTGTAGACGTTAACCAGATTTCGAATTCAAGCTTGTGAATACCTTTCACTTGTCACAGTCAGTTGCCTCTTTAGCAGAAATAACAATACCTCATAACTGAGTCGATATTATTATTATTACTATAATTCTTTGTTGATTTTATTCGGATCCCCCATTAGCCAATAGCAACAGCTAGTCTTACTGGGGTCCGAATTTACGAAAAAGACATTACAAACAAAATACTTTACAATTATCATACATTTAAAAACATTAACATGTAGTGTGTGTGTGTTTGCATCTATCAGTTACACATACATGTCAGTACATACACACAACAAGTAGGTCCCATGGGGGAGAGGCGTTGTGCCGTGTGGTGTTTATTTGTTTTTTGAAACCAGGTTTGCTGTTCACTTGCGTTATATGAGATGGAAGGGAGTTCCATACAATTATGGCTCTGTATGATACTGTACATTTCCTTTAATTTGTTATTGAGCTGGGGACTATGAAAAGACCCTTGGTGGCATGTCTGGTGGGTTAAGTGTGTGTGTCAGTGCTGTGTGTAAATTGACTACGCAAACAATTTGGAATTTCCAAGACATTTAATGTTTCTTTTAAAACAAGAAGCGATGCAGTCAGTCTTTCCTTAACTCTTAGCATGCATATTATTGATATTGGCCCTCTGATTAAAATGGCGAGCAAGACGTGCCACTCTGTTCTGGGCCAGCTGCAGCTTAACCTCTTAAGGATCGGACCCTTTTTTTCAATTTTCGCCTAAAATGATATACCCAAATCTAACTGCCTGTAGCTCAGGACCTGAAGCAAGGATATGCATATTCTTGATACCATTTGAAAGGAAACACTATGAAGTTTGTGAAAAAGTGAAATTGATATAGGATAATATAACACATTAGATCTGGTAAAAGATAATACAAACAAAAAAACATGTGTTTTCTATTTGTTCCATCATCTTTGAAATGCAAGAGAAAGGCCATAATATAATATTGCAGTTTAGGCGCAATTTAGATTTTGGCCACTAGATGGCAGCAGCGTATGTGAAAAGTTTCAGATTGATCCAGTGAAGCGTTGCATTGCTGGACTACTTTGTATCAAGTCTGCCCAAATGTGCCGAATTGGTCAATCGATAAATTTTCAAGTACATAAGTATAGAGAACATACAAAAATGATATAGTAAAACAAAATGTCAGTTTACACACTCCCAGGAATGTCATTCATGATGGATCATTAGCTTATACACTAACTTTCTCACATCTAGAAGGCCGGGCGGGGTGGGTGTGGAGACAGAGACAGCAGGGGTTCAGACTGTAGAACCCAGTTGATTTTATCAAACAAAACTATGCTACATTTTATCTCTGGGACCCTTAGGATGACAAATCAGAGCAAGATTACTGAATGTACACTACCATTCAAAAGTTTGGGGTCACATAGAAATGTCCTTGTTTTCGAAAGAAAAGCAATTTTTGCTAAGAGCTCGCAGCTAGCTGATAGGTCGGCTGTTAGAACCAGTAAAGGCCACTTTACCATTCTTGGGTAGCGGAATGACTTTGGCTTCCCACCAGGCCTGAGGACAAACACTTTGCTCTAGGCTCAGATTAAAGATATGGCATATATAGTTGAAGTCGTAAGTTTACATACAGTGGGGAAAAAAAGTATTTAGTCAGCCACCTATTGTGCAAGTTCTCCCACTTAAAAAGATGAGAGAGGCCTGTAATTTTCATCATAGGTACACGTCAACTATGACAGACAAATTGAGAAAAAAATCCAGAAAATCACATTGTAGGATTTTTTTATGAATTTATTTGCAAATTATGGTGGAAAATAAGTATTTGGTCACCTACAAACAAGCAAGATTTCTGGCTCTCACAGACCTGTAACTTCTTCTTTAAGAGGCTCCTCTGTCCTCCACTTGTTACCTGTATTAATGGCACCTGTTTGAACTTGTTATCAGTATAAAATACACCTGTTCACAACCTCAAACAGTCACACTCCAAACTCCACTATGGCCAAGACCAAAGAGCTGTCAAAGGACACCAGAAACAAAATTGTAGACCTGCACCAGGCTGGGAAGACTGAATCTGCAATAGGTAAGCAGCTTGGTTTGAAGAAATCAACTGTGGGAGCAATTATTAGGAAATGGAAGACATACAAGACCACTGATAATCTCCCTCGATCTGGGGGCTCCACGCAAGATCTCACCCCATGGGGTCAAAATGATCACAAGAACGGTGAGCAAAAATCCCAGAACCACACGGGGGGGACCTAGTGAATGACCTGCAGAGAGCTGGGACCAAAGTAACAAAGCCTACCATCAGTAACACACTACGCCGCCAGGGACTCAAATCCTGCAGTGCAAGACGTGTCCCCCTGCTTAAGCCAGTACATGTCCAGGCCCGTCTGAAGTTTGCTAGAGTGCATTTGGATGATCCAGAAGAGGATTGGGAGAATGTCATATGAAACCAAAATATAACTTTTTGGTAAAAACTCAACTCGTCGTGTTTGGAGGACAAAGAATGCTGAGTTGCATCCAAAGAACACCATACCTACTGTGAAGCATGGGGGTGGAAACATCATGCTTTGGGGCTGTTTTTCTGCAAAGGGACCAGGACGACTGATCCGTGTAAAGGAAAGAATGAATGGGGCCATATATCGTGAGATTTTGAGTGAAAACCTCCTTCCGTCAGCAAGGGCATTGAAGATGAAACGTGGCTGGGTCTTTCAGCATGACAATGATCCCAAACACACCACCCGGGCAACGAAGGAGTGGCTTCGTGACGAAGCATTTCAAGGTCCTGGAGTGGCCTAGCCAGTCTCCAGATCTCAACCCCATAGAAAATCTTTGGAGGGGAGTTGAAAGTCTGTGTTTGCCCAGCGACAGCCCCAAAACATCACTGCTCTAGAGGAGATCTGCATGGAGGAATGGGCCAAAATACCAGCAACAGTGTGTGACAACCTTGTGAAGACTTACAGAAAACGTTTGACCTGTGTCATTGCCAACAAAGGGTATATAACAAAGTATTGAGAAACTTTTGTTATTGACCAAATACTTATTTTCCACCATAATTTGCAAATAAATTCATAGAAAATCCTACAATGTGATTTTCAGGATTTTTTTTTCATTTTGTCTGTCATAGTTGACGTGTACCTATGATGAAAATTACAGGCCTCTCTCATCTTTTTAAGTGGGAGAACTTGCACAATTGGTGGCTGACTAAATACATTTTTTCCCACTGTACACCTTAGCCAAATACATTTAAACTCAGTTTTTCACAATTCCTGACATTTAATCCTAGTAAGAATTCCCTGTCTTAGGTCAGTTAGGATCACCACTTTATTTTAAGAATGTGAAATGTCACAATAATAGTAGAGAGAATGATTTATTTCAGCTTTTATTTCATTCATCACATTCCCAGTGGGTCAAAAGTTTACATACACTCAATTAGTATTTGGTAGCATTGCCTTTAAATTGTTTAACTTGGGTCAACTGTTTTGGGTAGCCTTCCACAAGCTTCCCACAATAAGTTGGGTGAATTTTGGCCCATTCCTCCTGACAGAGCTGGTGCAACTGAGTCAGGTTTGTAGGCCTCCTTGCTCGCACACGCCTTTTCAGTTCTGCCCACACATTTTCTATAGGATTGAGGTCAGGGCTTTGTGATGGCCACTCCAATACCTTGACTTTGTTGTCCTTAAGCCATTTTGCCACAACTTTGGAAGTATGCTTGGGGTCATTGTCAATTTGGAAGACCCATTTGCGACCAAGCTTTAACTTCCTGACTGATGTCTTCAGATGTTACTTCAATATATCCACATAATTTTCCTTCCTCATGATGCCATCTATTTTGTGAAGTGCACCAGTCCCTCCTGCAGCAAAGCACCCCCACAGCATGATGCTGCCACCCCCGTGCTTCACGGTTGGGATGGTGTTCTCGGCTTGCAAGCATCCCCCTTTTTCCTCCAAACATAACGATGGTCATTATGGCCAAACAGTTCTATTTTTGTTTCATCAGACCAGAGGACATTTCTCCAAAAAGTACAATCTTTGTCCCCATGTGCAGTTGCAAACCGTAGTCTGGCTTTTTTATGGCAGTTTTGGAGCAGTGGCTTCTTCCTTGTTGAGCGGCCTTTCAGGTTATGTTGATATAGGACTCGTTTTACTGTGGATATAGATACTTTTGTACCTGTTTCCTCCAGCATCTTCACAAGGTCTTTGCTGTTGTTCTGGGATTGATTTGCACTTTTCGCACCAAAGTACGTTCATCTCTAGGAGACGGAACACGTCTCCTTCCTGAGTGGTATGACGGCTGCATGGTCCCATGGTGTTTATACTTGCGTACTATTGTATGTACAGATGAACGTGGTACCTTCAGGCATTTGGAAATTGCTCCCAAGGATGAACCAGACTTGTGGAGGTCTACAAGTTTTTTTTCTGAGGTCTTGGCTGATTTCTTTTGATTTTCCCATGATATCAAGCAAAGAGACACTGAGTTTGAAGGAAGTCCTTGAAATACATCCACAGGTACACCTCCAATTGACTCAAATGATGTCAATTAGCCTATCAGAAGCTTCTAAAGCCGTGACATCATTTTCTGGAATTTTCCAAGCTGTTTAAAGGCACAGTCAACTTAGTGTATGTAAACTTCTGACCCACTGGAATTGTGATATCGTGAATTATAAGTTAAATAATCTGTCTGTAAACAATTGTTGGAAAAATTACTTGTGTCATGCACAAAGTAGATGTCCTAACCGACTTGCCAAAACGATAGTTTGTTAACAAGATATTTGTGGAGTGGTTGAAAAATGAGTTTTAATGACTCCAACCTAAGTGTATGTAAACTTCTGACTTCAACTGTAGAAGTGGCAAAAGAGCCATGTACCATCCTCAGTAGTTTTCCATCTAAGTTGTCAATGCCAGGAGGTTTGTCATTATTGATCGATAACAATAATATGAGATAAGTATGAGTTCACAATAGCTCAGCAAAGGAATTGAGGACCATGGTTGGTGTGGAGGTTGAAGGGGAGACCCACCTTGTGTTCTCTGTGATGTCTGTTGAGGTGGTCAGGGAGAAGGCTGCCTCAGACACCAGAGAGCCTTGGATCTTCTTGGCCTTCTGGTGGATCTTCATGCCCAGCATCAACTCAAAGCCCTTCTCATCCCTGGAAGCCACCGGGATACGCGTAGGACACACTGACTCTTTGGACAAGAAATGACATTACATACGTTTCAGTGTGTTGTGGCATATCTACCGTAGATACTATCTAGATTGAATTTATCTTTATTGTCGTATTTGAACATGCATACCAAACATTATAATTAACACATTTTGACTAGCTTTTCTTTGCACGTAGTGAATGGGCTCCTATGGCTTCATAACTGTTGTTGACAAATTTCCCTGCAATTTATGGTCAAACAATGCCTCCAGCTGCAGTGTGGTTGGCAATAGTCAGCATATCACATCTGTTTCCTGTCACTATTTTCTTAATGCCCTTTCTTGTCACTGCCACATGTCCCTGGTTTGGCTCCAGTGCCTGCGGCTTCCCCCTTCATAGGGCGTGAGCGGAGTGCGGCCTGCTTTCAGGGCAACCCTCCTGCCTCATAAATAGGCATAGGAGTTGGGGGCACCGCGTTAGCTCAGTGGTTCCCCAAATGTTCTCTTTGAGCTGTGACCCAATTAATGCTTTCTGTACTCTTCCAATCCAAAACGTGAACGAAGTCAAGGTGAAAGAAAAAGTGAATGAAATCAAGGAAAAGGAATAGCAGTGACCCACCCATGGGTCCTAAACCCACTGGGGAACTCTATCCTAGCACACCTCCAGGTAGCAGTACACCTCCTGCCTTACACTCACTCACCCTCACACAGCCTCTGCTCCATGGAGTCTCGGATTCGGTCTATGTTGGCGTAGTCCTCGGCATACAGCACGTAGGTCCCCGCCGGCTTGTTGGCAATGGAAACCAGCTCTGAGGTGGTGATCTCGGTGCCCACTCCCACGGCAAACACAATGACGCCTTGCGCCTGCGCCTCCACGCTAGCGTCCACCACGTCGTCCTGGGACTTCCCGTCCGTCACAACCACCGCAATGCGGTTCTTGACGGTGCTGGCGCGCTGCGAGGACGGGAACACGTGATCCACTGCGAACTTGATGGCTCGGCCCGTCTGGGTGTTCCCGCCCAGATAGCTGATGCCCTCGATGGCCTGGATGAGGTCCGGGCCACCGTGGTGCTTCCCCAGGGGGATCTCCAGACGAGGGGTGTCACTGTACTGCACCACAGCAACCTAGTTCAACATGGTCTCATTAGAATATGTCGCAACAGTTACATTTAACCATTGTAGTTATATGTCAACTATGCTGGCATATACAGTGGGGAAAAAAGTATTTAGTCAGCCACCAATTGTGCAAGTTCTCCCACTTAAAAAGATGAGAGAGGCCTGTAATTTTCATCATAGGTACACGTCAACTATGACAGACAAAATGAGGAAAAAATCACATTGTAGGATTTTTTATGAATTTATTTGCAAATTATGGTGGAAAATAAGTATTTGGTCAATAACAAAAGTTTCTCAATACTTTGTTATATACCCTTTGTTGGCAATGACACAGGTCAAACGTTTTCTGTAAGTCTTCACAAGGTTTTCACACACTGTTGCTGGTATTTTGGCCCATTCCTCCATGCAGATCTCCTCTGCATGGAGGAACTTTCAACTCCCTCCAAAGATTTTCTATGGGGTTGAGATCTGGAGACTGGCTAGGCCACTCCAGGACCTTGAAATGCTTCTTACGAAGCCACTCCTTCGTTGCCCGGGCGGTGTGTTTGGGATCATTGTCATGCTGAAAGACCCAGCCACGTTTCATCTTCAATGCCCTTGCTGATGGAAGGAGGTTTTCACTCAAAATCTCACGATACATGGCCCCATTCATTCTTTCCTTTACACGGATCAGTCGTCCTGGTCCCTTTGCAGAAAAACAGCCCCAAAGCATGATGTTTCCACCCCCATGCTTCACAGTAGGTATGGTGTTCTTTGGATGCAACTCAGCATTCTTTGTCCTCCAAACACGACTGAGTTGAGTTTTTACCAAAAAGTTATATTTTGGTTTCATCTGACCATATGACATTCTCCCAAACCTCTTCTGGATCATCCAAATGCACTCTAGCAAACTTCAGACGGGCCTGGACATGTACTGGCTTAAGCAGGGGGACACGTCTGGCACTGCAGGATTTGAGTCCCTGGCGGCGTAGTGTGTTACTGATGGTAGGCTTTGTTACTTTGGTCCCAGCTCTCTGCAGGTCATTCACTAGGTCCCCCTGTGTGGTTCTGGGATTTTTGCTCACCGTTCTTGTGATCATTTTGACCCCACGGGGTGAGAGCCCCAGATCGAGGGAGATTATCAGTGGTCTTTGTATGTCTTCCATTTCCTAATAATTGCTCCCACAGTTGATTTCTTCAAACCAAGCTGCTTACCTATTGCAGATTCAGTCTTCCCAGCCTGGTGCAGGTCTACAATTTTGTTTCTGGTGTCCTTTGACAGCTCTTTGGTCTTGGCCATAGTGGAGTTTGGAATGTGACTGTTTGAGGTTGTGGACAGGTGTCTTTAATACTGATAACAAGTTCAAACAGGTGCCATTAATACAGGTAACGAGTGGAGGACAGAGGAGCCTCTTAAAGAAGAAGATACAGGTCTGTGAGAGCCAGAAATCTTGCTTGTTTGTAGGTGACCAAATACTTATTTTCCACCATAATTTGCAAATAAATTCATTAAAAATCCTACAATGTGATTTTCTGGAGAAAAAAAATCTCAATTTGTCTGTCATAGTTGACGTGTACCTATGATGAAAATTACAGGCCTCTCTCATCTTTTTAAGTGGGAGAACTTGCACAATTGGTGGCTGACTAAATACTTTTTTTCCCCACTGTATGTCACTTTCGGTGACATATTACGGTAACACTGTACTGGGGCAACTTAAGGTGCAGTGTTACCCATATTGGTTATACGTCTGACCTGTGAGTAGTGGGAGCTGATGTCAAAGCCGCTGGTGATGTTGACGAGCCAGCTCTTGGCCTTTTTGAAGTCGCTGTGGCCCACGCTCCACGAGCCATCTATGATGTAGACTAGGTCATTCACCGCCGTGCTGCAGCCTGGGAGGGGTGGTCACAGGTGTACACACACATACACACACACACACACACAGTCATAGATACATGCATGTATGTGCACACACACACACACACACACCTCAAAAAGAAGATATGATCATGTACAATGTGAAGGCTTTCCATATTTAGCTCCAAACATGTCCTTTGTAATTTGAGATGTAAGGTTTAACCTGCATGTTTTCTACATTTACATTTACATTACATTTTAGTCATTTAGCAGACACTCTTATCCAGAGCGACCTACAGTTAGTGAGTGCATACATGATTCATTTTTTTGTTGTATTTTTTTATTTATTTATTTATTTTCCATACTGGCCCCCCCTGGGAACAGAACAGACATACCATACCATATGTAGACATACTGTACATACCAGCTCGGATATCCTCCTCCTCTATTGCCTGTAGATATGCCAGGAACAGCAGCATAGTCAGTGACCTTAACGTCCACACCATTGTTCTTTAAGAGGTGTCCCAGTCCAGTCTACACAGTCTGAAATGAAAACTTTCACAGTTAAGAAATGCATGTTTATCATTTATAGTATGTAAATTAAAAGATTGGATTTCGGATCAGAGAATGTCAGGGGGATGTGAAACGTCAAGAACGAACAGCAGTTTTATATATGCAGGTGTTGAAGCTGTTTTGAGATTTCATGTCAACTCTCTCTCATTTCAGACCTGAATATGTCACATTTTCCAACGGTAATCATACAGTGTATGTAAAAACCCACTATATGCTGTCAAAACATAAAACAGCATTCACAACGTATAGTAGCCTATGAATTTAATTGGACTGTCACTGAAATGCCTAACACCATTACTGTCTCGAATGAGCCTGCGGTACACCCACTCATTCATATGCCTGTTCTACCAAGAGAGTGCTGTCTCTTTTTACAAGAGAGCATGTAATGCTTCTCAGCTCCGTTTTGTTTCATGCAATGTGTGGGACACATGCGTCAGATGAGCAACCAGGCAAACTCTAAATAATGTACATAAAAAGGACATGAGTAAAACAGCATGTGTCAGGAAATTGTACTTGTACGCCCATGGGCTGAAAACAAGAACCTCTCTCCCTCTCCCCCTAAAATCTCTGTTTTTTTCTTCCCCGACCCTTAAAAAATGTTATTGGTAAGGGAGACATTTTGCATTATGCCATAAGACGTGTGGTCTGTTTTTTTGTGGGGGCCAGCACACTTTCATTTAGCCTAAAAACATTGCCCCACCTACCACAGGCCTCGGCCAAAGACAATAACAATGTAGGCAGAACGCTAGAGAACACAACACGAAAATAAACATGGCATGCTGCAGTGTGTTGGCAGGCGGTTTGAGGACAGGGGCGGGACGGCATACAGACACACGTCTCTCTATGCGGCGGATGTCAGTCGTGGCCAGAATGCTTCCTCCCTCCCTCCACTTCAAATCCCTCTCCACTACGATGTCATTTGAATGTCAATAGACATTCTCTTCTTTTTTAAGTCTGATCAAACAAGCATTGAGTTGTTCTGCTTCAAGTCATGGTATTGAGCCATGTATTTCAGCAAACAGCCTTGAGACCATGTAAAATAACATGTTTGTTAACATGGGGGTTCTGAGTCACAGCGATATGTAGCTCTCAGGCTGTCAAGACGGTAAGTTATTTTGAGGTGAAGGATTGGCCTGAGTTCAAGTATCAGGCACAGGGGTAAAGCTGAGTAGAGGAGGAAAGAGGCAAATGTGTCCAATGCTGGCCTCCATTCACTGCTTCTCCAAGCGTTCTTGTAAAATGGTAGTACAGGTAGTAAAATGTTACAGCCTGGCTGTAACTGCAGGTCCTAGGAGAGGGCACTCAGGACATTCCCAGGGACATGGGAACAGAATTCCCTCGTAAATCATCTGTGTGCAGTGTTTCCCTCCATTTTCTACAGTGATGGTTCCACTAAACCTGCAAATCATCCATCAGTGATAAACAGAGCACCAGAACTGTAAATCAGGCATAAAAACAAAACATATCAATACATTGTGGCCTGTTTATGAATGAATCACTGAGAAGCGACGTCACATCCATCACCAAGAATACTTAATAATCTCCCTGGCTTTATGTCCTACACAGCAAATTTGTGGGTGTTAAAATCTCGGTGTTGAGGTAAAAAGTGTTGTGAGTGTTATATCTGAGTGTTGATTCTAGTGGGGTTAACACCAGTGGGACTGAAATTGACGACACCTGCAGTGAAAAAATGAAGTGTTGTTGTTACTCATCTGTGTTGAGTTAATTTACATTAATCCTCTTGGAATGAAAAAGATGTGGGAGGGGCCTCCTTATCATATTTCCCACCATGCTTTGTTGTAGGTAGATTTTTAGAACAGTTTGTTTTAATATATATGTTTCTGTATGCACATTGATTGATTCATTGATCTAAGATAAATAACTTTTCTAAACTAATACAATCTATAAGTGGTTGGAATTATTGCTCCCGTTACTGAGATGGTTGTTCCAATTTAGATGGTTTAGGTAGTCTTTTATGCTAAGCTCATCACCATAGCAGTCATTCTGAATGCAAATTGTGGGTGATAAAAGTTATACTTGTGGAATATCCTCCCTATGGCTGGATTCTAATATGAATACCAGCATATTGTGATTTGCAGGTCTGATATAAATTCTCAGGCCACAATGGTGGTGGTGGTGGTGGTGGTGGTGGGGTACTAGGCCATAACTAAAGATTGGAGTCATTAAAACTCGTTTTTCAAGCACTCCACAAATTTCTTGTTAACAAACTATCATTTTGGCAAGTCAGTTAGGACATCTACTTTGTGCATGACACAAGTAATTTTTCCAACAATTGTTTACAGACAGATTATTTCACTTATAATTCACTGTATCACAATTCCAGTGGGTCAGAAGTTTACATACACTAAGTTGACTGTGCCTTTAAACAGCTTGGAAAATTCCAGAAAATGATGGCTTTAGAAGCTTCTGCTGGGCTAAATACATTTACATTTTAGTCATTTAGCAGACTCTCTTATCCAGAGCGACTTACAGTTTAGTGAGTGCATACATTTTTCATAATTGACATAATTTGAGTCAATTGGAGGTGTACCTGTGGATGTATTTCAAGGCCTACCTTCAAACTCAGTGCCTCTTTGCTTGACATCATGGGAAAATCAAAAGAAATCAGCCAAGACTTTAGAAAAATAATTGTAGACCTCCACAAGTCTGGTTCATTCTTGGGAGCAATTTCCAAACGCCTGAAGGTACCACGTTCATCTGTACAAACAATAGTACGCAAGTATAAACACCATGGGTGTCACGACTTCGGCTGAGGCTGCCTCCCCTCCTTGTTCGGGCAGGCTTTGGCATTCGTCATCACCGGCTTACTAACCACTGCCGCCCCAATCATCATCACATTTGTCTTGTCTTGTCAATCACACACACCTGGTTCTAATCCCCTCATTAGTCTGTGTATAAGTGTTCCCTCTGCCCCCTTGTCCTTGTGGGTGATTGTTAGTTGTGAGAGTAGTATAGCTCGGTGGAGCTACTCGTACGTTTTGTTGCCAGGGTAGAGAAGTGTATGTTTTTCCAGCAGTCTGTCTCCTTCCTCGGATACCGCATTACCACCTCAGGTGTGGAGATGGAGGGAGATCGCATTTCAGCCGTGAGTAATTGGCCGACTCCAACCACGGTTAAGGAGGTGCAGCGCTTCCTTGGCTTTGCCAACTACTATCTGAGGTTTATCCGGGGCTTTGGCAAGGTTGCAGCTCCCATTACATCCCTGTTGAAGGGTGGGCCGTCCCGGCTCCGCTGGTCTGCTGAGGCTGACCTGGCCTTCAGGAGACTGCGGGGTCTGTTCACCTCAGATCCGGTACTGGCCCACCCTGATCCATCACTACCGTTCGTAGTGGAGGTGGATGCGTCCGAGGCAGGAATAGGCGCTGTCCTGTCCCAACGCTCGGGCACGCCACCCAAGCTCCGCCCCTGTGCCTTCTTCTCTAAGAAGCTCAGCCCGGCGGAGCAGAACTACGACGTTGGTGATCGGGAGCTGTTGGCTGTTGTCCGAGCTTTGACCGTGTGGAGGCATTGGCTTGAAGGGGCAAAACACCCTTTCCTCGTCTGGACGGACCACCGTAACCTGGAGTACATCAGGGCAGCGAGGAGGCTGAATCCTCGCCAGGCCAGGTGGGCCCTATTCTTCACCCGGTTTGATTTTACACTGTCATACATTCCGGGTACGAAGAACGTGAAGGCAGACGCACTGTCCCGGCTGTATGACAGAGGAGAGGCCCAGAGACAACACCCCCATACTCCCGGCCTCCTGCATTGTGGCGCCGGTAGTATGGGCGATGGACGCGGATATAGAGTAGGCATTACGCACAGATCCATCTCCACCGCAGTGTCCAGCTGGGCTGCAGTACGTGCCTGCTCTTATCCGTGATCGTCTGATCTTCTGGGCACACATCACTCTCCTCTGGTCACCCAGGTATCGGTCGTACAGTGTGCTGCTTGATCGGAAAGTACTGGTGGCCTACCTTGGCTAAGGACGTGAGGGTGTACGTCTCCTCCTGCTCGGTGTGTGCCCAGACTAAGGCACCTAGGCAACTCCCAGCGGGTAAGCTACAACCTTTACCAGTTCCACAATGACCATGGTCTCACCTTAGTATTGATTTTTTGACTGATCTTCCCCTCTCCCAAGGTCACACCACCATCCTGTTCGTTGTGGACCACTTCTCCAAGTCCTGCCGCCTCCTTCCTCTGCCCGGTCTCCCCACGGCCCTGCAGACTGCGGAGGCCCTGTTTACTCACGTCTTCCGGCACTACGGGGTGCCAGAGGATATAGTGTCCGACCGAGGTCCCCAGTTCACGTCCAAGGTTTGGAAGGCATTCACGGAACGTCTGGGGGTCTCGGTCAGCCTGACCTCTGGGTTCCACCCCGAGTCAAATGGACAGGTGGAACGGGTAAATCAGGATGTGGTTAGGTTCCTGCGGTCCTACTGCCAGCACCGGCCGGGGGAGTGGTTGGTGTTCTTGCCATGGGCAGAATATGCCCAGAACTCTCTCCGCCACTCCTCTACTAACCTAACACCATTCCAATGTGTTTTAGGTTACTAACTGGTTCTGGCACGTGGCACCAGAGCCAGACAGAGGCTCCTGCGGTGGATGACAGGTTTTGGCGCACGGAGGAGACGTGGGACGCTGCCCACGTTCACCTCCAGCACGCCGTGCATCGTCAGAAGGCCAACGCTGACCGTCACCGCAGTGAGGCCCCGGTCTTCGTACCGGGGAATCAGGTCTGGCTCTCGACCCGGAATCTGCCCCTCCGCCTGCCCTGCCGGAAGCTGAGCCCGCGGTTTGTGGGGCGGTTCAAAGTCCTGAGGAGAATCAACGAGGTCACGTATAAGTTATTACTTCCCCCTGATTACCGTATTAACCCCTCGTTTCATGTGTCTTTCCACAGGCCGGTGGTGGTTGGTCCGCTCCAGGAGTCTGAGGTGCGGGAGGTTCCTCCACCTCCTCTGGACATCGAGGGGGCCCGGCGTACTCTGTCCGCTCCATCCTGGATTCGAGACGTCGGGTGGGGGGCATTCAGTACCTCGTGGAGTGGGAGGGGTATGGTCCGGAGGAATGGTGCTGGGTCCAGGTGAGGGATATCCTCGATCCCTCCCTGTTACGGGATTTCCACCGTCGCCATCCGGCGTGCCCTGCTCCACATCCTCCTGGCACGCTGCTGGAGCTGTGCGTCAAGGGGGGGGTACTGTCACGACTTCGGCCGAGGCTGCCTCCACTCCTTGTTCAGGCAGGCTTCGGCGTTCGTCGTCACTGGCTTACTAAGCACTGCCGCCCCAATCATCATCACATTTGTTTTGTCTTGTCAATCACACACACCTGGTTCTAATCTCCTCATTAGTCCGTGTATAAGTGTTCCCTCTGCCCCCTTGTCCTTGTGGGTGATTGTTAGTTGCGAGAGTAGTATAGCTTGGTGGAGCTACTCGTACATTTTGTTTCGAGAGTAGATTTTCCCCTGTGCCTGTTTCGTTGAGCGCATTTGTGTGTCAATGAAGGAATAAACTCTGTATTCGATGATTACCCTCCTGCACCTGACTCCTTTCATCACAATGGGACCACACAGCCGTCATACCGCTCAGGAAGGAGACGCGTTCTGTCTCCTAGAGATGAACGTACTTTGGTGCAAATCAATCCCAGGTAGGGAGGAAACAGGTACAAAAGTATCTATATCCACAGTAAAACGAGTCCTATATCGACATAACCTGAAAGTTCGCTCAGCAAAAAAGAAGCCTCTGCTCCAAAACCGCCATAAAAAAGCCAGACTACGGTTTGCAACTGCACATGGGGACAAAGATCGTACTTTTTGGAGAAATGTCCTCTGGTCTGATGAAACAAAAATAGAACTGTTTGGCCATAATGTAAATCGTTATGTTTGGAGAGAAAAGGGGGGCGCTTGCAAGCCGAAAAGAACACCATCCCAACTGTGAAGCACGGGGGAGGCAGCATCATGCTGTGGGGGTGCTTTGCTGCAGAAGGGACTGGTGCACTTCACAAAATAGAAGACATCATGAGGAAGAAAAATTATGTGGATATATTGAAGCAACATCAGTCAGCAAACACTCCCACCTTCTGGGGCTTCTCTATCAGGGAGAGGGGGACACCAGGGTCAGTGAGAGCCTTGTACTCATTTTAATTCCTCAGCCAGACAGTCCAGTAGTTAAAGCTTGGTCGCAAATTGGTCTTCCAAATGGACAATGACCCAAAGCATACTTCCAAAGTTGTGGCAAAATGGCTTAAGGACAACAAAGTCAAGGTATTGGAGTGGCCATCACAAAGCCCTGACCTCAATCCTATAGAAAATGTGTGGGCAGAACTGAAAAAGCGTGTGCGAGCAAGGAGGCCTACAAACCTGACTCAGTTACACCAGCTCACTCAGGAATGGGCCAAAATTCACCCAACTTATTGTGGGAAGCTTGTGGAAGGCTACCCAAAACGTTTGACCCAAGTTAATCAATTTAAAGGCAATGGTACCAAATACTAATTGAGTGTATGTAAACTTCTGACCCACTGGGAATGTGATGAAAGAAATAAAAGCTGAAAGAAATAATTCTGTCTACTATTATTCTGACGTTTCACATTCTTAAAATAAAGTGGTGATCCTAACTGACCTAAGACAGGGAATTTTTACTAGGATTAAATGTCAGGAATTGTGAAAAACTGAGTTTAAATGTATTTGGCTAAGGTCTATGTAAACATCCGACTTTTAATATGCCATTTAGCAGACGCTTAGGCTGTCACTTGGTGAAGGCTTCAGGGCTGAAAATTAATGTATACAACAAACAATGTCTCTGTAACTAACAAACACAGTAATGGGTGGGTAACTCTAATGTTCACTCGAAAGACACCCTGGGAAATATGCAAATAAGGCTTTACACCCTACAGTGTTAAAGCAACCCCCCCCCCCCCACACACACACACACACACACACAAAATATATATATATACTGTAACACTACATGTGTTATTCCCTAACACTGAGAAAGTGTAACAGCATCAGCTCTAATAAAGTGTTAATTTAAGTTGGAATTTGCAACGCCCACGGTGTTAGGGACCCAGCACTCTGGGGATGTCAGTTTATCAGCACTTTGAAAAGTGTTAGTTTAACACTATTTGAGATGGTCATATATAATTTAGAAGTAAGTGTTACATTTAACACTGTGGGTGTTAAAAATTCTGATCGCAAATTTCCTTTGTAGATGCATCTCCTGTCTTAACCAATTGTCTTCTAACTGACATCCTAATCTTTGCACTTGATTATAAAACTTTCCACCTTAGTCCTGTTTTGCAAGGACGATGAACAATGCTAGTGATTATGCACACTCACTGTTGATCAATCCTCACTTCACTGGCACAGTATACATGACATACCGCCATGCCACCTCTCTCTCCACAGCCACATGCGTCTGTTTGCTTGCATTGCATGATGTAATACGCTCCAAATAGCCATCCGGTTCCAATGGTGGGAGCAGCTGATAGGTTTCTCCAGTGAGTGTGAGGGTGTTGGATAGTTGGCTGGCTAAATAGTGGGGAACACTGAGATTTCCCTCCAGATGTGTAGTGGTTGTGGTATAATGGTGCTTTTCAACCGATGGCCATCTGTGTGTTTTCCTATGTACCAAATCCACATGTTCCCTACCATAGCTTGTGGAAATTCCTCATCACACATAGAAATGTAAAAATGTGTCCATCGACTGAGGTTTCCTGTTTTCTCTGAGCTTACACATCTTGTGCCAAAAGCCATCAATAAAAGAAAGCTAGACAGGTCAATGGTAAAAGCGTTAACATCTCAGCATTCATCTGTTATGAACAAATATGCATTTTGTTCAGGCTCCATAACATTGGTTGAATGTGGCAAGATGGCCTCAAGATGGTCACAGTTATGCATGGGCCTCCATTATGGCTTAAGAAATAATGTTGTGTTTGAGTGATGTTGTAACCAGTCAAACTCTTCTTGTCTTCTTCCCTTCATTTACACTGATGTGAAAGGCCTGAACTGGTGAAATTGCATTCCTTGTAGGCACCCATAATATTGAGAGGAGATGAGGAGAAGAAGCTGAGATACTCCCATTGAGATGCTCCCCATTCAATGAGAACTAACTGTAACATATCCTATGAATACCTTTTTCATAATACATTAAATGCATGTTTATAATGCTATGCATAAGAAACTTCCCTCTGAGACAGGTCTAAGCATAGAGCAGACTATTTTTCTTTCCTTGCTGTGTCCATCCAGGCGGGCACAACAACATCAGGAGCTATAAATTCCCCAAGGGCCTCTCCTAGTGAAACGCATCAGTCATTACACAGATGATTTACACATGCATGGCATGGCGGCAAGCCTTGAACCTGAATTCCTTGGAGCCTCACGGAACATTTGGGAATCACTGGTGCGGTCAGTGCAACCACTCCAATTACAATCAATCACATCATCTTATTACAGTTTTTTCCAACTGCTTACACACAAAATCTTTTCATGTCACACGATTTTTGAAACCTCTCACTCAAAGTGCAAAACTACACACCAAATCTCCAAAACCATAAGCTATTTCTCAGCCTTTGACTCAGTTGTCAATTGCATAAAACACTTTTTTCAAAACACTACACACAATTCTCTACCTAAAACACAAAATCTAACAGGAAGTGACTTGCTTTCCTTTTCCAAACACAACCAATCAAAATGCTACACTTATTCACCAGGTCAAACACACTCTCCTCGAATGTTCAAACACTAATTGCTTTACTGATCACTAACCAATCACTGCTTTACTGTAGTATAGGACTGTTTTGAACAATGGATGCCAACAATGGACAGAGAGCAAGAGGAGTAGGAGGGAGAGGCAGGGGACAACAACGAGGACAAATTCAAAGATGAAGAGTTGGAGGAGGAGGAGGAGGAGGAGGAGGAGGAAGAGGAAGAGGATGAGAGCAAAGAAGAGAAGGAAGGAGAGCCATCTCTGATGAGATTAGGGCAACACTTGTTGATCTGTGATCAACCACGGTTTGACCATGAGAGAGGCTGGACTGAGAGTCCAGCCCAACTTGAGTCGATTTACAGTGGCGTCCATAATTTGAACCTTCAGAAATGAGAACAGGTATGCAACTATCTAATGACTATTTTAGCATTAGAGTAATGTACTGTAAAATACGTATGACTGCATAAGTATTGCATAAACATTTGTAACTCTAAGCCATCCATTTACTGCACTGCATTGAATGAATGAGGTTGGTTATCATGCTGTACTACATTTTTGTGTACATTGTTTACAGTTCCTATGCTGAACACATACTGTGTTTGAATTCTGTACAGAGTGGAAAGGCAAAGACATCATGGAGGACGAGGACGTTTGTTTACAGATGTACAAGAGACTGCAATTATAAATATGGTTTTGGCCAACAATGCAATTAGGGATTTGAGAGATAAGAGCATATCTTGAATAATGACACCATATTTAACAACATCAATGCTGTAAGCCTGTCGACCATACAACGCATCCTCCAATGGCACCAAGTGACGATGAAACAACTTTACAAGGTGCCATTTGAGAGAAACTCTGACAGAGTCAAGAATCTGCGACATGACTTTGTAGAGGTATGTATGCAACACTACTTCCAGTACTTCAGACATACCATATTTACTCATCTGTATATCATTTTGTCTGTTACAGAGAGTATTGGAGATGGATGCCCATGTACATTTATTTATGTGGATGAGGTTGGCTTTAACCTCACCAAAACCAGGCGCCGCGGAATAAATGTAATAGGACAGAGGGCAATTACCAATGTCCCTGGACAGCGTGGGGTAATATAACTATGTGTGCTGCCATCACTCAAAAACGGGGTCCTCCATCACAATGCCACACTGGGTCCTTATAACACCGGCCATATCCTCACTTTTCTGGATGCAATTTACACAATGCTTGTCCCTGATCCAGACTCAGGAGCCTGCTAGATTTGTGGTAATATGGGACAATGTTAGTTTTCACCGGGCTGTTCTGGCCCAAAACTGGTTTGCCACCCATCCACAATTTGTAGTTTTGTACCTACCCCCATATTCACCTTTTCTAAATCCCATAGAGGAATTCTTCTCAGCCTGGCGCTAGAAAGTGTATGATTGCCAACCCCTATGCCCGCATGCCGCTTCTCCAGGCAATGGAGGACGCATGTGGGGACATAGAGGTTGCCTCTGTCCAAGGTTGGATACGCCATGCTAGGAGATACTTCCCTCGATGTTTGGCAAGAGAAAACGTATCTTGTGATGTGGACGAAGTATTGTGACCAGACCCAGCCCGGAGAAGAGATGAAGCGTAGCTTAGCACTGGTGACTGCCCCCCCGCCTACCAATTCCTGGACTGCCCCCCGGACCCCCACACACACTTTTGTGTTCTTTACTGTATTCTAAAGAATATACTTTTGGTTTACATATGTTTATGGTTTTGTTGTATGCTACTGTATACAACAGTAATGTTTAGCCTAATAAATATTTTTTGTTTCTACATTGCATTGGTGTTTACAGTGTACTTGTTACCCCTCTCAGCAGATTACTTTCACTGTAGAACATTGTATTGAAATGTATATATAAGCCTATGAAAGACCAAAGGGCTTTAGATTTAGAACAACAGTGTTTACATGGTATATCCAAAAATTTACTATTATGAAAGTAGTGTTTGCCATTTGATGCAAATGCTTCATTCTGACATGTGTTTATGGCATTTTGAATGAAGTGTTACATTTTGAAGGAGATGTGAGGCATTTTGCATTTTGTGTGTGCAGTTTTGGGAATTGTGTGTAGAAAAAAAAAAAAAGGAGACATAGTTTTGAAAACGTGTGTAAGCAGTTGGAAAAAACTGTAACACATGTCTTTATTCAGCATTCTCCTTTCACTCAACTCAATGTGGATGGATAAACATGAAGGTAGCTAAACCGCACTGGGGCACTGTTGTGAATACGTGAACGCTAATTGATTCTATCAAGGATGTAATGAACAACATTAATGATGTGTGTGTGTGTGTGTGTGTGTGTGTGTGTGTGTGTGTGTGTGTGTGTGTGTGTGTGTGTGTGTGTGTGTGTGTGTGTGTGTGTGTGTGTGTGTGTGTGTGTGTGTGTGTGTGTGTGTGTGTGTGTGTGTGTGTGTGTGTGTGTGTGTGTGTGTGTGTGTGTGTGTGTGTGTGTGTGTGTGTGTGTGTGTGTGTGTGTGTGTGTGTGTGTGTGTGTGTGTGTGTGTGTGTGTGTGTGTGTGTGTGTGTGTGTGTGAGTGAGTGAGTGAGTGAGAGTGACTGAGAGCATAAAGAGATCTCTGGGAATTGATGCAGCAAAACCCATTGTCAATTGAACAGTAGCGTTCTAGGGGAGAGCTGGCTTTTAGTCCTAAATTGATTGCAGATTGCTGCAATTCCTCTGGGACTTGGCACAGTACAATGGGCTACATGGAGGACCTACATTGAAAACACTGATAAACCGACAATGCAGTGCTTATAATTCAAACCGATTTTCCCCATGACTTCATACATATTCTTGTGAGGCACTCTTCATGTTGTTGAGTGAATTCACTAGGAATGACAATACACTTTATGAAATCAAGTAGGTTTTGCTGTCAACTTTTGAAGAACAAATCCATCAGTGAACCATGTTCACTTGGTCCCTGAAATATCATGCAGGGATATCTTGCATTTTAGGTCCTATATTTGTCCATCTGTATCCACTCGACTCCTAAGGTCAAATTTAGTCCCTACACTGCCAGAAAATGTTGCTTATTCAGTTTACAGAACAGCATTCTTTAGATTTTGGATATGTAATAATTTCAGCTGCAAGACACATTGGCCATGGTTGTAGAAAGGCATACTACTGTATATTTTTCTTACCAATGTGTAATGTGCTTCTTAACAAAACCAGCTTGGATGCACGGCCACACAGGCATAATCAGATATATGGCATTTATATTTGTAGCATGTCTGCCATTTTCTGCTCAGCAACAGTTGAATTTGTAACATTTATTTTCTGCCTCACCAACAGTTGCAGCATACAGATTCTGGGGGTACAAGACATGCTTATTCAGAAAGGCCCACTTTAAGGACAACATAATACCATTACCATGAGGGTAATCTCAGTTAAACCAGAAGTAAAAGCTCACGTAATTTGGTCAGCTACAGAATCTGTCCACGAGAGATTACCATGAAGGTCAAAGTACTGTACGTGATGAGCAATACACAAGAAAACGTAACTTTTATGTTCTTTAACTGTCTCAGGTGTCTCCCATTTTTATTTATTATTTTTATTTTATTAGTCATTTAGCAGACGCTCTTATTCAGAGCGATTTACAGTTAGTGAGTGCATACATTATAATTTATTTTTTTCATACTGGCCCCCCGTGGGAATCAAACCCACAACCCTGGCGTTGCATGCGCCATGCTCTACCAACTGAGCTACACGGTATGAGGTCAGGTCATCACTGCCATTGCCATTGGGCAAGCATAGGTTTCCCGCTCAGTGAGGAGCCACCAATAACCTTAAAGCAAGCCATCATGTAATACTGAGTAGCAAGCTAGTCAGTATCAGGCTAACTCAAAGTCAAGAATAGGCTATTGTTACATAGCCTATAATTTCCAGCACCCAACAGGGGATTACATACTTCATTGTTTTCCCCGTTAAATATAGCCTATGCACTGACTATAATTGCTCCAGAATAGGAATAATGTAAAGAAAGACAGTACCAGTCAAATGTTTGGACACACCTTCTCATTCAATGGTTTTTCTTTATTTTTACTATTTTCTACATTGTAGAATAATAGTGAAGACATCAAAACTATGAAATAACACACATGGAATCATGTAGTAACCAAAAATGTGTTAAACAAATCAAAATATATTTTATATTTGAGATTCTTCAAAGTAGCCACCCTTTGCCTTGATGACAGCTTTGCACACTCTTGGCATTCTCTCAACCAGCTTCACCTGGAATGCTTTTCCAACTGTCTTGAAGGAGTTCCCACATATGCTGAGCACTTGTTGGCTGCTTTTCCTTCACTCTGCGGTCCAACTCATCCCATACCATCTCAATTGGGTTGAGGTCAGGTGATTGTGGAGGCCAGGTCATCTGATGCAGCACTCCATCACTCTCCTTCTTGGTCAAATAGCCCTTACACAGCCTGGAGGTGTGTTGGGTCATTGTCCTGTTGAAAAACAAATGATAGTCCCACTAAGCCCAAACCAGATGGGATGGCGTATCGCTGCAGAGTGCTGTGGTAGCCATACTGGTTAAGTGTGCTTGAATTCTAAATAAATCACAGACAGTTTCACCAGCAAAGCACCCCCACACCATAACACCTCCTCCTCCATGCTTCACGGTGGGAACTACACATGCGGAGATCATCCGTTCACCCACACTGCGTCTCACAAAGACACGGCGGTTGGAACCAAAAATCTCAAATTTGGACTCCAGACCAAAGGACACATTTCCACTAGTCTAATGTCCATTGCTCGTGTTTCTTAGCCCAAGAAATTCTCTTATTCTTATTGGTGTCCTTTATTAGTGGTTTCTTTGCAGCAATTCGACCATGAAGAACTGATTCACGCACTCCATTCTGAACTCTTGATGTTGAGATGCATTTATTTGGGCTGCAATTTCTGAGGCTGGTAACTCTAATGAACTTATCCTCTGCAGCAGAGGTAACTCTGGGTCTTCCTTTCCTGTGGCGGTTTCATAACAGCGCTTCACGGTTTTTGCAACTGCACTTTAAGAAACTTTCAAAGTTCTTGAAATGTTCCATATTGACTGACCTTCATGTCTTAAAGTAATGATGGACTGTCATTTCTCTTTGCTTATTTGAGCTGTTCTTGCCATAATATGGACTTGATCTTTCACCAAATAGGGCTATCTTCTGTATACCACCCCTACCTTGTCACAACACAACTGATTGGCTCAAACGCATTAAGAAGGAACAAAATTCCACAAATTAACTTTTAAGAAGGCACACCTGTTAATTGAAATGCATTCCAGGTGACTACCTCATGAAGCTGGTTGAGAGAATGCCAAGAGTGTGCAAAGCTGTCATCAAGGCAAAGGTGGCTACTTTGAAGAAACTCAAATATAAAGTACATTTTGATTTGTTTAACACTTTTTTGGATACTACATGCTTCCATATGTGTTATTTCATGGTTTTGATGTCTTCACTACTATTGTATAATGTAGAAAATAGTACAAATAAAGAAAAACCCTTGAATGAGTAAGTGTGTCCAAACTTTTGACTGGTAGTGTAGCTCCAGTCATCAGCTACTCAGATAGCCTACTACAACAGTAGCCTACCATTGCAATTCAACCTGTCACCTGAGTCAGATGATACATCATAGGCCGCATGCACCTTGCATCAGATAAGACATGAAACAAAATGAAAATGTGCCTGTGAAATATTAGGCTACATTCCCATCACCAAATTCATCAAAAGCATGTAGCCTATCTTTACATCAGTTAGATTATCTGAAACGCAAATATAGAGATCTATAAAATGGGTTCGGAGAAATCTGCAATCTGATTGGCTGAAATGGGGTTCCAAGCAATTGACAATTCCCTGGTATCTGCACTGTCTACGCAAGTAGTGGCAGGCTTCAAAATATCAATACTCCAACTCAATTACAAATTATAATAATAAATCAAGAACATAGTTCATAACATTACAGTTAATTACTAATAAAGTAAAGTAATCAAAGTCGTTTTGGGAATAGCCATTAATAAGTTCAGGAGGAAAAAGATCTGAAGAGAAAAGCTTACCTTTTCAATTCCAAGAGACCAGTACAGTAAAAACTGTCCCTCTCCGGAGTAAAACTTGGGACAAAATGATTTATTGTAGAAATAGAAATTCTCCGTATCGTCACTAGAGGGAGACTTCGCCAGTGGTCCACAAGTGAAAGTGTCGCTCTCGCAGGTCTTTATACCCGGGGAGCCTGTGACGTCTCATCGAACGCTCCACATGTTGCTGCTGTCACTCCCGAGTCCAGACTTTGTGAAATGAGCGGGATAACCTTTAAATTCATCCATTAGACAGACAGAGAGACTGACACACACACACAGGTCTTCATTGATTGATTTATTGGTTGAAAGATACACTCACACGTATATGGTGGTGCTCTGTAGCTCAGCTGGTAGAGCACGGCGCTTGTAACGCCAGAGTAGTGGGTTCGATCCGCGGGACCACCCATACACAAACAAAAAAAAATTATGCACGCATGACTGTAAGTCTCTGGAAAAAAGCATCTGCTAAATGGCATATTATTATTTATATAGCCTCACTTTATGACATGTTTGATTGAGAATATCTGTGAAGGCTACTATATTCAGTAGTGGCCTATTTTAACTTGTCTAACTCTAGATTGTTTTTTGTTGTTACATAAATGGTTAGATATAGAACAAGCACACATTTACCTTTACTACCCCAATGTGTATGGAAAATGTAACAGTAGTTAAAATATTTGTCCCCTGCACAGTTTCAACCAAAATTAATCTCAAAACGCTCATTAGTGACTGAAAACCTTCATGAGAGAAAGTGGCAATCAGGTTGACACTTAAATTCAACCAACTACACTGTGCATGAAAAACCTTTTTAGAGTTTTAATGTAGGTTATGCTTTACCAAAAAGATACCCATTGCAGTGTCTGAAGCAGACCAAATCCCTAGATCCAAAGCCATGCTGTTGAAATGCCATAGACTCCACCCTACACTCAGGCCCCTAAACTAACTATTTTCGATCAAAACAACCACAAGACTCTAATGTTTAGAGACTTTGACTAAGTGGAAGGTGATGAAGACTAAATGATCTACGTCAGAGGTCACTGGACTGGATGAGTTGGCATTGGTCAGTGGAGTTGGCATTGGTCAGTGGGTGGGAGGTGTCGTAGTAATTGTAGTGTATTGGAGAGTTCAAATATGTATTTCAATGTTTCTAGCAGCTGGAGAATGTTCCATATGCATAAATGCTGTGTCCTCATGGCTTAATTTTTGAGTTTCTAAAACCTTAAGCATTTCGACCACCCACACTTTTTCTTTTAATTTGATTAAGTTAAATGTTATGCTGCACATATCCTTGGGAATTCGGGTTGTGTTGGTTGTCTAACCTCTTTAAATGTCAGTTGAAAGGGCATACATAACCAGCTCATTTTATCAATAAACAAACCAAAGTAAATGTCACTGGATCCATTCTCAGTGAGAATATATTAGTACAATAGGCTATTACTGTAATGAAGTAAAATGAATGTAGTTCTTCCACTTTATATGAACACTATAGAAAAAATTAAAGCTGGTATTTGAAATCCTTTGCATACGATACCACAACATTTACAGTATTTTCAAGAGACATGACACTTATACGTCGCACATTTCAGCAATTTAACCTTTATGACTACCAAAAGGAAAGATGATGAACCCTGATCAAATGTTGCCCCCTGTTGCTTGCCTTCGATTACTGCTCAACATAACATAATTCAAGGCTTCAAGCTGTTTTGAAAAACACAAGCTACAACAGCTATGTGGATGGTCAAAATGCCATGTCAAAATTTCATCAACATGTTGAAGTATACAGGGATTATCAAGGATATATGATTAATCTGTCATATACTGAACAAAAATATAAACGCAACATGTAAAGTGTTGATCCCATGTTTCATGAGCTGACATAAAAGATCCCAGAAATGTTCCATACGCACAAAAAGCTTATTTCTCTAAAATTTTGTGCACAAATTTGTTTACATCCCTGTTAGTGAGCATTTTTCCTTTGTCAAGATAATCGATCCACCTGACAGGTGTGGCATATCAAGAATCTGATTAAACAGCATGATCAATACACAGGTGCACCTTGTGCTGGAGACAATAAAAGGCCACTCTAAAACATGCAGTTTTGTCACACAACACAATGCCACAGATGTGTCAAGTTTTGAGGGAGCATTCAATTGACATGCTGACAGCAGGAATGTCCACCAGAGCTGTTAACAGAGAATTGAATGTTAATTTCTCTACCATAAGCCGCCTCCAACGTCGTTTTAGAGAATGTGGCAGTACGTCCAACCGGCCTCAAAACCGCAGGCCACGTGTAACCACGCCAGCCCAGGACCTCCACATTGGGCTTCTTCACCTTTTCTGTCTGTAATAATACCCTTTTGTGGGGAAAAATTAATTCTGATTGGCTGGGCCTGGCTCCCCAGTGGGTGGGCCTGCCTCTCAAGTGGGTGGGACTATGCCGTCCCAGGCCCACCCATGGCTGCACCCCTGCCTAGTCATGTGAAATCCCTAGATTAGGGCCTAATGCATTTCTTTAAATTGACTGATTTCCTTATAAATCAAATCAAATTGTATTTGTCACATACACGTGTTTAGCAGATGTTATAGCGGGTGTAGCGAAATGCTTGTGCTTCTAGCTCCGACAGTGCAGTAATATCTAACAAGTAATATCTAACAATTTCACAACATATACCTAATACAAACAAAACTAGTAAGGAATGGATTTTAAGAAAATATACATATATGGACAAGCAATGACAGAGCGGCATGGACTAAGATACAGTAGAATATTATAGAATAGAATGCAGTATATACATATGAGATGAGCAGTGCAAGATATGTAAACATTATTAAACATCATTAAAGTGACTGTAAACATTATTTAAAAAAAATAAAAAAAATGTAACCTTTATTTAACCAGGTAAGCCAGTTGAGAACAAGTTCTCATTTACAACTGCGACCTGGCCAAGATAAAGCAAAGCAGTGCGATAAAAACAACAACACAGAGTTACATATGGGTTAAACAAAACATAAAGTCAAAAATACAACAGAAAATATATATACAGTGTGTGCGAATGTAGTAAGTTATGGAGGTAAGGCAATAAATAGGCCATAGTGCAAAATAGTTACAATTTCGTATTAACACTGGAATGATAGATGTGCAAAAGATGATGTGCAAATAGAGATAGTGGGGTGCAAATTAGCAAAATAAATAACAATATGGGGATGAGGTAGTTGGGTGGGCTAATTTCAGAAAGGCTGTGTACAGGTGCAGTGATCGGTAAGCTGCTCTGACAACTGACGCTTAAAGTTAGTGAGGGAGATAAGAGTCTCCAGCTTCAGAGATTTTTGCAGTTCGTTCCAGTCATTGGCAGCAGAGAACTGGAAGGAATGGCGGCCAAAGGAGGTGTTGGCTTTGGGGATGACCAGTGAGATATACCTGCTGGAGCGCAGACTACGGGTGGGTGTTGCTATGGTGACCAGTGAGCTAAGATAAGACAGGGATTTGCCTAGCAGTGATTTATAGATGACCTGGAGCCAGTGGGTTTGGTGACGAATATGTAAAGTGTTCAATTTCTTAAAAAGTGTCCAGTGATTTCAATAGGCAGCAGCAGCCTCTAATGTGCTAGTGATGGCTATTTAACAGTCTGATGGCCTTTAGATAGAAGCTGTTTTTCATTCTCTCGGTCCCAGCTTTGATGCACCTGTGCTGACCTCGCCTTCTGGATGATAGTGGAGTGAACAGGCAGTGGCTCGGGTGGTTGATGTCCTTGATGATCTTTTTGGCCTTCCTGTGACATCGGGTGCTGTATGTGTCTTGGAGGGCGGGTAGTTTGCCCCCGATAATGCGTTCGGCAGACCACACCACCCTCTGGAGAGCCCTGCGGTTGCGGGCAGTGCAGTTGCCGTACCAGGTGGTGATACAGCCCGACAGGATGCTCTCAATTGTGCATCTGTAAAAGTTTGTGAGGGTTTTAGGTGCCAAGCCGAATTTCTTCAGCCTCCTGAGGTTGAAGAGGCTCTGTTGCGCCTTCTTCACCACACTGTCTGCGTGGGTGGACCATTTCAGTTTGTCGGTGATGTGTACGCCAAGGAACTTGAAGCTTTCCACCTTCTCCACTGCGGTCCCATCGATGTGGATAGGGGGGGTGCACCCTCTGCTGTTTCCTGAAGTCCACGATCATCTCCTTTGTTTTTGAAGTTGAGTGAGAGGTTATTTTCCTGGCACCACACTCCCAGAGCCCTCACCTCCTCCCTGTAGGCGGTCTCGTCATTGTTGGTAATCAAGCCTACTACTGTTGTGTCGTCTGCAAACTTCATGATTGAGTTGGAGGCGTGCTTGGCCACGCAGTCATGGGTGAACAGTGAGTACAGGAGGGGGCTGAGCACGCACCCTTGTGGGGCCCCAGTGTTGAGGATCAGCGAAGTGGAGATGTTGTTTCCTACCTTCACCATCTGGGGGCAGCCCGTCAGGAAGTCCAGGACCCAGTTGCACAGGGCGGGGTTCAGACCCAGGGCCTCGAGCTTGATGATGAGCTTGGAGGGTACTATGGTGTTGAATGCTGAGCTATAGTCAATTAACAGCATTCTTACATAGGTATTCCTCTTGTCCAGATGGGATAGGGCAGTGTGCAGTGTGATGGCGATTGCATCGTCCGTGGATCTATTGGGGCGGTAAGCAAATTGATGTGGGTCTAGGGTGACAGGTAAGGTAGAGGTGATATGATCTTTGACTAGTCTCTCAAAGCACTTCATGTTGACAGAGGTGAGTGCTACAGGGCGATAGTCATTTAGTTCAGTTACCTTTGCTTTCTTGGGTACAGGAACAATGGTGGCCATCTTGAAGCATGTGGGAACAGCAGACTGGGAAAGGGAGAGATTGAATATGTCCATAAACACACCAGCCAGCTGGTCTGCGCATGCTCTGAGGACGCGGCTAGGGATGCCGTCCGGGCCGGCAGCCTTGCAGGGGTTAACATGCTTAAACGTCTTAATCACGTCGGCCATGGAGAAGGAGAGGCCACAGTCCTTGGTAGTGGGCCTCATCAGTGGCACTGTGTTATCCTCAAAGCGGGCGAAGAAGGTGTTTAGCTTGTCTGGAAGAGAGATGTCGGTGTCCGCGACGTGGCTGGTTTTCCTTTTGTAGTCCGTGATTGTCTGTAGACCCTGCCACATACGTCTAGTGTCTGAGCCGTTTAATTGCGACTCCACTTTGTCTCTATACTGATGTTTTGCCAGTTTAATTGCCTTGCGGAGTGAGTAGCTACACTGTTTGTATTGCGGTTGTTCGCGCTTTCAGATTGGCGCGAATGCTGCCATTTATCCACGGTTTCTGGTTAAGGTAGGTTTTAATAGCCACAGTGGGCACAACATCACCTATACACTTCCTGATAAACTCAGTCACTGTTTCAGTGTATTCGTTTAGATTCTTTTCGGAAGCTACCCGGAACATATCCCAGTCCGCGTGATCAAAACAATCTTGAAGCGTGGATTTCGATTGGTCAGACCAGCGTTGAATAGTGATATGAACTGTAACTCAGTAAAATCGTTGAATGTTGCGTTTATATCGTTATTCAGTTTATTTCATATACAGTGGGGTACTGTAAAGCAGTGGGTTTTTTTTTATCCTGGTCCTGGGGACCCAAAGGGGTGCACATTTTTGTTTTTGCCTTAGCACTACACCCAATAATCAAGGGTTGATGATGAGTTGATCATTTGAATCAACTGTGTAGTGCTAGGGCAAAAAAACAAAATATACACCCTTTTGGGACCCCAGGACCAGGATAGACACACTTCTGTAAAGGACTGAACATAATTCAGGCCTTGGTACTATGCAGTGCACTACTTATGTAATGTTATTTTTGAGCCACTAAGGGTCAGTGTTGTCTAGAGGAAGGCTTATCTCAGGATCGGTCCATAGGAATAATAACTAGAACACACTGTAATGTAAAGTGGTACCAACACATTTACATGCTTAAATAGCTAAATCAAGAGAAGATAATATACCTGAATACACATATATAATTTTAACCTTTGCTTTAGGCCCAAGCATTTGAGTGAATACATGAAACTGTAGTGTATACTGTAATAAATTGAGTACTGAAAACATCGGCTATTAATAAAACATTTTTAGACTACCTTTGTAGTTAACACATTACAAAAAAAAAAAAAATGATGAGTTGCACATTGCCTATCACATAATATAGGCCTGCCATTTCATAAGATACTACAGATTAAAAATTACATACATCTAAAATGTAGCTTTCTCTACACATTTGAGTTCTACCTAGCTTGTAGATAAATAAACTAAAACGATAAACTCAAGTTGTTATGACACTTGCGTAACAACAAACGTTCAGGACCCAGAATGCTTATATGGAAAGGGGAGGGGTTTGTGAGTGATTGACAGGTCACCAGAGTGCCGTCTACAGTGGAGAAAACTACAGCTTGTCGCCGAGTCACTGTGATTATTACAAAACACAGAAACATTTATTTTCCTCCGTTGATTCTGCTTTAAAAAACGATTCGACGATCAAAGGATGTATATAAACCCGTAATTTACGCCTTGAAGCCTTTCTAGTCGAGCTGATAATGCTTAAAATGAAGCTGCCCATGAGAACTGCGGAGGCAGAAGGAGACGATACGGCCGAGGAACAGCCGGATCTCCATATTCCAAGATCTGTCTCTCCCACGGTCTCTGACAGGCTCGAAGGTTCTTCTAGACACCCAGGATATCCATCTCAATTGGATAAAGAGACCGTTTTCGAGTGGTTTGGTTTGCATCTAAATCCTGCCAAGCGGATCGAGTTTATGTGCGGACTGCTGCATATGTGCCAGCCACTCGAGCTCCGGTTTTTGGGCTCCTGTCTGGAGGACCTGGCACGGAAAGATAACCACGTTCTACGGGATGTCGAGATAAGGGCCAACAGTCCGAATGATTTGGCCATTTTATCAAATGTTATCGACCCTGTCGTGCGCTCCAAACTGCTGGTCTGCTTGTCTCTTCTGGGATCTGACAGCAGGGAGTGTGCGGGAATACTATTTCGGATACTGAGCCATGTGGATCCCTCCTTGTTCTACAAAAACTATGGCTACTCTGTTTCGCCCTTCAAGGACTCTCAACAGCACCCGTTCCATTCTCCGTGTGTGGACGGGAAAGCGTTCGGGAGAATAGAACAGAATTGCGGGCTTCCAATGGAGGCAGCGATCGGACCCTTGGAGCAGTTGGCGCTGCTTTTTACTATGGCCTCCCTGCATCCAGCGTTCCCTTTTCATCAAAGAGAAACAGTTCTAGAGCAACTGGACAAAATTGAACTTGCTATAGAGGACGAGAGACAGCAGAATCAGCGCAGAATAAACGCCCAGGTAACATTGATTAGCAGTTTGATTGACTAGTGTGTTAGCTAACGTTAACTGGGGTTGTCACTAGTTACCACACAGCCACAAAGGTTATCATAAAAATTCATTAAAACAAAAATGAGCTTTTGTCTTAATTTAAGGTTAGCAGTCTGGTAAGGTTAGGTTTAAAATCAGATTTTAGAAATAGGCGGGGTTTAGCCATAATTATGACTGTGGCTGTAGTAACTAGTGACGACCATTAGCTAGCTGCAAAATTAGTGGCAAGCTAACAAAGTTGCTCTGGATAAGAGCGTCTGCTAAATGATGTAAATGTAAAACAAATGAGTTAACTTTCTCTCTAAATAGAGTTTTGGGCCTCTGCACTGACGCCGCTAGCTAGATCAGGGTTTCCCAAACTCGGTCATGAGGCCCACCTAGGTACACGTTTTTGTTTGCCCTAGCACAGATTCAAATAATCAAAGTACGATTATGAGTTGGATATTTTAATCAGCTGTGTACTAGTAGTGCAGGACCGAGTTTGGGAAACCCCTGAGATAGCCTAGATAGAGATCACGTTATGGTTCCGACTAGAGGGAGTACAGCATCGACTGGTTCGTATCTAAAACATTCTCCATTCAGGCTGCATAGGCTTCAATTTCCTCAACTTTATATAATGGCAAGAAAAATAGGCATACTTTCCGTATGAAATTGGGAAAATATGCGTATTTTCCTTATGAAACACAATTTTCCACCACCATGCTAACTGGTAATCCCGGATGTTGTGTATCACGTTCAGCCAATCAGGTTGAATCTATCAGACCAGGGGTTCCGTTTCTTTTATGCCTGCTGCGTTAAAAGCTCTGCATGGTCAATCTGGCACCTGCAGTGGAGTACAGCGTTTACTGCTATACGGCCTCTGTAGAAGTCGGGGCATTCATACTTCTTGCGTTTAGCAGAGCTGTTGTCAAGGAAGTGAGTTTGTGTTTATACAGGACCTCCCGCCCCCACCTACCCTCAACCAATCATGTCAATGCGGAGCTATTAGCGTCGGCTAATGGGTATCCTAATAAATTAAATCAAATCTATAGGGAGCCCTCAGCATTGTTACACAATTTGGGAGGTGCACGGCGGTGCGGTACTGAGCAGTCTTTTTTTTCACCCCAAAAAGCCAATTTGTGACCCACCATCTCTTTTAGTCTTATGTTCCACATTTTGAAATTGTTTTTTACAATGGATAAAAGTACAGACTCAGAGCTCCAAATGGCATATTGTACATTGTAGTTGGAGGAAATATGGTGATAAATGTATAATCCCATTTAGGAGAAAAGGGCATTGAAACATTTAGCTGTGATTTTCACACTTGCTCTACATTAATCCTTGGGAAACATATATTTAGAAAAGGAATACTTTCACCAAATTGTCAAAATGGATTCTCTGAACATTATCTCACCAAGTTACTCAATTAGGCAAGCCATTTACAGTATTAAATTGCCTATTGTTGTATAATAAAGACAACCTTTCACAGTGAACAGCTAGTGCTGTTCTTTGTTTACGCCAATTTAGCATCGTTCACAACCTCTAAAGCCTTAGACCCACCCATCTTGTAAAATAATTCACATGGGAACACATGCAAATGTGGCCATGTGCTAAAGCAGGGAGGTAGTGGTTAAGATTTCAACAATGAAATACTTTATTATCTTCTTCAAGTGCTGAAGGTAGTAGCCTACAATTAGGAAAAACTTAAAACACACAAAGGCTTAGGTAAAAACAATATCTAGGCCTATATCATAACATCTTTTGAGTGATTTTGGTTCAGGTCATGTTATGATATCTTTAGAGCAGGACATGTAATCCTGATCTTCTCAATTTAGCAGCTGTCCCTATAACGTAACATGGGGTTTGGTTAGCTTGTTAATCGATTAGCATTCACATCACAGTGGCTGTTTTCGGTAGCTAGCTAGTTAAACATGACAAACTGGCAAACATGAAAAAGATTATCGTCATGCATGCCTTAGCACATCAGCAATCAACATTAACAGCAGAATGCAACTGTCCAATTCAGCTAGCTGTCTTACCGTTGCTTCGTCCCGCAACAAGCCATCTGTAAACAATGGCTCATTGTGGGACGAAGCAAGCTATAATGGTACCTGTATGCAACTGTCTACCTAGCTAGCTATATAGCTAGCAATGAAAACAACTTTTTGATATAGTTGAGAAAATAATGTAGCCTATGTGCATGTAGCTATCTTCGTAGTTGAGCTGTAGACTCTTACCGGTGTATGGATTAGCAGTCCAGACTGCTTTAGCCACAGAAGACAGAGCTGTGTCGATACCAGCAGCTGTAGTCAGGACAACACTGGTATTGAAAGCTGTAGCTACACTTTGCATGTAGTCCATGATGAAAATATTAGTTAATCCAATGGATCTTTCAAATATCCGTGGTAGCAGAGAGCAGGATGTGCCATTTGACAGAGAAACCTTGAGTGACAGAATGGACTCTCTTTCTCGTGAATGTCCCAGCCCCCTCATTATTTCAACCAATCATGGCTAGGCAAGATTCTGTATTTTTTCTGTGTCTAAACAGCTTTGTGATTTCACATTTTATTTATATTTCAGATTACATACAAGTTTGTTATTAAGGCACATGAAAGTTCACATGTTGCAGAAATGACTTCTTGAACAACAACAAAAACATTTTGATGAAGAAAAAAATGTTTATTACGTTCAAATGCATCTCCTGTGAAGTAGTGACGTGCGACATACGCCCAGCTTTGTGTAAGGGGTCACATTTATGCTATCAGAACAAGTTCACAAATAAAATACATCTTTATGATACCTCATGTAGGGATTTCAAAGACACAAATTAGTTTGAACTCCTGGGAAGAGATTGGGGAGCTAATAGGGATAGATGCGGTGCAGACTGTGTGGGATAGAAGAATGCTGGATTGGCACACATTCAACAAATCTGATCTAACAAAGTGGATATTTGTCAAATCTGTCATGATTGATGTATTGTAACAGGCCCACAATGTGGTTACTAAAATCCGATTTGGATATATTTGGCTGTTTTCGCTGCATATTGTTATTTTTACGGCTGCTCTTTAATTATTTGTTACTTTTATTTCGTATTGTTTTATATTGTATTTTTTTTTTTTTTTTTTGGTATTCTTTCTTAACTGCATTGTTGGTTAAGGGCTTGTAAGTAAGCATTTCACTGTAAGATCTACACCTGTTGTATTCGGCGCATGTGACAAATACGATTTGATAAGTTAACACCTTTTCAGGTTTAGAAAGTGACTGCTAAATGCTAACTTCCATTCGTATACGCTGGTAGCATACTAGCATACAGAAATCGGTGGTGGTAGTCAAAGTAGTTTTTAACTGTAATGCAGTTGATTGATGACATGAGCATGTATTGGGGTTGACATCCATACAAGCATTAATAATATAATAATAATAATATGCCATTTAGCAGACGCTTTTATCCAAAGCGATTTACAGTCATGCGTGCATCCATTTTTTTGTGTATGGGTGGTCCCGGGGTTCGAACCCACTACCTTGGCGTTACAAGCGCCGTGCTCTACCAGCTGAGCATTATACTCTGATTTGTACCTCAACATAATGTGAAATACACATATAAATATTAAACAATAGCCTTAATGTAGGCTAATGTTTCTGGGGGGGCAATGGGGAGATTCGGGATGAAGATGCAGGTGGGAAAACGGTGCAGCCTTTTTACTTCATGCTATCTTGGCTGAGCTCCTATGTCAAGCACCGGGAAATGGACTCCAACATCTCAAAAGAGGTAAGGTCTTTTCGTTTAACCAGATGCTTGTAATTAGCTGGATGGCTATAGAGATTTAGTATTCATACTGCGTGTGCTTCGGGGAGCTGTCAAACGCATCCAATAAATTGGTCTGCACCGCACCACTCGTAGCGATTCAGGGCTAATCTCTATAGCCATCCAGCTAATTATAAGCAACTGGCTAAACAAAATGACAAGACCTTACCTCTTCTGAGATGTTGGAGTCCGTTTCCCAGTGCTCTTTACCGCATCTATCCTGATTACCTCCCCAATCTCTTTTCAAGAGTAACTCATTTTTGTGCCTCTAAAATCCCTACACAAGGTATCTTTAAATATGTTTTTTATTTGTGAACTTGTTCTGATAGCCTTACGTCAAAGTTCTCCATGTTTGTTGTCAAGGAAGTGAGTTTGCGTTCATACAGGATGTACCACCCCCACCTACTGTCAACCAATCATGTCAATGCGGAGCCCTCCGCATTGTTAAAACATTTGGAAGGTGCACGGCATTGCCGTACGGTGCTCGATTTGACCTCCGGAGGCTATTCAATTGCGTCACACCCTCCATACGGAGCCTCCAGTATGCATGGCCAGATCAAGCATAAATTGGCTTTAACGCAGCGCTGTATCGCATTAGAGGAAACCAAGGGCGGGTCTGCATATTTTTGACTAGCAGAAGTGACTTTTGAGGAGAATGAGGTTAAAGTGGAACTGATATAGTTTTAACTACTTGCAGATATGAAACAAACAGACAATCATATCAGTAAAAAATATCAAATTCCCAGTTTTTGCCACAAAACTAACTTTATAAGAGGTTTTCAAAATAGGTTCTATTTGACAAAACATTCCATGACGTAGAGTGAGGTATTGTTGGCAGAATAGATCAATGCAGTTCAATGCATGATTAATATAATTCACCAATACATTTCTTGGTAGTCCAACAAATATTGCTATCAGGTTGTAAATCACAGCTGGCCTGGCACATTGTTTGCTTCCTCCAGCCATTCGGGATGCACTGTTTCAGATTCAATGACTCAGTATTTTAGACAACAACAGACAAATGTAACCAAGGCTGGAAATGTCAATACAATCAAACTATCAAGGGAAACGATCACAATTCAGTCATTACATGGCTAATATGCTAACTTATCAATTTATGTAGCTATTTATTTAGCAAGAAAATAACATGGAGCCTAATGTTAGCTAGCTAGCTGCTGGGAGGATGTTGTCATTGGACAAGTGGGTGAGTGGCCGACTTCACCCCATATTGTTTTTCTGTGGCTACAGCTAGAGATGCAGGTGTCATTTGGTGAGCTAGCAAGAAATGTGAATCACTTTGCTAGCTAGCTATGCTGAACTTGAACGACTGTTACAGTTAGCATATCTCTTAGTTGTCAATCAAATGTATTTGGCATCGGTCAAATGGGCATGCAGGCAAGTTCCCATTCAGTTGTCAAAATGTGGGTTGGGACAAGCATGCATTGGCAGGCAAGCTACAGAAGGGCGAGCAGGCTACTATTCTCCATAGTTTATCAGTGCAATTTTTTTACAGCCAACTACAAACTGAAAAAGTTTGAAAGGGTTACTGTTCCCTTGTTAGATTTTCGCTCATCTCGTTCTGGCTAACATGAGTTGTTGATCTTGTTGTTGTTGATTTACGTAGGCAACTGAGGGGGAGAGAGACTACCTTTTCATGGTTGTTTGAGCAATAGGACTGTAAAGTTCCCAAATATAAGACGACTGGTATTTACATATTTGCAGAAATACATTCAGGTGTATTGTGCGGCTTTTGGCGAATGCTTTCTAATTATCTAAAGTTGCGCTGTTGCTACTGCCTGTAAACACACAGTCCAGTTCAAAGTGAATGGTGGCAGGCCTGTGTAAGTAGCTGAATTTGTCGCTAGAATCTTTTAACAATAAACGTAGCTGGAGAGGTCTGAAAACTCGCTAAATATTGTTGGCAACACTGCCTGTGTGGCAAATGGATTATTTGCATATAGACCTACTGTAGCTCTGATTGGCTATGGCGCACCGGTCTGACTCCGGAACTAGACAGATGGTTTTATTTACTGCAGTTTCTATTAATTGTCAAAACGTACAGCAGCTTTCCCAATTTTCACAAATGCCTTACTCCTACATAATTCCCAAACATTATATGAATGTATGAAAATGTGAAAATGACCATAAAATAAGTGCTTGCTTGTCAGTAAAAAAAAAAAAAAAAAATCAAAAGGTTTAGGATTAGCTAAAATGCTAAAATTGTCCTCGACGCGACTCAAACATATCTAGCTACAACCTGGTCTGCCCTGAAAACAGTCTTGGTTTCCACTAATGTGATACAGCACTGCTGGTTAGGGGTGAAAAAACGGACTGCTACAACCTAATTGGCTGAACGCGATACACCTGGGATTAACATTTAGCCACTAGCGTGGTGGTAGAAAATTATGTTTCATAAGGAAAGCATGCATATTTTCCCCATTCGCCTTCTCGCCATTGAATAAATTTAAGGAGGAAATCGAAGCCTATGCAGCCTGAATGGAGAATGTTTTAGGTGCGAACCGGTCCACGAGGGATCCAAATGTATTGCCGGCTGCATACAATGCGTTTGGACGGTAAGATAAAAAACGACTCCATATCGCCATCTGCCAGCCGTTGGGCTAGGTAGCTAGCTAGCAGTGAAGTTTGCACATTATAGCTAGCTAGCTACCGTAGTATAGCTCGTAGCCAAGGAGCACGGCAAGTTAGCCAGCCAGTTAGTACGTTTGGCTATTTAGCCAAAGAATGGTAGCTAGCTAGCTATCTAGTTAGCCAACTTGGCAATAACAAGTTACCTAATATTGTACCTAGCAAGTTAGCTTTTGATGCACGTTAGGCGTGTAGATAAGCGTAGCTAGCTAACATTAGCCAGTTGTGAATCTCTTCATGCTATGTGACAAAGTACTGTTTTTGTCCATATTCATCCATCTCTGAATGTTCCTGATGTTTTAAAAGCAAAAGTATCTGCTAGCTAGCAAGACAAACGTGTGTATGCAAGAAGTCATTTTGTGCTCTCGTGATTGACAGCAGGGAGGAGCAATTAATAGCAAGTTAGTGATGGGTGTTGCCCTTTGACAACATACAGTTTATGTCATAACATTAGAATTCACCTTTACCATTATCTGATTATCTTGTTTTGTGTTAGTGAGCATAGGCCTAAATGTTTTCAAACTAGATAAACTGACTAATAGTAAACTGTCAAATAGTAGATAACTTAGACTACTGCTAAAAGCAATGCTGCTAAAATCTTAGTCACATATCTGACTAAAAGGATATGTTTTTTTTTTTTTACAATCTTAGTTCCATTGACATAACATTGTCAAACACTGGAGTTAAATTCTACTAAAGCTACTAAAAGCTTAGGCAAGTTTTTCACAACTCCATGAGATATACATATTGTAGAGTTGAGAAACCCAGCTACTAACAGTTAGGCTAAGTGCATAATGTTTTTCATTCATTCAAGGAGAGAAAGGACGAGAGACTCATAAATTGTAGTAGGCCTGGCTATAATAACCAACACACACCAGTATATGCTTGCCTTTCAAACTGAACTTGTTGCCTTTCAAATTGAACTTGTTGCTTACAATCTTGGATGAGTTTTAGTTGCTATCTGTATTAGCTTTACGAGGGATTCAGCTTTTCCACTCTCCGGCAATAAATCCATCAGCCACATAACCTCAGGGAAAGGAAAGCGTTGTAATCAGCAAAAAAGGGATTTGCATGAGAACCGTGTGTTTGAGGATACTAAGGGGGAATTTGCACAACTGGGAAAGTTATTTTTTTGAGTATGTGCACTGATTTTCCAGATCGTGAGTCCTTGAAAATTCCACTGGCTCCTTATGACAATTTAAAAACAAAAAACTATGTTTTAACTGAGAAGTATGCATTTGTCTGAAGCCAGAAAATAAAGGAAATTCACATGAGCACCACAATGCCTACTCCACCCATGCTCTACCACATTTTTCCAGCTCACAGCTGTTGGTCTATTGCACTTCAAACAATGTGTATGCAGGTTGCTTAGGATTCAAACCTTCTCAAACAGCCTAATTCACACACTTAAGAGGAGGTGCTCCCACAATAATGTGATTGTTCACACACCACACTAATCCCATTGCACTACCTTTTCAAGCTTTTTTAAATTATATGAAAACAAGCTTTTCTTTTATACTTACAAGACCATCATGCTTGATTGAGCGATATGTTTTGTCTTGTAGTAATGTGGTGCCTGCCTGTATTTCCTGAACTTTTTTTTTTTAGCAATTGAGATAAATATTTCTAAATCTTTTTTTGGTCAGTAGGTGCCCAACATAACACCGGGTGGTGATGTGTTGGACACAGTCACTCATATAGAGGTCTATAGAGCCTGCCTGCATTCCTGATTTCTGTAACCGTTAGCTTACCTGTGTAATATTGACATAAGCTCAGAAACACTTGTTTTGCAAACATGGTCCTGTTTTATCAATTGCTGTGCTGATCAATGGGCAGTTAATTGTCAAATGAATATGTAGCTTAAAGTTGTGTGTATTTGAATTTACACATTTACAATAGGCCTATATCTAAAAATATATACAGCCTAATGATATACAGTACATACATTATTTTAAGAACAGGATACTGTAAAGTCCATCATTCCACTGAAGAGTATGAATTAGGCTGTTTGAGAAGGTTTGAATCCTTAGCAACCTGCATACTCATTGTTTTAAGTACAATAGACAAACATAGCTACTGTAGTAGGTCAAAGCTGTAGGCTGGAAAACATGTGTGGAGTAGGCATTGTGGTGCTCATGTCATTTTCCTTTCTTTTTCGGCTTCAGACCAATGTATACTTCTCACTTAAAACATCCGTTTTTTAATTTCCATGGTTTTTGCACCGGAAGGTGATTATGCAACGTTATTATACAATATTATAATACAGCATAACACAGCAATACAAGTAAAGTAAAAATACACAATGGCAACAGAAATAATGTAGTTATTAGTATTGATTTAATATTAACATCTGATTTTCCAGAGGGGAAGCGAAAAACCAGAAACACATTTAAGCCAATATGGAGTAAACTGGAAAAAATGTCCCTGATCTCTTTTAAACGAGACAATTGAGCAAGCTCGCTCCTGGAGAATACACAAATATAATCAACCTGACTAGTGTATGTATGGAGTAACGTTAGCTAACGCTATTGTTAGATGAGCAATGCCCATTGCATGTATTATACATTAGGAGTTTCCCAAAGTTTGGTGTTGATTATGAACTTTACTTAGCTAGCTGTGCTTTGTGGAAGGATGTGGGAGATATTGTCAACATTGAATGCATGATCAGTCCATGCAGCTAACGTTACAGCCTTGTTGGCTTGTAGCTAGCTAGCTAACGTTGCTAGCTAATGTTAGTTGGCTAGGTAACTGGCAATAACAGCCACGGACTTTCACTAACTTATTTGTGCTTATTTGTTTGTGCTTTGATTACACACAAGTGTTAAGGCCAACAGTTTACACAGATTACTTCAGCCATGTGAAAAACCTTCCATAGCAAAGTATAGCTAGCTTCCTTTGCTTGTAGCTCTCATCCAACTGGTGTTAGCTAGCTACTAGCGCTGTTGCTGCGCAACCAAAGTGCTTTGGTCCGGTTTTAGAACTCTTGAGATTCGACTGAAAATATGTTAGCATTGTCATAAATTCTACAAAAACGTAGCAAATCGTTTCTGCACGTAAGAGCGATACATTTAATCAAAACAGTTGCCCCTACAAACTTATTCAGTCCAAAAGGTGGCAGGTCTAATGGTCACTTTATGGACGCTGTAGTCTCGTTCTTATACAATGACTAGATATAGAGCTAGGTCGGGGCAAGAAATTGTATTTTTTTCCCAATGCTAACAACCCTGTTAAAAATCTGGTATGTGGTTCTCTGTAACGGCCGGACAGATCATGACGAGTTGTCATGTGTGTTGCGTCTTTTTACGCTGCTGCTACTCTGTTAATTATTTATGCATAGTCACTTTAACTGTACCCACATGTAAATATTACGTCAACTAGCCGGTGCCCCCGCACATTGACTCTGCACTGGAACCCCCCTGTATATAGCCTCCCTACTGTTATTTTATTTTACTTCTGCTCTTTTTTTCTCAACACTTTTTTTGTTGTTTTAATTTACTTTTTTATTAAGAAATAAATGTATTGTTGGTTAAGGGCTGTAAGTAAGCATTTCACGGTAATGTCTACACCTGTTGTATTCGGCGCATGTGGCAAATCAAATTTGATTTGATTTGACCTCCAAGTTGATTCGCAAATTTTCATTGACATTGGTGTCATATTGGCTTAGATATGATGGTAGGAAGATTTGAATTTAACATTGAGCTTCAACCAATGCCATGCTATTGTGGGGGCTATCACCCCCACAATAATGAGGATTATATCCCAATGTCTTACAAAAGGCTAAAAGAGTATGGCTAGTTCTTAACGGTTGACATTTGACAGATGGGGGAAGATGCAGTATTTGTTCAAATTAATCAGCTTTTGCACCAACGATTAACAACAAGCACTCATCCTTTAAAATCATGCTCTGTGCTCAGGTGGCTATTAAAGACAGACTCCAGCGATTTTTTTGAACATTCCCAGTATAAATGCACTAAAGTACACACACCAAAGTGCAAAAAAAGTATGTTTTGTGCAAAATTGTCTTTTTTTTTTTTTTAACTTTCAGTGCGTTCTCAAATTACCTCCCCCAGACCGAGGTTCCACAACTGGAAGGCATTACATCATCGGCCTTAACCCCACCCCTCCTGTAGGTTAGGTTACCTGGTGGCAGAGTTGCCTACCATTGTCGGTAATCAAGTAGAATTGTTTTGGAGAAAGTCACAGTACAGCCATAGAACATTCTACAGGTGACTGTGAGGACAGAGTTTATTTAGTAATGTGATTCACTGTGTTGAAATGGACATACCTGGATCAATCCCCATGCCACTGTTTGAAACAACACTGCATCAGATACAGTCAAGTATTTTTTTTTTGTGGCTTATTAATTGATCCATCCATTGATGGCCCTAAGTAAGGCTGTGAGTCTCATGTTGTCTTTTATAGTGTGTGACATCTTCATAGAAATAACCAGAATTCTCGCTAGATGTGGAAAATCCCCACTAAAGAGTGCTCTAACATAGACATATCAGGCCATACCCTACTCTAGGCATTTAATAGTGTCACAGGGAACCAACTCCGCATTAGGTGACTGACTCAAGAATATAGGACACGGGGAGGCCAGCCAGGGTCTCAGTTTGTTGACAGAGAGGGATTTCCTTCTTGGGGTGCTGCATCTTAACAGGGTGTCTTCTCTTCTCCTTATCTACTCGCCATTACTGATTTAAACAAACTATTTGGCCAGGTGAAAGCAAATTCCTTATTACTTTATACTGAGATGCAGGCCTATCTTTATATTGGAGTGGTACTTGTCACTTTGTAGGCTATTAAAGAAGGACCAATAACAGACACATCCATGATTTTATTTGCTCCATACTTTGAATAGGCTATAAACTGTATATTTGTGTGACAACCTGTGGTCACGGTCACATCCTATTTCCACTTCTTTATTTATTTAGAAAAGGTTTGCGTTTCTGTGGTGGGCAATCATCCATGTTGACTGTAGTGTTGTTGCCCAACGTAACTAGTTGACCCATTTGTCCACTGAAATAGCTGCATCTCTATGTGTGCCTGATGTCATATTTAGCCACTTGAAGAGAGTTTGAAGCCAGCAGCACGCAACCTCACAACTCAGATTTACTTACACTCTCATAGCGAGCAATTATAATCTGAAGAACAGCTACTACCGTTCAAGTGAAATGGTATGAGCTTTAAGTGTGTTGTTATAGCAAACACTGTCCCAATCCACCCCCTCCACCCCCGCAGTTAACCAGAAAAGAAGAGAGTTCAGTCACTTTGAGCCTAGAGTGACCACAATTAGACCTCTCAATTCCTAGAAGTTTACCAATGGGGTACTTGCTTGAGTACTGGCCAATTTTTTGCCTAGGCTACACCAGGTGGAATTGCTTGGGTAAGAAGGTCAATCTCCAATGTGCTGCTGTGTCCAATGTACAGGATAGATAGGATAGTGTAAGCAAAAGTTGCAAATCTGATGTCGAAGAGACGAAGATCTTACTTCACATACTTGGGCTATTTTCTAACTGGGTAAATCCATTTGAATTCAATCACTTTTTGACAGCATCCCTTTTGATTTTAAACAAAACTTTCCATACATGTTTGCCCGGGGAAGAAGTGGTCAGAAAGTGACTTTTTGGACCAGAATGTCAATACATTTAGGAGATGGAGGTGCTCCAAGCCATTTTGCATACCCTACCATACCATGAGACATCCATGTCTTCATCATTGGAAAATATAAACAGTTGAGTTTGATATAATTTAAAAGCCTACAAACAGGATTGTCAAACTACTTTATAATTTAAAAAGTATATATTTAATAATAAATCAGCTTTTTGTTTTGACCTTTAATGTCAATTATCTAAAAGCGTAAACTCAGATTTTTTAGTATTCACATACAGTGGGGGGGAAAAGTATTTAGTCAGCCACCAATTGTGCAAGTTCTCCCACTTAAAAAGATGAGAGAGGCCTGTAATTTTCATCATAGGTACACGTCAACTATGACAGACAAAATTAGAAAAAAAATTCCAGAAAATCACATTGTAGGATTTTTAATGAATTTATTTGCAAATTATGGTGGAAAATAAGTATTTGGTCAATAACAAAAGTTTCACAATACTATGTTATATACCCTTTGTTGGCAATGACACAGGTCAAACGTTTTCTGTAAGTCTTCACAAGGTTTTCACACACTGTTGCTGGTATTTTGGTTGTGATGTTTTGGGGCTGTCGCTGGGCAACACGGACTTTCAACTCCCTCCAAAGATTCTCTATGGGGTTGAGATCTGGAGACTGGCTAGGGCACTCCAGGACCTTGAAATGCTTCTTACGAAGCCACTCCTTCGTTGCCCGGGCGGTGTATTTGGGATCATTGTCATGCTGAAAGACCCAGCCACGTTTCATCTTCAATGCCCTTGCTGATGGAAGGAGGTTTTCACTCAAAATCTCATGATACATGGCCCCATTCATTATTTCCTTTACACGGATCAGTTGTCCTGGTCCCTTTGCAGAAAAACAGCCCCAAAGCATGATGTTTCCACCCCCATGCTTCACAGTAGGTATGGTGTTCTTTGGATGCAACTTAGCATTCTTTGTCCTCCAAACACGACGAGTTTTTACCAAAAAGTTCTATTTTGGTTTCATCTGACCATATGACATTCTCCCAATCCTCTTCTGGATCATCCAAATGCACTCTAGCAAACTTCAGACGGGCCTGGACATGTACTGGCTTAAGCAGGGGGACACGTCTGGCACTGGAGGATTTGAGTCCCTGGCGGCGTAGTGTGTTACTGATGGTAGGCTTTGTTACTTTGGTCCCAGCTCTCTGCAGGTCATTCACTAGGTCCCCACGTCTGGTTCTGGGATTTTTGCTCACCGTTCTTGTGATCATTTTGACCCCACGGGGTGAGATCTTGCGTGGAGCCCCAGATCGAGGGAGATTATCAGTGGTCTTGTATGTCTTCCATTTCCTAATAATTGCTCCCACAGTTGATTTCTTCAAACCAAGCTGCTTACCTATTGCAGATTCAGTCTTCCCAGCCTGGTGCAGGTCTACAATTTTGTTTCTGGTGTCCTTTGACAGCTCTTTGGTCTTGGCCATAGTAGAGTTTGGAGTGTGACTGTTTGAGGTTGTGGACAGGTGTCTTGTATACTGATAACAAGTTCAAACAGGTGCCATTAATACAGGTAACGAGTGGAGGACAGAGGAGCCTCTTAAAGAAGAAGTTACAGGTCTGTGAGAGCCAGAAATCTTGCTTGTTTGTAGGTGACCAAATACTTATTTTCCACCATAATTTGCAAATAAATTCATTAAAAATCCTACAATGTGATTTTCTGGGAAAAAAATCTCCATTTGTCTGTCATAGTTGACGTGTACCTATGATGAAAATGACAGGCCTCTCTCATCTTTTTAAGTGGGAGAACTTGCACAATTGGTGGCTGACTAAATACTTTTTTTCCCCACTGTATGTTGTAGCTTAGACCCTACTTTACATCATCTGAGGTTTTTGTGGTGTGCCAGCCATCGGTTGAGAGACAACATGCTCTTGAATACAAGGTGGGTGTAATTTCAATCATAGATCACTCTAATTTCGCTGGTACACCATTGACATTTAACTTGAATTTACATTTTTACTTCTAATTACTACCACAAACATGGCGGCCGGTCCACCCACTTTTGAATTTCAACTTAAATGGTCATGTCTATTCTATGATCCATATTTATATGATTTCAATAGGTTTCCTATGGAGGATTGACAGTATAATTTAAAACAACCGATATTCCAATTCAATTCTCTGATGTGTGTTCCAGAGGAGGCTGGTTGGAGGCGCTATAGGAGGACAGGCTCATTGTAATGGCTGGAATGGAATCAATGGAACGGTGTCAGACGTGGTTTCCATATGTTTACATTTACATTTTAGTCATTTAGCAGACGCTCTTATCCAGAGCGACTTACATGAGCAATTATGTTTGATGTGTTTGATACCGTTCCATTGATTTCCATGCCAGCCGTTACAATGAGCCCGTCCTCCTATCGCTCCTCCCACCAGCCTCCAACCATCTTTGTGGCACCATTTGAAAGTAGAAATTTCAATTTTATTCAATTTTAGTACATTTATCAGCAAAAACTGATGGCGGGCACAACACAAAAACCTCAGATGATGCAAAATAGGGTCTAAGCTACAACATGTGAATATGAAAAAAAAAATAGTTGACACGTTTTTAGATAATTCACATTTAAGGTTTAAAAATGACATTTGTATTAAATGTTTTTTAAAGAAATTATAAAATAGTTTGACAACCCTGTTTGTAAGCTTTTAAATGTTATCAATCTCAACCGTTTATCTTTTCTAGTGATGAAGACATGGATATCTGATGTTATGGTGGGGTATGCAAAATAGGTGAACTTTAGCACCTTTATCTCTTGAATGTTTTGGCATCTAGGTCCAAAAAGTCACTTTTAGTACTTCCACATTGGGCAAACATTTATGGAAAGTTTTGTTCAAATCAAAAGGGGTGCTGTCAAAAAGTGATTGCATTCAAATAGATTTACCCAACTGTAAACAGGCTCATATAGAGACTCCCTCTGCAGTTCAACATGCAGTTCATTACATCACTCTCCAATCTCCACTGAACCATGTTGGAAGAAGAAGAGTGATGATGTCCACTGACTGACTCGTTCCAGAAATATCCCTTGATGATCTCATGGTGAATCACCTCTCTCCACCGCAGAAGCAGCAGATGTCGAGTTAATGCCAAATTAAATCAGAGCTCCATTTGTAAGGCCAGTTGTTCCTGGACCATGTCAAATGTAAAGAGGGAGGAGAGGCTTCAAACCAGCAGTAGCTGATGTGGTCGCTGTGTTGTGTTTGGCATCAATCAAGTGCCACTGAAATAGGACCAAGGCTATCCTTCTATTGAGTGCTATGGTTGTTTTCCCCCTTGTATATTTGAAGCATATAGGACTATGCTTTTGCTATTTTCATATAAGTCCTAGTACCAGTTCTCCAATAGCACTACTATATCTGTCCCCTCTCTCTCCTCTGGCTCTGAAGGGCTTGTGTTGAGCTGATACGGTGGGGCTGAACTGTGTTCTGTTCTCCCATGACCTTCAGCGGTGGCATAACTGTCAGTCTATGTTTGTCAGCTCTGCCTCCTTCTAGCTGATAGCCATGGACCAAAGCCCTGATCCCTTCTCATGGTCTGCAAACATGTGGTGTGTGTGTAAAGAGATCTCTGGGAATTGATGCAGCAAAACCCATTGTCAATTGTGAATACGTAAACGCTAATTGATTCTATCAAGGATGTAATGAACTACAATAATGCTGTGTATGTGAGAGGGCTGGCTGCTGTATTTCTCATCCCCTACACCAGGGTTCCCCAATTAGATTTCCAAAAGGGCCAAATTTGGTCAGGCATGCCAAGCCGAGGGCCAACGTTTTTTTTTTTTTGGCGACAGTTTTATGAGTTTTCACTTCTATTGTGATTTTATAATTATTAGTAGTGGTGTTAGGAGTCACATAAGAGAAAAATACTAAATTAGTCCAAAACCAACTATTTAATTATGAAATGCCCCTGGAGCATATTCTGTGCAAACAAAAAGTCCAGCAAACACATTCACACACACACACACACAGCGCCCACTTCTGTCTGGAACGCCCATGCTTTGGATATCTGCGTTCAGGCGGTCTTTCTAAGAGAAGAGACAGAAGGACTGTCACGGTTTCGGCCGAGGCTGCTCCTCCTCCTTGCTCGGGCAGGCTTCGGCGGTCGTCGTCCCCGGAGTACTAGCTACCACCGTTGTATGTTATCGATGTTTGATTGGTTTCGTCTTTATTGTACACCTGTTTCCGTTTGGGTTAATGATGTCCCCTATAAGTTTCTCGTTTTGTTAGTCGTGTGTTGTGTGTTATTGTTCGCCTGTCATTTTGGTGCTGCTCGTGTTTTGTATTTTCCTGGTCTGTCGCACTGTGTGTTTTCGTGCGCTTGGAGTATTGTATTTTACGCACTGGTGCGTATCACTCGCCTCCTGTTTTGTTTGAGGTCAGTGTCTTGTTTATTGTTTTGTGCAGTAAAGTCGGTTGACTTAGCTTCTGTGTCCTGCGTGTGACTCCTCCACCACATCCACCTCAGCCGGTTACTGACAAGGACAAACACAGACAGACAGAGATTTTTAGTTAGGTACTTTTCAAATGTGTTATCAGAATATGCCACATTAGTTTTTAAACTTTTAAAATAAATATGTGAACCAAATAATATCAAGCTGTTAACAACCAAAAGTGTTTGATATTAATGTGACAATATAATTAATTAGCTTTTATTTGTGTATAATTTTTTTATTGCTGTGTATTACATTTAAAATTACATTTAAACATTTAAAACTAGTTGGATGCCATTTACATTTATTTAAGCTGTGTAGCATATTTAGTAGGAAACATGCTATTAAATATGAAATGGTTATTTCATTGTAATAATTATTATACCACAAGAAGATTGAAAAATAGCAAAAAAATAATTGGATCTGGTTCACTCACCAATCAGTGAGAGAAGTGAGAGCGACGGGATGAGGCAACCTTTCTGATGTCAGGCTTGTATTCTGTTGTGGCAATCCTGAGGCACTGTCCAAGATGTGAATCTGAGAGTCTTTCTGTCCTGGCTCTTGATAGCATTCATTGAAGAAAATGCTGATTCACAGATGTATGTTGAGGGGAACATCGTGAGTAGGAGCATTGCAATATCTCTGGTGTTTTTAAAACGAGCTTGGGGAACCACGTTGATCCAAAAGTCACTCACCAGTGCATCCTTGTGTTGAGCTTTGAGCAAATCAGATGTTCCCATCTCCAAGATTTCCATCTGAAGAGCAGCCTCATCTATGGAAGGCACCAGCTTTTTGGCCTCTGCAGTCCATTGGCCTTCAGCTGACAGAAAACGTCCGTCTTACGAAGAGAAGGATGTCAGCTGAGAGTTTAGGGGAGCTTTCAAATCTTCCCTTGAAGTTTTCTGCCAGCCTGGACACAAAATCCTTCATTCTGTCTTCCTGCTTTCTTCTGGCAACTTTCTCCCATGAATGTCTCTCTCCAGGAGGTGCAGCTTTGACCGGAAAGCTTCAATCGCCTCATACATGTCAGCAACAGTGTGGTTCTTGCCTTGTAGTCGCAGGTTAAGGTGATTTAGATGTTACTTTTTTGTGTGACATCATGTCTCATCTGATATCACCTTGTTGTCAGTTAAAAAGCTCAAAAAGTTGCTGGCTTTTTGGCTCTGCAGGCTGGATAAAAATGACAAGTTAATCACGCAGGTAGGTCACACACCCTCTCCAACACACAGCCTTTGCTCAGCCAGCGAACGTCATTGTGGAGCAAAAGATCCTTGTGATCAGCTGACATTTCCTCGAGTAATGCTCTAAAAAGGCGATGCTGCAGACTAGAGCTCTCACGGACAAAGTTAACTAGTCGAGTCACAGTATCCATGGTCTCTTTTTTGGCACCAAACTGACTTGTGAATAATGCAGTGAAATGTCAGGAGTGCTGGGTTAACGGCAGAAAGCCTGCTTACCAAGCCCTGGTGGTGTCCCACCATTGACGGAGCCCCGTCGGTAACAACAGAGACAATTTTACTCACATCTAAGCCATTCCTTTCGAAGAACTGTGTCAGCTCGTTGAATATTATTTCCCCGGTTGTACGCCCGGTTAGAGAAATCAAACACAGCAGCTCCTCCCGGAATGTCTTCCCATCAAAAAATCTTGCGAACACAGACAGCTGTTCCATGTCGGTTCGGTCACAAGACGAGTCTATTGCCAGTGAGAATGCTTCGGTTTTCCTCAAATCTGTGAGTAGACTGGAAAAACACTCCTCCGCTAAAACTTCAACTCTTCTGGTTGCCGTGTTAGCCGACAGCGGCACTTGCTTCAACAGCTCAACAACTTATTTTTTTATTGGTTCCTCTTGGTTTAAGACTTCGGCAGCCATGTCGATTGCACATTGTTTAATGAACTCTGCATCGGCGAATGGCTTCTTAGCTCTTGTGCCGTGTAATGAGGCAGCTGTTGCGCTCTCTTGTGCCGATGTTGTTTTACACATAGTTAAAACCGAGTGCTTGTATGACGTTAACATGCTTGCAATTTTTTGTTTGCGCTGGTCAGATTTTTCTGGGTAGTTTGCATTAAAACTGGCAGCATGAATAGAGTTAAAATGCCGCTTCAGATTGTCCGCTTTGATTACAGCAACAGTCTGCATGCATATTAAGCATGTGGGCTTAGCACTGTTGTGGTCCGGTAAAAAAAAGCAATACCTCTCAGTCCAGTCAGTTTTGAACTGACGGTTCTCCTGGTCTACCTTGCGTATCTTGGCGATTTGCCATGTTGGTTTGACTGGATTTAATACTTTTTTTGTGAGGAAGTGGTCAGTCCTTTTGATGAAAGAGGGTTAACTGGCGAGCGGCTGCGGCTACTGTGTGTGTGTGTGTGTGACACTACACTAGGTAGCTAGTCGAGTGGAGACGAGTACGCAAAGCGCGCAAAGCACGTCTTACGTACAGTGGGGAAAACAAGTATTTAGTCAGCCACCAATTGTGCAAGTTCTCCCACTTAAAAAGATGAGAAAGGCCTGTAATTTTCATCATAGGTACACGTCAACTATGACAGACAAATTGAGAATTTTTTTCTCCAGAAAATCACATTGTAGGATTTTTTATGAATTTATTTGCAAATTATGGTGGAAAATAAGTATTTGGTCACCTAAAAACAAGCAAGATTTCTGGCTCTCACAGATCTGTAACTTCTTCTTTAAGAGGCTCCTCTGTCCTCCACTCGTTACCTGTATTAATGGCACCTGTTTGAACTTGTTATCAGTATAAAAGACACCTGTCCACAACCTCAAACAGTCACACTCCAAACTCCACTACGGCCAAGACCAAAGAGCTGTCAAAGGACACCAGAAACAAAATTGTAGACCTGCACCAGGCTGGGAAGACTGAATCTGCAATAGGTAAGCAGCTTGGTTTGAAGAAATCAACTGTGGGAGCAATTATTAGGAAATGGAAGACATACAAGACCACTGATAATCTCCTTCGATCTGGGGCTCCACGCAAGATCTCACCCCGTGGGGTCAAAATGATCACAAGAACGGTGAGCAAAAATCCCAGAACCACACGGGGGGACCTAGTGAATGACCTGCAGAGAGCTGGGACCAAAGTAACAAAGCCTACCATCAGTAACACACTACGCCGCCAAGGACTCAAATCCTGCAGTGCCAGACGTGTCCCCCTGCTTAAGCCAGTACATGTCCAGGCCCGTCTGAAGTTTGCTAGAGTGCATTTGGATGATCCAGAAGAGGATTGGGAGAATGTCATATGGTCAGATGAAACCAAAATAGAACTTTTTGGTAAAAACTCAACTCGTCGTGTTTGGAGGACAAAGAATGCTGAGTTGCATCCAAAGAACACCATACCTACTGTGAAGCATGGGGGTGGAAACATAATGCTTTGGGGCTGTTTTTCTGCAAAGGGACCAGGACGACTGATCCGTGTAAAGGAAATAATGAATGGGGCCATGTATCGTGAGATTTTGAGTGAAAACCTCCTTCCATCAGCAAGGGCATTGAAGATGAAACATGGCTGGGTCTTTCAGCATGACAATGATCCCAAACACACTGCCCGGGCAACGAAGGAGTGGCTTCGTAAGAAGCATTTCATGGTCCTGGAGTGGCCTAGCCAGTCTCCAGATCTCAATCCCATAGAACATCTTTGGAGGGAGTTGAAAGTCTGTGTTGCCCAGCGACAGCCCCAAAACATCACTGCTCTAGAGGAGATCTGCATGGAGGAATGGGCCAAAATACCAGCAACAGTGTGTGAAAACCTTGTGAAGACTTACAGAAAACGTTTGACCTGTGTCATTGCCAACAAAGGGTATATAACAAAGTATTGAGAAACTTTTGTTATTGACCAAATACTTATTTTCCACCATAATTTGCAAATAAATTCATAAAAAATCCTACAATGTGATTTTCTGGAAATGTTTTTCTCATTTTGTCTGTCATAGTTGACGTGTACCTATGATGAAAATTACAGGCCTCTCTCATCTTTTTAAGTGGGAGAACTTGCACAATTGGTGGCTGACTAAATACTTTTTCCCCCCACTGTATGCACGCGGTAAAGGCCACAGGTCAAGATGTGGGATAATTTCAAAATAAAGCAGAGCCGCGGATATTAAATTAATGTTTATTATAACAAGTGAATGCCAATGCTGTCAGTGTGGGCCAGACATTTGGCTCTTGCGGGCCGGATCTGGCCCGCGGGCCGCTTATTAGGGTTGGCTGCCCTACACCCAGTGTTCAAATACCACCTAATGAACAACTGCATGGGTCCCTGAAGGACAAACGCGCCACCACAACGATAGCACCGGCGGCAACGTTTTTTATTAGACCAGATAGCTGTTCGCTCACACCTGACAGATGTTCTGGGAGTTTTAATATTTAATATGCCATTTAGCAGACGCTTTTATCCAAAACGACTTACAGTCATGCGTGCATACATTTTTTTTTTTTGTGTATGGGTGTTCCCGGGGATCGAACCCACTACCTTTGCGTTACAAGCGCCGTGCTCTACCAGCTGAGCTACAGAGGACCACGGAGTTTGATACATTTACACATTTAGCAGACTGTTACGGATACAGGTATCCTGTGTCTTTTTGTGTTTTTCCTCTCCTTCTGCCCTAATACAGGTGTCCTGTATGTTCCTGATTGGTGGTCGTTGGGGTGTCTGCTGATTGCTGAGGTGGACCAATCAGTGGACATTCCTCTGCATTGCACCACCTGTTTCTGGTTTTTCAATCACACATCCCATTGTTTAAAAGCCGGTCAGTTGTGTTTGTAGAGAGAGACTATTTTCCGAATGTGAGTATGGATACTGTGGTGTCCTGTGTTTTGTGTACTCACTCTAGTGGCACAGCTAGCACTGCGATGCAGTGCCTTAGACCACTGCGCCACTCGGGAGGCTAGTTTGATTCATCTTGGTGACCTTGCTGTGTGGGAAGTCATCATCTCTTTAATTGCCCGAGTGCAGCTGTGGTGTTGAAGGCTTTCTACTCACTAGTCCTTTTTTGTTCCGCCAGCACAACAAGGCCCAGAAAGCAGAGGACCAGGGCCCAGCAGCAGTCACCACCGAGGCCAGTCTGGGTGAGAGGACGCAGGCGCAGGGACAGGCTCGTCACGCCAGCGAGACACCCCCCAGCAGGAGGGCCCAGAGGGAAGGTAAGCCAGTGAAACCCCCCCACAGTATTACAAATCCCTCAGTCAATTGGGAAGAAAAGTACAACTGTAATCCTCTTCCCTCTCCTCACAGCTGTGCATATAAAGAAGATCGTGTTGAAGGGGATCTCACGGAGGAGGACAGACAGGGAATACAATTTTGTGGTATGTTCTCAGTCTTCATACACTTTCACACAACTTCACTCCGGAATGAACTTTTCTTGCCATTTAATTCAATTGTAATAACCAACAATGATAGTATAGTTGAGTCAGTCATTGCAGGTTTCTACACTTTTCCACTGGTCCCACTGGTGCTACCAACTTTGTCAGTGATTTGGTTAAAAAACATGATAATTGATAATGACCTGGCCTGTGTCCCATAATGTGCCTGCATTCCATACGGAACCAGGCTAATCATGACTAGCCATTTTTTAAATTAGCATGCCCTAGTGTTCTTACGTTGCCCAGTTCTTTAGTTTATCGCCAACCTCTGTGTTAATCCAGGGCTTTTGATTGGGGAAGCAGAAAACCCTCACCGTGGGTACAACGTTGCCTATATATTTTCGAATGAAGCTGGTGACGGAGGTAGTTAGCTCGTCAATGTTATCGGCGGAGTCTCAAAACATATTACAATCAGCGCTAGCAAAGCAGTCCTGTAGCATAACCTCTGATTCTGGTGACCATTTCTCAACGGAGAGAATCGCGGGTACTTCCTGTTTCAGCTTCTGCTTGTAAACAGGAAGCAAGAGTACGGAGTCATGATCTGATTTGCCGAATGGAGGACAAGGGAGGGCTTGTGGGTAGAATAGCAGTGGTGTAGGACTTTATCGCCCCTAGTGGCGCTGGAGAGGTGTTGATGGAAGTTGGGCATCACATGTCTTAGTGAACCAGAAAGGCAGCCTCTGGGTGTAGGTTTTCCTGCTTGTTAATAGCCTTGTACAGGTCGTTAAGCACCAGCGTGTTATTTTTATTGTCCTGAGGTGGATTGTACACAGCAGTCACAATAACAGCTGAAAACTCTCTCGGGAGGTAGAAGGGTCGGCATTTGACCATCAGGTATTCCAAGACGGGTGAACAGTGTGTCGACATTTCCACCGCGCTGGAATTAGCACACCATTTGGAGTTGATGAAGAAGCAAATCCCTCTCCCCCTCGATTTCCCCGACTCCACTGTCCTGTCCGCCCGGTGAATGGAGAATCCATCAAGTTGGATAGCCGTGGGGGGTATCTTGTTCGAGAGTCATGTTTCTGAAAAGCAAAGAATATTGCAGTTCCGAGAGTCCCGTTGGTAGCAAATCCGCGATCGGAGGTCATCCATCTTATTATCAAGTGACTGGCCAGTAGAGTGGAGGGAAGAGGTGGCCGGTTTTCCCTTCGCCTGAATCTCACCAGGATCCCCACTCTCTTGCCTCTAACGCCGCCGTTTCCTCTTGGGTAGCCCGAAAATTGAGTTGGAATTAGAGAGCCCAGGGCAGATGAGTCGAAGCCCAAATGGGGGTAAGTAACTGCCGATCTGATGTTCAAGAGTTCTTAAAAATAGAGGACAAATAAACGACAATAGCAATGTTGGGTCGGAGCTTGCAAAACGGCGCCATCTTTACAACACTTTACTTTAGGGAAGCTTAGCTTTTGGACTCACTACCTATGTCTGTAGCGCACTTGTGATGAAGTTTTCAAAACAAATGGCCACTGAATTTATGCATATAATCATGATTCTGCAGTGGTGTAAAGTACTTAAGTAAAAATACTTTAAAGTACTACTTACTTACTTACTAACTTTTACTTTTTTTTTACATTTTAGTCATTTAGCAGACACTCTTATCCAGAGCGACTTAGTTAGTGAGTGCATACATTATTATTATTTTTTTCATACTGGCCCCCCGTGGGAATCGAACCCACAACCCTGGCGCCATGCTCTACCTATTCTGCCAGATAGGCATAGGCTACTTTGTAGTTCACTATTAATTGCATTTCCATCGACCCGAAGATGGTTAGGCTATCATTAGCATTGCTAATGGCTACACAAAGTGGTAGACACATAGGACCTATGCGCACTGCATAGTGCCGTTGTTTCCTCTTCAGAAAGTAGGTTTATTTTTGGTCAATTGCACATTACTGTTTGAATAAATCATGAAAAGAAAAAAGCTAATTGTGAACCAAAAACGAACGTGTCCCGGTTAAAAAAAATCGCTGTGTCGCACTGCCAAGTCAAACAGTCACAAATACGACTGTTTTGGTCGCAGTATCGAACTCTGCATTGCTCTTGGAACAGCCAGTGCAGTGGAGTTTCCTGTGAGCGTGTCCTGTGCCTGTGGCATTTGGCAGTATGAGTTGAGAAGCACAGGCCATAGAGGTCACTACTCCAGGAAAAATAAGAACGGGGAGGGGAAGGGGGTGTTACAGGAAATACTTTCTCCAACTCTCCAACACTCCCCTTCGCCTCCTGAAATATTGAAAGAAATTCCTATCCACCTTTTTTATTTACATATTTACTTTCCACCTCTCTTTTCCCCCTCCGACTCTCTCTCACACCCTCCTCTGTGTGGATAAAAAAAAGTGGTGCGATCTCTTGGGGTGAACATCCGGTAGTGTGACTTAAAGAGAGCAAGAGGGAAAGGGAGGTAATGAGAGAAAGGGAAAGTGAGAGCACAGCCCTGTGTCAAAGACACGACTCAACAGCTGTGTCTGGGCCTACGGCTGTCTGCCTTCAGCTCTGCTCTGACACAGCGGGCATTTGGCTCTGGTGCTGGGTGTGATTTCACCATTCCTGGCTCCCACCAGGCCCCAAATCAAACCGAGTTACCACCTCCCTTTCTATCTGTTAGCACTAGTAGCAGGCCCCTAATGTAGATCTGTTTGGAGAGCATGTTGTGTTCATGTCTTTCAGCTTATTGGAAATAACGTTTTAGGCCATTGCTTGTATCAGCACACACAAAAAATACTACCGTTTACTATAGAATACTACGGTACTTACTATATAATTATGTAGTATACTGTAGAATACTAAACTACATACTGTAGTATCCCTCGATCATGTGTATTACTTAGTATAGAATGTTGTAGAATACTACACAAAAAAAAACACTAGTAAATACTACATAAATGTCCTCAAAAACACTACAGTCTGCAAAAACACTGCATTTTAAAAACTATATTAAATACTACAGTATTTAATTTGCATATACCGTGCCCATTCCCCTCCCCCATATCCCAATTTGTGCCACCTATAAGTGAGAAACCTACATGCCAAGTATAGACCATATATTGTTCTCTACAGGTTATAGAAAAGAGCAGAAGCTCTGAACTCTCCGTTCACAACCCAGTCCTACCTACCTATAGATTATGGAAAGTTTGCTCTTTTAGTATTTCTCCTCAAGTAGAAAGACCCCAATTCTATGTCAAAGATAATAAAACAAAAACCGTTTAGTAAATACTACAGTAATGTCCCCAAAAACACTACAGTGTATATACTACAGTCCGCAAAAACACTACAGTAATTACCATAGTATATACTACTATTTTTTTACTACAGTATTTATACTATAGTAAACTGTAAATACTACAGTATACTACAGTAAAGACTTCAGTCCGCAAAAACACTACAGGGAATGCTTGAGTATTCCTACCATAGTATACACTATAGTAGGGGGCACCTGTTTCTTATACAATGCAGAAAAACAAAATGATTTGAAGACACTGCTAGCCTATCAAAACCCAGATTAATTGGTGATTTTGTAGCCACATAGAGTAGTTCTGTATTCTATCTCCTAGCGGACCTCTCGTCTTGGTCACAACCTTCCTTCATGGTCTGGTGGGAATGATTTAGCAGCTTTTAAACACACCACAGCCTGGCCTCAGGAAGGCCACAGAAAGTGTTAAGCTCTCCCGCCAGTTTCCTTTTCAGACTTTATGGGCTGGTTTACTGAATGCTGGCATGGCCACAACAGTCAGACACTGTAATCCTGAACCTGTCTGAAGCTGACACTGTGTAAACCAGATAATAACCTGTAGAGGAGGAAGTGTGTTTGTGTTAGTGCGGGGGCATGTTGGTTTACTCATCAGCTAAGCCTATGTCGATACATGTGAAGATTTTATTTGAGGGCAATGACTGTCCTGCTTTTGCCTTGGTTTTATTTTTACATGAGAGCTAAAGCTCAACTGCTTTTGATGACGGACGATTTATTGACTTGTCAGCAGGGGCGATGGACCAGGCTAGCATTGAAAACGCCACCACGTATCCCCCTGATCTTTTGCCATGGCCTTGTGTGTAAACGTTACCCCGCGCTCGCCACTCAAGCAATGGAACAAGGGCAACGACCTTGGAGCTGGCTGGAATTCGACAAATTCCTCGTTTGTTTGTGTGTGTGACCCGCCTCCTTGCGCCAGTACTGTCACATGTTTCTACCAAACAGGGAAACCCGCTAGGGTTCATACTGGCTTGTCTTTGTCAATGTGTGTTGTTTGTGATGCGTTGTAGCTAGTTAGGCTACCCCCCTTGGTGGGTGTTTGTCTCAATGACATCCCTTAGGTGGCCTCCTAAAAATGCACAGGGGCTGCTCAAACTAAGGGAGGAAACATTGAAAAGCCCTTCCCTGCTTACATGTTATGTATGGAGGGGGATGACTTGCATTTTCCAGCAACCTTTTCCTCAATGTCGATATGGTTGAGTGTACTGCCCCTGGTGCTGGTCAGCTCTCTTGCCAGTGGCCCTGTCATATGGCCTCTTTAGGTCCACAAAGGATTTCTCCTGGCACAGCAGAGGTTATGTCCCTTAAAGCCAGGTCATACTGACCCTCATAATACAGTAAGTCACTTTAGTCTTTGTTGCCAGTATATTAACTCCATTACCTCAGCAGGTGGTGCCATGGTGGGGCAGTGGCAGGGACAGACAGGGCACGGTTTGCTAGAGAGAGGAGAGGGGAGCAGCAAGAGAGAGGTGTTCCGCTGGGGGATTCCCTTTGTCTAGCCTGCCTGCCTGAGCCTTACCAAGCCAGGCCCCGTGCCAAGCCCCGTCACCCCACCACCCCTCTCTCACTGCTCTGATCATGTGATTTAGCCTCTAATGAGGGATGAGGAAACACTGCTGCTGTGCTAGACACACACACAGTCTCTCTCACTCACTCTGTTCATTCTGTGTCATAACTCCCCAGCCTGTCCCTGTTGATGCTGTCCTCACCTTACGGGCAGAGTGATGGGTGTTGCAGGGATGAGTGACTGACGGACAGATGAGGACTCCCAGCCAGTCTTGCGGACGATGGCGTTAGGATTTCGCCCGTGGTGTCAGCCCGGCTGTTGTTAATGTTCTCCAGATATTCTTATTTTTCGTCCTCTTCCTTCGCCTCTTTTTGCCTGAGCGAGCAAATGTGTCATTACTGTTGTGCATAAATGCCTCCACCACATGTATCCTGTCTCGTTTTCCGCCAACAGCCATTTTTTTTCTCTTTTAGCTCCAGTGTTGACTTGTCTGCCTGCCAAAGTGAACTGAAAATTAGGAGTTTAATTTTGTTGCTGATTTGAAATGTCTAGGTACATGTTGAGAGTTATAATGTGAATCTGGATGATTCCTTCCTTTAGCGTGAAATCAATTGTGATAGCGGTCGTCTAAATGCTAGCTAACCAAAATGAGGGAAAACTAAAATGGATGAATGTTCTTAAATAGTCCGACCCTAACCTAATGTCAGTAAATGTAGCCTGGCCTCCTTAGTAGAACTAGCAAAAGGCTAGAATGCTCAGTGTGTAATGTTGCTGTGTGAGATGGTTTAGGCTTACTATCTGGAGCATACTAGCAGAACCTAGACCAAGGTAAGCCTGCCACTCCCATTCTTTTGCACATGCTATGGAAATTCTAAGCTGCACTGTAGCTAAGTAGAAAGAACATGGGGTTGCCGCCTGTTTTGGACTACTTTACATTTTAAAAAATACATTTTAGTAGACGCTCTTATCCAGAGCGACTTACAGGAGTAATTAGGGTTAAGTGCCTTGCTCAAGGGTACATCGGCAGATTATTTAGCTAGTCGGCTCAGGGATTCAAACCAGCGACCTTTCGGTTACTGGCCCAGCACTCTTTTTTTTTTACATTTACATTTTAGTCATTTAGCAGACGCTCTTATCCAGAGCGACTTACATGAGCAATTAGGGTTAAGTGCCTTGCTTAAGGGCACATCGACAGATTTTTCACCTAGTCGGCTCGGGGATTAGAACCAGCGACCTTTCGGTTACTGGCACAACGCTCTTACCCACTAAGCTACCTGCCGCCCTTACTTTCAGGTATCCAAACAACGAGGCTATTTCTAATGTGTGTAGTACTGGTATCTCTTTTAATATGGACTCGCATGGACTTCAGTAGCCTGTATTCATCCCCACAATTTCCTAATGTGAAAATTACTAAATATGTTTCTCTGTCTGACTCTGACTTATTATTATTTTTTATTGCCTAGTGGTGTGGTAGTGAAAGCGTCACTGCACCCTGAACGTGGCTTGGCATGGTACTAGCTAGCCAGACCCACCTGCCTGCTGTTGCTACCGCTGGCCTGGGGACATTTACATCATTTAGCAGATGCTCTTATCCAGAGCGACTTACAAATTGGTGCATTCAACTTATGATAGCCAGTGGGACAACCTCTTTTTTTTAATGGGGGGGGGTTGGGGAGAAGGATTACTTTATACTATTCCAGGTATTCCTTAAAGAGGTAGGGTTTCAAGTGTCTCCGGAAGGTGGTCAGTGACTCCGCTGTCCTGGCGTCGTGGGGGAGCTTGTTCCACCATTGGGGTGCCATAGCAGCAAATAGCTTTGACTGGGCTGAGTGGGAACTGTGCTTCCGTAGAGGTCGGGGAGCTAGCAGGCCAGAGGTGGATGAACGTAGTGCCCTCGTTTGGGTGTAGGGTCTGATCAGAGCCTGAAGGTAAGGAGGTGCCGTTCCCCTCACAGCTCCGTAGGCAAGCACCATGGTCTTGTAGTAGATGCGAGCCTCAACTGGAAGCCAGTGGAGTGTGCGGAGGAGCGGTGTGACATGAGAGAACTTGGGAAGGTCGAACACCAGACGGGCTGCGGCGTTCTGGATAAGTTGTAGGGGTTTAATGGCACAGGCAGGGAGCCCAGCCAACAGCGAGTTGCAGTAATCCAGACGGGAGATGACAAGTGCCTGGATTAGGACCTGTGTCGCTTTCTGTGTAAGCGGACCAGAGCGTTTGCGTGCAACATCAACCTGCGTTGCTCCAGTACACAGCCAGGTGCAGGAGAAACAGTCATGGCATGTCCCATCAATGAAATTGAGTAGTCCTTCAATACAACCAATAGGGGAACATCCAAGTGTTTTAAACAATCTATAGTCAAAGTCCTTTCAGGTTTTTAAGTGTTTGGACATAATCCGGCCAGACAGTCTGTGCCAGGCCGAGTGGAGAGAGATGGTCATGGCGGTTTTAGCCATCTCCTCATTTTCTAACCCAGCCTGCTCTGCGCTGCCAAGCACCTGTGCGTTCAAGTGTGAACCCATCCTCTCCCCGTGCTGTATAACAGACAGACTCACTCTCCTGTCATTTCTCCCCAGAGGTAAATTTGGAGTGAAATTATGGGTCTGGTTCTGGACTTGGCCCGGACATGGTTGGTAAACTGAGCTGACTCAGTCAGAATAGCCAGAACGGGCCGGGTAGCAAGGCAGTAAAAACTCACGGCTGGCTGGCAAAACCTGGCACCCTGTAAGCCTGTGTACACACACCACGAAGAAAGACACGGGCACACACAGACACACACACCCTTGCTTTGTCACGCTCACTCTTGCTCTCACTATATCATCCTACTGGCTGGCAGTCTTCTTCGTCTGAGAGTGAGAGGTAGGGTGATGTGACAGTACGGATTTAGCCGTCTGTTCCTCTGGGCAAAGAGTAGCATAGAGAGAGCAGGTCATCCACTGACTGCATTAGCAGCCAAGCCAGACAGACCAAGAGAGAGGGGACAACAGGCCTCTGCAAGACTGCACAGCCCAGGGCCCATATAGGCTCCCAGTGTTTCCCCTATATTAATATAGCAGCAGTGGGCCACCGCACACACCTACTCAGTCAATGGTTTTTCTTTATTTTTACTATTTTCTACATTGTAGAATGATAGTGAAGACATCAAAACTATGAAATAACACACATGGAATCATGTAGTAACATTTTTTTTTTTTACAAATCAAAATATGTTTTATATTTGAGATTCTTCAAATAGCCAACCTTTGCCTTGATGAAAGCTTTGCACACTCTTGGCATTCTCTCAACCAGCTTCACCTGGAAGGCTTTTCCAACAGTCTTGAAGGAGTTCCCAAATATGCTGAGCACTTGTTGGCTGCTTTTCCTTCACTCTGCCGTCCGACTCATCCCAAACCATCTCAATTGGGTTGAGGTCGGGGAATTGTGGAGGCCAGGTCATCTGATGCAGCACTCCATCACTCTCTTTCTTGGTCAAATAGCCCTTACACAGCCTGGAGGTGTGTTGGGTCATTGTCCTTTTGGAAAACAAATGATAGTCCCACTAAGCCCAAACCAGATGGGATGGCGTATCGCTGCAGAATGCTGTGGTAGCCATGCCCATTAAGTGTGCCTTGAATTCTAAATATATCAGACAGTGTCCCCAGCAAAGCACCCCCACACCATAACACCTCCTCTTCCATGCTTTACGGTGGGAACTACACATGCGGAGATCATCCATTCACCCTCACGCGTCTCACAAAGACACGGCGGTTGGAACCAAAAATCTCAAATTTGGACTCCAGACCAAAGGACAAATTTCCACCGCCCTTTAGTAGTGGTTTCTTTGCAGCAATTCGACCATGAAGGCCTGATTCAAACATACTCCTTTGAACAGTTGATGTTGAGATGTGTTTGTGACTTGAACTCTGTGAAGCATTTATTTGGGCTGTAATTTCTGAGGCTGGTAACTCTAATGAACTTATCCTCTGCAGCAGAGGTAACTCTGGGTCTTCCATTTCTGTGGTGGTCCTCATGAGAGCCAGTTTCATCATAGCGCTTGATGGTTTTTGCGACTGCAAGTTCTTGAAATGTTCCGTATTGACTGACCTTCATGTCTTAATGTAATGATGGACTGTCGTTTCTCTTTGCTTATTTGAGCTGTTCTTGCCATAATATGGACTTGGTCTTTTACCAAATAGGGCTATCTTCTGTATACCAAACCTACCTTGTCACAACACAACTGATTGGCTCAAACGCATTAAGAAGGAAAGAAATTCCACAAATTAACTTTTAAGAAGGCAGACCTGTTTAATTGAAATGCATTCCAGGTGACTACTTCCATGAAGCTGGTTGAGAGAATGCCAAGAGTGTGCAAAGCTGTCATCAAGTAAAGGGTGGCTATTTGAAGAATCTCAAATATAAAATATATTTTGATATATTATAACACTTTTTAGGTTACTACATGATTCCATATGTGTTATTTAATAGTTTATGTCTTCACTATTATTCTACAATCTAAAAAAATTGTTTAAAAAAAATAAAGAAAAACCCTTGAATGAGTAGGTATGTCCAAACTTTTGACTGGTAGTGTATATATTTATGGCGGGCCGTGCTTTTAAATTGATAGTCGTTGGCTCAATGACTGGAAGTCTGTGGGAACAGCTAGTCTGTCATTGCACTGACGCTAGTAGCAATGCACCCCCCTGTACTCCACACGCACAAGTCAACAGGGAATGAAAGCGAGAGATAAAGTGGACTAAAAGCTTAAGTTTGGCCACTTTGGTTTTGAACAAGGCAGCTCTATTCAGTGTGTAATGATTTTGTTCTTTCTCTCCATGCCACTGCCCTTTCAACATCTAGCCTTGTAAATAAAATAAAAAATAAAGTATTTTTAAGGCATGGCTTGTCACACAAGGCTTAGGTCAGTAAGTGGGGTTTTGTGTGTTTAGTGAAACTGCCTTGTGAAAGGTAGGGAAAAACAACTGATTATCCCTCTGTGACTCAGCGAGCGGTAGACTTTACCCCCCGGTCCTGGGACAGCACAGGACAGCCATGTGAGTTAGGGTCGCTTCTAGAGAAACCAGTCACTTTTACAGCATATATTGACATTAACGTTTGCCCGATTGCCCCGGGCAGGTAATCTAAACAGTCGGGCAGGTGTAATCTGGTCCCAAAGACAACCATTAATTCACGTTGACTCTAGTGTTCCATTTGTTCATGTGCATTAGCAACTCAAAACAAAAAAGGAACCAAGCCAAGTTATTCTCCCTACATTGTCTGTAAGTGTCCTCTTGGCTGCAAATTTAGCTGTTTTTTAAAGCTAATTTCCTGCAATTCTATACATTTTGACATGGGGCAGAGAGAACATTTAAACGTTTTTTAAAGCTAGTTTCCTGCAATAATTATACACATTTTGCCATGGCTTATGCCTTGTTCTTAAGCTATCTGAGTGACTCAAACATTATAACAAAATCAATGGGGGCCCCATGCCATGACATTTTTGGAATGTTAGATTCTCCCTGACTGTTTAGTTTTTATCTTGGTGAATGTTTGTTCTCAAAAATATATTACTCCATAATCTTTTCTACATACTTTATCTGGGGTAGGCTATCTAATGGTTAAAAAGGGAAGCAATTTAGCTTTCTAATGCTGTTAACTGTGTGTCTCAACTACCAGTATTAAGCTAATTACACCCTGTTAAAACGGGAGTAAACGGTGAACAGTGATATTGATGAGAAAGACGCACCTGTTTCTGTAGTGCGTTTCGTGGCTCAAATGGTGCTTGTAGTCCTTCATTTAGCAAATCACTTGGCAACTTAAGCGTTTTTCAGTTTAGACAGGAGAATATAGGCCTAAACATTTGATTTAAATGTCCTTTGTGCTGCCTCTAGTAGTGTGCTAGCTAGCCAGTGTGTTTACGGTTTCATTAATTTACCATGAGGAAAAGGCTTGTGGAAAATAAACTTCCTCGCACACCTTATCATCAAAGGGATAGTTCTCCAAAAATAAAATGTTATATTTAGGTCACTTGGCTACTATAAGGATACAGTAGAAGGTAAGGAGTGTGTAAATAATCCACATGATTTTTTTATTCACCAAACACTATGGCTGGTTCACTGAAATTGCATGCCCCTATGTTGGAGTGTTTTACATCTGTGATCATTACTTTGTTTCATACTGACAACTATAACAAACAAGTCTGTCCGAGTAAGAGAACTCCCTTACATATTCCAAGTTAGGTAATGAATATTGTCATAAGTGTGCTGATTTATTTAAACTATGTTAAAATGAAAGTTACTTGAAAGTTAAACCATTTGTGTGTGTGTGTGTAACAGACCATGTTATTTAGGGGGCAAATTACCATGACCTTTTGGTAACACGTCACCTGTACTGGCCCGATGGGCAAGTGACTTTAAGAGCTTAATGTCAACCCCTGTGTGACCCAGGCTTGTTTGTCTACAGTCAGACACCGCTGTGAAATAACAATGCGAGATTGATCACAAAGCCAAACAATAATGCTGAGCCTCTATCATAAGGCCAAGATAACATTGTCGTAATAATTGCCTAACATATCTATGTCATAAACATTTATTGGGTTCATGTAAAGTAGAGCTGTCCCCGACATAAAAAAGTCGTCCTGTTCTTTCGACCAATCCATTGGTCGAAATGTTTAAACTTATTTGTCCATGTATAGTTTGAATAAAATCAACTACATATGCACTGAGCTTGTCTGATGCTTTAAGCACACTGTTTGATTAAATAATTAAAACACAAATGACTCAGGAAAGAGCCTGGCGGTCATAGTGTGTAAAAAAATTAATAAAGACACAGTGTGACTGGCGCATGTTGTCTCGCTCTTTCCCTACTGCAGTGAAAAGCCACTACAGCACAGCAAGTCATTTAGTTTCTTACTTTGTTCTGACTAAAAAGTTATGTTACCGAAATCCCTAATTTGTTTAGGAAAAACATTCCCTATTCCCTCAACCCTTGCTCTCTTTACGTGAAACATGTAAGCATCGCATGCATGTGACCAATAGGGCCTGACCTATAGCCTATCATAATCACATCAATAAATTGGTTATAACAAACTCCAAACACAGAAATGTTGACAGCAAAATGGATGTGGAGGATGTGGAAAATAAACTTGAAATGGGCAAATGTTCAATGTTTGCTCAGGAGGGAAAGGGGAAGTCAGATCTGTGGAAGACATTTAACTTAGTTGTGGAAACTGCTAGAGATGAAGAAAAAGGAGGGTATAGGAGCAAGCGTTCCATGAGTATTATGTGTGCCAAACAGTTGCTGTAAAAAAATATATATACAGTGCCTTGCAAAAGTATTCACCCCCCATTTGGTGTTTTTCCTATTTCGTTGCATTACACCCTGTAATTTAAATGGATTTTTTTTTGGATTTCATGTAATGGACATACACAAAATAGTCAAAATTGTTGAAGTGAAATAAAAAAAATTAACTTGTTTCAAAGAATTCTAAAAAATACATAAAGGAAAAGTGGTGAGTACATATGTATTCACCCCCTTTGCTATGAAGCCCCTAAATAAGATCTGGTGCAACCAATTACCTTCTGAAGTCACATAATTCAAATAATAATGTCCACCTGTGTGCAATCTAAGTGTCACATGATCTTTCACATGATCTCAGTATATATTCACCTGTTCTGAAAGGCCCCAGAGTCTGCAACACCACTAAGCAAGGGGCACCACCAAGCAAGTGGCACCATGAAGACCAAGGAGCTCTCCAAACACGTCAGGGACAAAGTTGTGGAGAAGTACAGATCAGGGTTGGGTTATAAAAAAATATCCGAAACTTTGAACATCCCACGGAGCACCATTAAATCCATTATTAAAAAATGGAAAGAAGATTGCACCACAACAAACCTGCCAAGAGAGGGCTGCCCACCAAAACTCACGGACCAGGCAAGGAGGGCATTAATCAGAGGGGCAACAGAGACCAAAGATATCCCTGAAGGAGCTGCAAAGCTCCACAGCGGAGATTGGAGTATCTGTCCATTGGACCACTTTAAGCCGTACACTCCACAGAGCTGGGCTTTACGGAAGAGTGCCAGAAAAAAGCCATTGCTTAAAGAAAAAAACAAGCAAACACGTTTGGTGTTCGCCAAAAGGCATGTGGGAGACTCCCCAAACATATGGAAGAAGGTACTCTGATCAGATGAGACTAAAATTGAGCTTTTTGGCCATCAAGGAAAACGCTATGTCTGGCGCAAACCCAACACCTCTCATCACCCCGAGAACACCATCCCCACAGTGAAGCGTGGTGGCAGCATCATGCTATGGGGATGTTTTTCATCGGCAGGGACTGGGAAACTGGTCAGAATTGAAGGAATGATGGATGGTGCTAAATACAGGGAAATTCTTGAGGGAAACCTGTTTCAGTCTTCCAGAGATTTGAGACTGGGACGGAGGTTCACCTTCCAGCAGGACAATGACCCTAAGCATACTGCTAATGCAACACTTGAGTGGTTTAAGGGGAAACATTTAAATGTCTTGGAATGGCCTAGTCAAAGCCCAGACCTCAATCCAATTGAGAATCTGTGGTATGACTTAAAGATTGCTGTACACCAGCGGAACCCATCCAACTTGAAGGAGCTGGAGCAGTTTTGCCTTGAAGAATGGGCAAAAATCCCAGTGGCTAGATGTGCCAAGCTTATAGAGACATACCCCAAGAGACTTGCAGCTGTAATTACTGCAAAAGGTGGCTCTGCAAAGTATTGACTTTGGGGGGGTGAATAGTTATGCACGCTCAAGTTCTGTTTCTTTGTCTTATATCTTGTTTGTTTCCCAATAAAAAATATTTTGCATCTTCAAAGTGGTAGGCATGTTGTGTAAATCAAATGATACAAACTCCCAAAAAATCAATTTTCATTCCAGGTTGAAAGGCAACAAAATAGGAAAAATGCCAAGGGGTGAATACTTTCTCAAGCCACTGTGTATGTACAGTGAGGGAAAAAAGTATTTGATCCCCTGCTGATTTTGTACGTTTGCCCACTGACAAAGACATGATCAGTCTATAATTTTAATGGTAGGTTTATTTGAACAGTGAGAGACAGAATAACAACAAAAAAATCCAGAAAAACGCATGTCTCAAATGCTATAAATTGATTTGCATGTTAATGAGGGAAATAAGTATTTGACCCCTCTGCAAAACATGATTTAGTACTTGGTGGCAAAACCCTTGTTGGCAATCACAGAGGTCAGACGTTTCTTGTAGTTGGCCACCAGGTTTGCACACATCTCAGGAGGGATTTTGTCCCACTCCTCTTTGCAGTTCTTCTCCAAGTCATTAAGGTTTCAAGGCTGATGTTTGGCCACTCGAACCTTCAGCTCCCTCCACAGATTTTCTATGGGATTAAGGTCTGGAGACTGGCTAGGCCACTCCAGGACCTTAATGTGCTTATTTTTGAGCCACTCCTTTGTTGCCTTGGCCGTGTGTTTTGGGTCATTGTCATGCTGGAATACCCATCCATGACCTATTTTCAATGCCCTGGCTGAGGGAAGGAGGTTCTCACCCAAGATTTGACGGTACATGGCCCCATCCATCATCCCTTTGATGCAGTGAAGTTGTCCTGTTTCTGTGGACAGGTGTCTTTTATACAGGTAACAAGCTGAGATTAGGAGCACTCCCTTTAAGAGTGTGCTCTTAATCTCAGCTCGTTACCTGTATAAAAGATACCTGGGAGCCAGAAATCTCTCTGATTGAGAGGGGGTCAAATACTTATTTCCTCATTAAAATGCAAATCAATTTATAACATTTTTGACATGCGTTTTTCTGGATTTTGTTGTTGTTATTCTGTCTCTCACTGTTCAAATAAACCTACCATTAAAATTATAGACTGATCATTTCTTTGTCAGTGGGCAAACGTACAAAATCAGCAGGGGATCAAATACTTTTTTCCCTCACTGTGTGTGTGTGTGTGTGTGTGTGTGTGTGTGTGTGTGTGTGTATGTATGTAGCCATTATTACAGCAGACTAAAAACAGTTGCATGCATTCGTGAATTGCGGTTTATTTATTGTTTAGGCTAATTATTCAAAGCTCCCGTTATTTAATTTTAAAACTAAAATGCTTGATTGCATTTCAAAGCATGAATGGCTGATATGCTGTGTGATGGCATGAACAAATTAATGAATGATTGATACAGTAGCCTATATATTGAAATATAGGCCTAAGTAAGTTATGGTATTAAGACTAAACAGGATGCGCTCTTAGGCCTACAGCTCGATGGTGGTTATAGAAGGCTACTATACAAAGCCTACTAATGTGATAATGACATTACTTATTATTATAATGATGATCATAATAATAATTGTAATAACAATAAGAAGGAGATCAAGGAAAAGGAGGGTATAGGAGCGAGAGCTACGTGCGACAAACAGGGGCTGTTAGATTACAATATTATTTTTCTACCTGTTTGAAACAGTGTAAACAACTAAATAAATTATAAGTATTACCAGTCTGTTCTAACGAGAATTTTTTGTGAAGCCTTTATTACAGGATAACAAAGATTAAAAACAGCCAAATCTGTGAAATTGCTTTATCCCACGTTTTGCCGGTGCATAAGGCTTGGTGCTCACGGAATCAGTAGACTATTAAACAAACAAACACTCAAACAGGCAACAGAAGCAAGATCTTATTTATGTAGATATATATGGATGATTAAAAAAGTCAGGCACATTTAACAGCTATGCTATTGATTATAGACCTAATTAAATTGGTTTCCTCTCCTCAATTTTCTTAGACAACTAGGCCTCCGCCACATTGTTCTCAATCCCAATATGCTGGTTAACTTTGCTATTATGCACATAGCAACATGGGGAAAGGCGCCAATTCTACGGCGCACTGAAGATTGTATCAGAACCGCGGACAGCGACCGTATCAAACGCGGGAGAAAGCGCATTTACTATAAAATAATATTAGATTTATTAGTGTAGCATCATAATTTTTTACATAATATAACCATATACAATTTCAGTATCACATGTCTTAGAGTGATGGACTGTGCCATCCCCGTGTTCTCCGCAATGGATTAGTCCACTGAGACAAGCGCCAATCAGACAGGTGTCCTGTGCACCATAAGAAATCAATAATAATGTGACCGCTCGACTAAAGAAAGCTCGGTCGACCAACAGCCTATCGACCAAACAATCGACCAGTCGACTAAATGGGGTCAGCCCTAATGTAAAGTATGATCTTATGTAAAAGCTATGCGTTCTTAATACTCCCTCGTAATTATTGAGACAAACACATTTGACCTGAAACAAAACAGAAAACTAGATTTGAGTGTAAGGGCACCTCACTCTTCCTCGTCTTTGATTTGGTCTCCCTCCGTTCTCCAAAAAGTGTTGTGGCAATTTACTACAACTCAAACTTACCCTAATGACTGTGACTGTATAGGCCTATTGGTGAGGGACTGGGACTGAACTGGTTTAGGTCTATATAGGGCTCTGGTCTAGGCTAGGTAGGGCCAGGGTATGGGTATGGCTACTGTTGCCTGGCAGTGGCAGGAGAATGCTGCCTGCCTGCCTCCCTGGTAGTGCCCTCCAGATAAGGCTGAACGAATGAGCATGGAATGCAGGCATCGGCACAGCATCCATTGTGTCGCCTCAGAGTGAAGTGATAGAATCTGACAGGGCGTTCATCTTCTCAGCCATAGAGCAACACACACACACACACACCTCATGCACAAGCCTATTTCCACTAGTCTTTGTGTTGATATTGGTTATGTGGTAACCACGGGAGGATGCAGAGTGGTTGTCGAGAGAGAGAATGTGTCTGAGTCCATTGCTATTGCATGACTCATCTGTAACAACATACTCTTCTTTAGACTTGGAATGAGGGTGATGTTCTTGGTAACAACAACTTGTTTGTCAACATAACTGCAGCTGTTTTTATAGTCAGCTGTGGCGGAGGATATTATTTATGACATGGGCCTACACTCAGAGCTTTTGATACTAATCTAGACACAATCATGTCCAAGTCTAGTAATCTAGCCTACTTTCTTCCCTTGGCAACTCCATTGGCAATGCCCTTTCTTAGCGAACACAGTCGGCTAAACAGAAGCATAATGTAAATGTTAGCCTTTTTTCTCCCCCAAACTTTTTTTATGCACTCCCACTTGGGTTGACCTGGCCAGCACCTTTTCATCACGTGTAGATCATAAAGTGAGGAGTGAGAGGAAAGAGGAGGAGAGAAGCAGGGGGGACTCCCTCTAAATAAATAGCTGAGGAGAAATAGGTCTGACTCAGAGATATCGTGTGCGCTTATCTTTAGCCGGGCTCTGCTTGCTCATAGGCTAAGCAGCTATATCCCTCCTCTCACTCTCTTTCTCTTTCCCTCTCTTTCTTTCACTTTCCCTCTCTCTCTGTCTCTCTTACTCTTTCTCTCTGGGTCTTTCTAGGCCTAAAGGGCTCAACACCAGAACTCTCTGTGTGAGTCTGTGTGCTCTCGCTCGGTTTCTCTCTCCCCGAATGCCCTCCAGTACAGCCTTAGGCACAACCCTTCTCTCTAATGACATGATTGAATCATTGGGGCTATGAAAGAGGTGATTGTTTGACCCTCCCCCCACACTCCTCCAATCCTTCAGTGGAGCAGATTACAGGGTTTGCCGGGACCCCCCACCCCCTCTCTGTAACCCCCCTCCCTCCCACCCCCGGGCCTGTTTGCGAAACGGGATGTCCTGGCTAGGTTCCAAGTCAGGGGGATGTGCTCTTTCCTGCCCCAGCTTAGCCAGAACCCAGGGCTCAAGGTTTTGAAGTCCCCCACTTTGAGTAAGTTACTACAGGAGTTTGAATGGGTCTGAGTTATGTTAGATATGTTATACATCTCAGTTATGTCAGTTATGTTCTAATTATTCTATTAAATCAAGGTTATCTCGCATACCCAGACATGCCATGATCAAGGTTGTGATCAGTGGTGGTTGTCCACATGGAAGACGGTGATCTCAGACTGGCAAGGCTGGCATGGAAGGCACTTGTGCCAGGGAAACAGCCAACCAACCAGCCAGTCGTTCAAACTCCCTGACCATGCATGGCTGGTGCGGCATGCCAGGGCTGATGAGTGACGGGCAATGGCCCCCTCTTCGTGTTTCTAAACTCACACATGGTGGCCTGGCTAACCGGCTGTCTCTATTACTCCTCTTACCCCTTATTGGACCAAGCAGAGTTCCAACTCACTATTGGTTTAAATTGCCTCCACAATAGTACGGCATTGGTTGAAGCTCAATGTGAAATTAACATCTCCTCATATCTAAGCCAATATAACACCAATCTCTATAAAACTTTGCAAATCAACTTGATTGGAGGTACACAACACACTCCTCACCTCTAGTCATGAGTTCTAAAATGGGGCACAGCAACTCGGTTGCTGCGCAACAGCAGCTAGCTAGTAGCAGGCTATAAGCTGTAGCTAATTTGCTAACACCAGTCAGATAAGAAGCAAGCTACAAGCAAAGGAAGCTAGCTAGCTAGGTATATTTTGCTATGGAAGGTTTTTCATATGGCTGAAGTCATCTGTGTAAACTAAATCAGAGCACAAACAAATAAGCTAGTTAACATCATTGGCTGCTATTATAGCCAGTTAGCTAGCCAACTAGCCAGTAGCTACAAGCCAACAAGACAATACCATAGCTGTGCACCACAACTCAATGTTGACAATATATCCTAGCTAGCTAAGTTACATTCTTCCATAAAGCATAACTAGCTAGCTAAGTAAAGTGCATAGTCAACACCAAACTTTGGGAAACTGCCACGCTGCTAACTTATAATACATGCAATGGGCATTGCTCATCTAGCTACTCCGGCATGATACAGTCAAACTGGCTAGATAGCTACCTGTGCAGCCAGATGTCAGTTTCAGCACGAACACTGCTAGCTAGCCTACATTTCCTCAACACAAACTGTAGATGATATAACGAATTGTCTTGCTAAGAAACAATTGGCTATATTGAATCTAAACCCGGCCAATGCACATGCAGGTAGCGCATCAGCTGTGCATTGCAGTGAGTGTACACATGCTAGCTAATTAGCTAGATCAACACACAAGACAGACCCGACGCTGTTTATGATGCATTAATTCAGTACAACCTCCTCTCAATGCAATTTTCTTCATCCCATTTTTTAATAAAAATTTGCGCTGACTGATCAACAGTGTCAAGTTACTTTTCATTGTGTTCCCACAAATCTGAACCCCGTTAGCAAAATTATGTTTCAAATACATTTTCCTGACGTTGAAGTTAGGTTCATTTTAGGTTCTGAATGAAAGGTGAAAATATTTTTTGGGGAACATTTTTAAATGTATTTTCCTGTCGTTGAAAATACGTATTTTCCGGATGTGGAAATCAGGTTAATTTTCGGTTCTGAATGAATGTTGAAAGTACTTTCTCAACTTTTTTTTACTGTACTGTGATGTACTGCACTCTGCTGTGCTCTACTGCAGTGGTTCTCAAGCCTTTCCTCGAGGACCCCAGACGTTTCACAATTTTGCTGTAGCTCTGAGCTAGCTATTCAAGAGCTTGAGGATTAGTTGACAAGTTGAATCAGGTATGCTAGCTCTGGAATAGATCAATTACATGGAATTGGCTGGGGTCCCCATGGAGAGGTTTGATAACCTCTACTTTACTGTGCTGTCCAAACTTGTGAAACATGGATGTCTGTGATTGGTTCAGATATACAGTGCATTCAGAAAGGAAATACCTTATTTACATAAGTATTCAGACCCTTTGCTATGAGACTCGAAATTGAGCTCGGGTGCATCCTGTTTCCATTGATCATCCTTGAGATGTTTCTACAACTTGATTGGAGTCTTCCTGTGATAAATTCAATTGATTGGACATGATTTGGAAAAGCACACACCTGTCTATATAAGGTCCCACAGTTGACAGTGCATGTCAGAGCAAAAAGCAAGCCATGAGGTCGAAGGAATTGTCCGTAGAGCTCTGAGACAGGATTGTGTCGAGGCACAGATCTGGGGAAGGGTACCAAAAAAATTCTGCAGCATTGAAGGTCCCCAAGAACACAGTGGCCTCCATCATTCTTAAATGGAAAAGGTTTAGAACCATCAAGAATCTTCTTAGAGCTGGCCGCCCGGCCAAACTGAGCAATCGGGGGAGAAGGGCCTTGGTCAGGGAGGTGACCAAGAACCTGATGGTCACTGACAGAGCTCCAGAGTTCCTCTGTGGAGATGGGAGAAACTTCCAGAAGGATAGCCATCTCTGCAGCACTCCACCAATCAGGCCTTTATGGTAGAGTGGCTAGACAGAAGCCACTCCTCAGTAAAAGGCACATGACAGCCCGTTTGGAGTTTGCCAAAAGGCACCTAAAGGACTCTCAGACCATGACAAACAAGATTCTCTGGTCTGATGAAACCAAGATTGAACTCTTTGGCCTGAATGCCAAGCGTCACGTATGGAGGAAACCTGGCACCATCCCTACGGTGAAGCATGGTGGTGGCAGCATCAAGGGAAGATCAACGGAAAGATGAATGGAGCAATGTACAGAGATCCTTGATGAAAACCTGCTCCAGAGCGCTCAGTACCTCAGACTGGAGTGAAGGTTCACCTTCCAACAGGACAACGACCCAAGGCACACAGGCAAGACAACGCAGAAGTGGCTTCGGGACAAGTCCCTGAATGTCCTTGAGTGTCCCAGCCAGAGCCCGGGCTTGAACCCGATCGAACATCTCTGTAGAGCGCTGAAAATAGCTGTGCAGCCAAGCTCCCCATCCAACCTGACAGAGCCTGAGGGTCTGCAGAGAAGAATGGAAGAAACTCCCCAAATACAGGTGTGCCAAGCTTGTAGCGTCATACCCAAGAAGAAGGCTGTAATCTCTGCCAAAGGTGCTTCAACAAAGTACTGAGTAAAGGGTCTGAATACTTACGTAAATGTGGTATTTCAGTTTAAAAAATATATATAAATGTACAAAAATGTATAGAAAGGGAAAGGGGATACCTAGTCAGTTGTACAACTGAATGCATTCAACTGAAATGTGTCTTTCGCATTTAACCCAACCCATCTGAATCAGAGAGGTGTGGAGGAATGCCTTAATCGACATCCACGTCTTTGACGCCCGGGGAACAGTGGGTTAACTGCCTTGCTCAGGGGCAGAATGACATATTTTTACCTTATCCGCTCAGGGATTCGATCCAGCAAACCTTTGGTTACTCGCCAGGCAAAACCTGTTTTTGCTTTGTCATTATGGGGTATTGTGTGTAGATTGATAGAATAAGGCTGTAACGTAACAAAATGTGGAAAAAGTCAAGGGGTCTGAATACTTTCCGAATGCACTGTAGGCCAATCCGGATCGGACCAAATCTAAACCAAACATAGACGTCTATGGGAAGTGGGAAGTGGCCATCAACAAGTAAAAAAACTGGAGGGGAGTCTAGGGGGGATTCCCAGGGATGTTGGGGGGGGGTTTCTTTCGAAATGCTCACTCAGACAAATTATTCAGTACTTTGAGAGTCACTTACAGGAACTGGTATGTGCTTAATGTAAAGCAGCTATTGATATTCACCCCCTCCCCTCTTTTTAAAGGGAAAATCCATATGTTTTGCATAAATGCAAATAGCCATGTCTATGAAGTAATAGCCAGGGCCCGGTTTCCCGATAGCAATGGAACTTAAGCTTACGAGGGTTTTATCACGAGGGTTTTATCGATGCATCGTTTCTATAACGGCCAAACAACTCATATGCGTTTCCCAAAACACCACGTAAAGAGAACATTCAATAAGTGCGTCGTTAGAGCATATGTCGATACTGATAGGATCGAAAGAAAGGTAGCGCTGCTCTCGGATCAGCGTTCTCCCTTCATATCTTACCTTCACATTAGATACTGACGACGGATCAGCTCCTATAAATAATTATCACCTATGGCTGCAAATATTGAGGTGGCTTATTCTAATGCTTAAGCTACAGTGGGGGAAAAAAGTATTTAGTCAGCCACCAATTGTGCAAGTTCTACCACTTAAAAAGATGAGAGAGGCCTGTAATTTTCATCATAGGTACACGTCAACTATGACAGACAAATTCAGATTTTTTTTCTCCAGAAAATCACATTGTAGGATTTTTTATGAATTTATTTGCAAATTATGGTGGAAAATAAGTATTTGGTCACCTACAAACAAGCAAGATTTCTGGCTCTCACAGACCTGTAACGTCTTCTTTAAGAGGCTCCTCTGTCCTCCACTCGTTACCTGTATTAATGGCACCTGTTTGAACTTGTTATCAGTATAAAAGACACCTGTCCACAACCTCAAACAGTCACACTCCAAACTCCACTATGGCCAAGACCAAAGAGCTGTCAAAGGACACCAGAAACAAAATTGTAGACCTGCACCAGGCTGGAAAGACTGCATCTGCAATAGGTAAGCAGCTTGGTTTGAAGAAATCAACTGTGGGAGCAATTATTAGGAAATGGAAGACATACAAGACCACTGATAATCTCCCTCGATCTGGGGCTCCACGCAAGATCTCACCCCGTGGGGTCAAAATGATCACAAGAACGGTGAGCAAAAATCCCAGAACCACACAGTGGGACCTAGTGAATGACCTGCAGAGAGCTGGGACCAAAGTAACAAAGCCTACCATCAGTAACACACTACGCCGCCAGGGACTCAAATCCTGCAGTGCCAGACGTGTCCCCCTGCTTAAGCCAGTACATGTCCAGGCCCGTCTGAAGTTTGCTAGAGTGCATTTGGATGATCCAGAAGAGGATTGGGAGAATATCATATGGTCAGATGAAACCAAAATATAACTTTTTGGTAAAAACTCAACTCGTCGTGTTTGGAGGACAAAGAATGCTAAGTTGCATCCAAAGAACACCATACCTACTGTGAAGCATGGGGGTGGAAACATCATGCTTTGGGGCTGTTTTTCTGCAAAGGGACCAGGACGACTGATCCGTGTAAAGGAAAGAATGAATGGGGCCATGTATCGTGAGATTTTGAGTGAAAACCTCCTTCCATCAGCAAGGGCATTGAAGATGAAACGTGGCTGGGTCTTTCAGCATGACAATGATCCCAAACACACCGCCCGGGCAACGAAGGAGTGGCTTCGTAAGAAGCATTTCAAGGTCCTGGAGTGGCCTAGCCAGTCTCCAGATCTCAACCCCATAGAAAATCTTTGGAGGGAGTTGAAAGTCCGTGTTGCCCAGCGACAGCCCCAAAACATCACTGCTCTAGAGGAGATCTGCATGGAGGAATGGGCCAAAATACCAGCAACAGTGTGTGAAAACCTTGTGAAGACTTACAGAAAACATTTGAGCTGTGTCATTGCCAACAAAGGGTATATAACAAAGTATTGAGAAACTTTTGTTATTGACCAAATACTTATTTTCCACCATAATTTGCAAATAAATTCATAAAAAATCCTACAATGTGATTTTCTGGATTTTTTTCCCTCATTTTGTCTGTCATAGTTGACGTGTACCTATGATGAAAATTACAGGCCTCTCTCATCTTTTTAAGTCGGAGAACTTGCACAATTGGTGGCTGACTAAATACTTTTTTCCCCCACTGTATGTACTAAATCAAATATTTGGCACATCATTGCACACATGGTGTTAGGCCTACACATCATGAAATGTAAACCAAAATTACAGACAGTAGCTTACAATTAGCAAAATAGAACTCGATTGAACATTACATTTATTTCAATGTGATTTAAATATATATGCCTATGTAGCCTACTGTATTGATCTTTTAATGCATTAATCTCAGTTTTCATTTGAAGCATCTTTTTACCCTTTGCATGTTTATAACAATTGCAAAGACATTGGCAACTTTGTATTGTAGTGAACTTCATTCTGAAATTATCGGCGGTCACAGAGAGACCGATAAACTGCTTGATTCTATGTTTAGCGGAGATCTTCTGTGTATAAAGTGACGCGCAAGGGCAAAAAAGCATCTAAAGACCAGTTAGCTGTTCTACGAGGGGTCTGAGGCAGTCGGTAAATAACGTGTTTTTACGTGCAACTTTAGTAACAATGGTTTTGGGAAACAGCTCTTAGAACCTTCGTAGGCGCATTGTTAAATCTAACAATTTATTTAGCCATAAGATGCTTTTGGAAAACTGCCACTGGACAATAAATTATGTTAGACAAAAGACATCAATTTATTTACATCATTTGAAGCGCAAATTACATTTTCGAAAGACACCTTTTGCAGTGGAAATGTTGTATAATTTTTATAATCACCTTTCTGTGTAAAAACCATGGAAATGGGAAAAAAAAATGTTTAAAGTGAGAAGTATGCATTGTTCTGAAGCCAAAAACGAAAGGAAATGCACATGAGCACCACAATGCCTACTCCACCCATGCTCTACCAAGGTTTTCAAGCACACAGCTTTGACCTACTACAGTAGCTATGTTGGTCTATTGTACTTCCAACAATGTGTATGCGGGTTGCTTGGGATTCAAACCTTCTCAAACAGCCTAATTCATACTCTTCAGGGGAATAATGGACTTTAAAGTGTCCTTCTATTTAAAATGATGTGGATATACAGTACCAGTCAAAAGTTTGGACACACCTACTCATTCAAGGGTTTTTCTTTATTTTTACTATTTTCTACATTGTAGAATAATAGTGAAGACATCAAAACTATGAAATAACACACATGGAATCATGTAGTAACCAAAAAAGTGTTAAACAAATCAAGATATATTTTATATTCTTCAAAGTAACCACCTTTTGCCTTGATGATAGCTTTGCACACTTTTGGCATTTTCTCAACCAGCTTCACGTGGAATGCTTTTCCAACAGTCTTGAAGGAGTTCCCACATATGCTGAGCACTTGTTGGCTGCTTTTCCTTCACTCTGCGGTCCAACTCATCCCAAACTATCTCAATTGGGTTGAGGTCAGGTGATTGTGGAGGCCAGGTCATTTGATCACTCTCCTTCTTGGTCAAATAGCCCTTACACAGCCTGGAGGTGTGTTGGGTCATTGTCCTGTTGAAAAATAAATGATAGTCCCACTAAGTGCAAACCAGATGGGATGGCGTATCGTTGCAGAATGCTGTGGTAGCCATGCTGGTTAAGTGTGCCTCGAATTCTAAATAAATCAGACAGTGTCACCAATAAAGCACCATTACACCACCTCCTCCATGCTTCACGGTGGGAACCACACATGCGGAGATCATCCGTTCACCTACTCTGCGTCTCACAAAGACACGGCGGATGGAACCAAAAATCTCCAATTTGGACTCATCAGACCAAAGGACAGATTTCCACTGGTCTAATGTCCATTGCTCGTGTTTCTTGACCCAAGAAAGTCTCTTCTTATTATTGGTGTCCTTTAGTAGTGTTTTTTTTGCAGCAGTTTGACCATGAAGGCCTGATTCACGCAGTCTCCTCTGAACAATTGATGTTGAGATGTATGTTACTTGAACTCTGTGAAGCATTTATTTGGCCTGCAATTTCTGAGGCTGGTAACTAATGAACTTATCCTCTGCAGCAAAGGTGACTCTGGGTCTTCCTTTCCTGTGGTGGTCCTCATGAGACCCAGTTTCAACGTAGCGCGTGATGGTTTTTGCGACTGCACTTAAAGAAACTTTAAAAGTTCTTGTAATTTTCCATATTGACTGACCTTCTTGTCTTAAAGTAATGATGGACTGTCGTTTCTCTTTGCTTATTTGAGCTGTTCTTACCATAATATGGACTTGGTCTTTTACCAAATAGGGCTATCTTCTGTATACCACCCCTACCTTGTCACAACACAACTGATTGATTGGCTCAAACGCATTAAGAAGGAAAGAAAACATATGGGGGATTGGAAGTGATGCAGACAATTACATTGATAGAAGTTACAATCTATCTGCAATATTGAAGCTGATCTACCCCTAAAAATTTAAATAAAATTTATATAAATAAATAAATATCAAACAATTATATAAAATAAAAACCATTTATACTATGCACACCAGTTTGGCCATAAAAAACTCCCAAAATAAAGTTGCCCTAATCCTAGCTTTTAAAAAGTGGACTGGCGTGCCAGGTGACAAGGAGCAATTATTATTATTATTATTATTATTATTATTATTATTATTATTTCTCTCCCTCTCTTTTTACTTGGTGTTATAAAACGGGTTTGGAGGAATCTGCAGTCTGATTGGCTGAAATGGGGTTCTAAGCCATTGGCAATTTCCATTGTTATCCGCACTGTCTATGGAAGTCGTGCCAGTGTTCAAAATATCAATACGCCAACTCCAAGCCCTGACCAAACAAAAAACACGGAAGACAATTTCTCTCGCCTCGGATCCATAACCAGTAGTAACCACAAACTTCGATGAAGGTTATCTTAAAATTAAATGACTAATCAAACATAACCACACCCCAAATAACATTGTCTTCGAGGTGGACTTGCTAGCTAGCTACAGGATTTGACTCTCAGCCGTTTTCTAATAAAACCGCTCAGCTAGCCTATGTGAAGTGCTACATGAGCCAGCAGAGCTGGTTATCTAGCTATGATTATACATGGGCAACAACAAATCGTGACTAGTTCATTTTAGTTAGTCATTTTTGTAAATTGACCACCGAATTTCGGAGGATAACTGACTGAAATGTAGCTGAAAACAGGTGGTCAAACGATAAACGTGGAAGTATTTGACAGCACTAGCTAGCGCCACTTGCGTCATGACTGCAACACATTTTGTAGCACAGACAGACCGGAGAAATGCATGTTTATCATTCATGATAAGATGCTGCAAAAAAAAATGTCTCTGCTTAAACAAATTAATGCTACATAGCTAGCTAAGTTTCCCATCATTGGTCCTGAGTTTAGAATGCATCTAATTTTGGTTTGGTTGCTGGTTTAGTTTTCTGTAACTTCGTAGCAAATACAGTCTGCATGGTGCAGTGGTTTAATGCTTACTGATTTGCGACGCTATCTAGTTAACTTCGCTGGACTCTGAGTTTATGCTGTTGGTTACATGGCCTACAGCCAGCTGGTTAGCTATGTTTACACCATGGGAAACTGTTCATCTTATAGCTTGTTCACCAATTGGCCACCGCATTTCGAAGGGTAGCTGCCTGAAAATAGCAAGTTAACGTTAGCTAGCAAGCATGCTGTCTCAATGGCCAGGCAGCAGCCAAGTGAGCCAACTAATCGTGAATGCATGAGCTACCTACCTACTACAGCAGAGTCACGTCAGACTCGACTGTTTGTCTAGTAATGCAATGACTGCTATAACGTTACCTACATGGCTAGCCAGCCGCAGTAGCAGGGCAAAATGTCAGCAATTTGTGTTATTCAATGACAATTCAAGTAACAATAACTTTAGCCAGCTTGCATCGCAACATGATTTTTATTTTTATTTTTTTGCTTAAAATAATTTTCAGAGGGAATTCCTTTTTATGTCTGTGTGCAGTTTGAAGGTAGTGTATTGTTAGCTTAGCACAATTGCTGGAAGTCTCCAGGAACTACTAGCCGGCTCATCTCAAAAGCAGAGAAATAGACCTAACCTCTCCAAATCAGGGTGGTTGTTCATTTATAGTCATACAAATTTATAAATGTGTTAATTTTACTGATAATCATAAGAAACAAGATTCTATCCTCTTCCTCATTCTGTCCCTCTGTCGCATAAAGATGTATAGAGATCGCAACGTTGTATCTGTCTCAATGATCACAACACTGTGATCTCTATACATCTCTACGCGACAATGGGAGAGGATGAGGAAGTGGATAGTAGGGATGGGCATGGTTATTCGAATATCCAAACGGACGTTGGTATTCGAATACTTGGAAGAAAAAAATCATGGGCCTATTTTAACAACGAAAAGGCGCAATTATTTAAAATGATGTATGTGACATTGCTACAAACAAAGATATATATATATATATATATATATATATATATATATATATATATATATATATACACACACACACACACACACAGTGGGGAGAACAAGTATTTGATACACTGCCGATTTTGCAGGTTTTCCTGCTTATCATAGGTACACTTCAACTCTGAGAGACGGAATCTAAAACAAAAATCCAGATAATCACATTGTATGATTTTTAAGTAATTAATTTGCATTTTATTGCATGACATAAGTATTTGATCACCAACCAACCAGTTATCATCTGCACCTGTTTGAACTCGTTACCTGTATAAAAGACACCTGTCCACACACTCAATCAAACAGACTCCAACCTCTCCACAATGGCCAAGACCAGAGAGCTGTGTAAGGACATCAGGGATAAAATTGTAGACTTTCACAAGGCTGGGATGGGCTACAGGACAATAGGCAAGCAGCTTGGTGAGAAGGCAACAACTGTTGGCACAATTATTAGAAAATGGAAGAAGTTCAAGATGACGGTCAAGCTCCCTCGGTCTGGGGCTCCATGCAAGATCTCACCTCGTGGGGCATCAATGATCATGAGGAAGGTGAGGGATCAGCCCAGAACTACACGGCAGGACCTGGTCAATGACCTGAAGAGAGCTGGGACCACAGTCTCAAAGACCTGTCTCCAGACCTGAACCCAATAGAAAACCAGCTTCTGTATCAGCTTCTGAAATGAATGACGAAAATAGCCCCTACAACAACACAATTATATTTCGCCAGACAACATCAATTAGGAGGCAGTGATTTGTAAAGAGGCCTGCTCCCTCTCTCTCGCTCTCTCAATCGCTCGCTCGCTCTCTCTCTCTCCTCACCCCCTCCGCCCATGCTACTTGTTTATTTGTTCTCTCGCTCTCCTTTCCGCTTGTTGTGTCACCCTGGGGGTTTACTCTAGCAGCTCTATTGTTGTTGTAGTGCTGGTGATTAGCCTAATGTTTAGCACAGTCCAGAGTGTGTGTATGTAGGTATGTTTATCGTAGCAGGCGTGACTGTCAGCAGTGTGGTTCTAGAGGTGCCCCAAAAGCAGATTCGTACATTGGCTAGCGTTTGAGCTAGCCTATTTTTTATTGTTGTTACAATTTATGTGCTAACATGGCCGCCAAGGAATTTATACATGTGATACTAACTGCTATTTAAACCTCAATGGCCAAACTCTTTATAGTGCTTTTCCCAAGAGAGTTTAGCCTAAGTTAATTGAACCATTGTAGTCCTCTTCAATTGTTCACAGAAGATGTAGCTAGCCGTGTAAGAGAGCTAAAATGTCTTGGCGTTGTCTCTGCTCTTGGAACTTTCTTCAAATGGCTCTTTTTTCAATGTAGGGGGTGGGAAGGCGGGACAACCGGTAGGGCCATATGGTGACCATGTCAACTCTTTCCACATTGGAAAAGCTAACTACGCCACGTTTGGCCTTTTTGGCGTATCTGTCTGGTTGCACTTGACTTTGTTTTGTTGGAATATGCTCAGTGTGAAGTGAACATCTGCTTTCAGTTGGGTGGTAGTTCACTCAATAAGGGTGGTTAGACCAACCACTTTGGTTTGCGCTGTGAGTTTTTAAAATACCAAAATTGGTCAGAAAATGTCCAACATTTTTGGGCTATAAACTGCCCTAAAAATCAAGTTCAGTCTAACTAATCGTGCAGCGTGCTATGGCTTGTCGTGACGTTAGTTAGAGATCTGTATCATCTCAATCTACTTTACAACATGTCATTACTAGCATCTAATTAGATGTAGTCTTAAGGCGGTGAGAACATTACTTTTAATTACAAAAGGTTGATTTTAAGCTTTTAAGTGGGAAAGTGGTTGGTCTGGTTGTAAACCTGTCATTGTTGATGGTTACAGTAATAGTGATGTATCATCTCGTTAAAGTGATGGAGTAGGAGCCTAAAGACTTTAAACCTTCATAGCATTTTGGGTCAAGTCAATCCTATTAGGGGGAACCATGCTGATCATTAAAAATATATAGGCCAAACGTCAACCAAAGTCTTGCCTTACTTGAAGTTCAAAACAACTATTGCAAATGTATGGTAATATCACCAATCTCCAGAGAATGATAATGTGCTTAAACAATTCATATTCCATGATGGGAAATATCAGTAGTTAATTGAACCGAGAACCTGAGGCTGTATGGGAGAGTCCAGAGCCCATTTATAATAGTAATCGCACCAGCAGCACAGTAATGACCCGAAAAGTCACTTCCATGGCCGCCCATCACCCTCTTTATGTCCTCATCAGAGCCAGTCTGGTTATGGTGCCGGAGCATAGCTAATGTCTTGTGCTTTACGAGGTGCTTATTGTTGTATCTGGAGAAAGTTCTCCGGCACTTCACTTGCACTGTAGCTGCCACCAGGCACAGGGCTGTGAGCTGTTGCTAAATGACCACAGATGTTGTTTTGGGGGAGAGGGATGGAGAGAGGAACTAGACTAGAGCTACACAGTGAGGATTGCCAGACTGCTGTTGTGAGTCATTCTCCCTCTCCATCTGTTTGTCCTTGACCCGAGTTAGTCCTCTTGTTTAGTGCAGTAGCACCAGTGGATTCTCTTGTTATAGGTCTGTCTGTTTCTCTGCCTGTCTCAAGGTCTGTCTCTCTGTTTCTCTGCCTCTTGGTCTCTCTCTCTCTCTCGCTGTCTCTCTCATACTCACTTGTAATTGACAGATGTGATTTTGCACTCTTTACTGACAGATACACAAAATATTATAGTGCCGTCCGTACCCCTTTGACCCAGTCACATCCTGTTGTAGGACAAATAACTGTTGAACTGACTTTACTTTTGATGAAAAGTCCCTGAAACTCGACCAAGAATACCATTGTGAGTCCAAGTCATTAGGTTCGGAAAGCAGCAAAGAACAAATGCAGGGCTGTACAAACACAAAAAATTATGTTCTGAAGATTTGATCAAACCAAACCATTTTTTTAACAGCAGTTTTTCTAACGTCATGTTGTAGCGCTCGGGTGACACTGTTTATTATTGTCTTCTAGCTGTTATCTTGATCATCTCTATTACCACCAATGGTGTGTCAGCAGCAAAGCCAAGATGGTAGATTTGTAGATTTTGTTTGTTTGAGGAAAAACATTCCTATGATGTGATGTGAATTTGATTCCCCAGTGTCCTCACCCAATGTGTCTGCATTTCCTTTCAATATCTGCCAACATCAATGTACAGTACATCCCTTGGAAAATAATGTAACAATATTTTCTCTTCTCATTCAGGTAAAGTGGTCCGACTCCTCATCCAGCAATGTCACGAAAACACATCTTGAACTGGAAAGCTTCTTGTTGAAGGTATAAATCACTAACTTGTGTTTTAGAAATCCAATAAAGCTATGATCAACATTGCAATCTGTACTGTTAGCTATCCCTATTCACATCCCAAATTGACTGAGTTGAAATGGAATTGACCCCAAGTTCCCTGCATAGCATCGATTTGATTTTCACCCACTCACTTATAATGAGCAGGGATAATGAATTAGTTACTTAATTTAGTTACTTAGTTAATTGAATAATTAATTTACTTAATTAACTCTTAATGAACTCTCACTCTTGTTTTGAAGGTATTTGTTTGAATGGTACTGTACCTGACTTGTTAAACCTTAACTCACTTGTCCTCCCCCTGTCAAGCAGCTTCCGAAGGAGCAGTCTACCGAGTCGTTTGAAAAGGGCATCCTCCAGCTCCTCAACCAGGGAGACCAGTACGAGATCAGGGAAGTGGAGGGGAACCTCAAGTGAGTTCTGCTTACCTACCTGCCTGCCTGTCTTGCTTTGTGTTGTTTTGGGGGGGGTTTTGCTTTTCACCATCGTTAGATTGAAGGCTACATTTCATGTCAGCACTCAAAGAAAAGTGTGCCAACTACATTTTACATTTACATTTTAGTCATTTAGCAGACGCTCTTAACCAGAGCGACTTACAGGAGCAACTAGTAGGTACGCCAGGTTGTCCCGATTTCTGCATGACAGACGACTCAGATTGTGAATTAAAACCGGTGTTGAGGTAGTGGAGCCCTACACTAATGCACCAGAAGTGCAATATCATTACTCACAAGTAACAGGCTTGTGGTCCTCTGTATCTCAGTTGGTAGAGCATGGTGCTTGCAACGCCAGGATAGTGGGATCAATTCCTGGGATCACCCATACGTAAACAATGTATGCACGCATGATTGTAAGTCACTTGGGATAAAAGCGTCTGCTAAATTGCAAAGAATATAGAATGGTGTGTGCTGTAGCTGCTGCAGTGAGACCATATAGTCAGCCTAGGCTATGCCTACACCCAAGGGATTCTACTTGGCAATTTCTCGTCAGTTTCTTTGAACCATTTGTCAGTTTCTCATTGGTGAAGTCTCCCACAGTCTCCAAGGAGAGTGTCTCAATTGTTCCCTCTCACTGATGTTGATCTAATTAGACTTTTATCCCCTCCGCTCTTCTGTAACAACATGACTGCATGAATACTTGAACAAAATGTCCTCCTCTGTGTTCTCAAAGGAATGCAAACAGATTAGTGCCCTTTAGATTTTTTTTGGGACCAAAACCCTTAGCAATAAGCAGACTGGCTTACAGTATCCACTGACTGACTGTTTCCGTGTGTGTGTGCGTGTTTGTTAGAGACATGTGTATGTGTGTACATGACACACCATCTCGGTTACTTGTTGTGAGGACAACAATGCCCCCTCCTGGAAACCACTTCTAGTAAGTTTCGTTTTTCTGGAAAATGAAAGCTTAGAGGGCCATTAACTCAACTGATAGATAAAAATGAACAAACAACACACAAATTTGAAGCATTTATCCTTTGCAATGTAAGCCTATTCAAGAGTAATTTGATGTGTAGGACCTAGGTGATGATTGGATTAAATAATTGTCAGTGTATGTTGGCCTGGTCATTTAAGCGTTGACACACACACACACACACACACAGGTTCAGGTTTGGTTTCATATCCAAAGGGCAGGGCCACTTTTCGTCAGTCAGCTGGGTAAGGCCATTGTTCGTTCCAGATCATCCAGTCACACCCCTTGTGTCTAATATCTGACCACATTACTGTAACCTGACAACACAGCCACGCTACAGATGAAACAGGCCTACTATGCCATAGAATTACACATGGATCCATAATTCTAAAAACATATTGGGTTACATGATCTCTATCTACTTGGCCCACTCTCAGGCGCTAACAAACAGTGGAATTAATTCAGCAGTTCTTTCATCAAATGTCCTTATTGCACTGATATTGCAAAGTGAATGGAATTTGTACTCTGATGCGTTTCCACTTGAAAGCAGATAGAAATGAGACTATTTCCGTTTGACATTTGGGATCCCGCTGTGTTGTGACGGCACGGATCTCACAATCTGGCTGGCAATATTACCTTCAGAGAAGTTGCGTGGCAACAAGCTATATGCCTAAGTTATGAGGTAAACTGAGGAGCGGATCCTGAGGAATGGAATAGATCCTGTTGAAAAGAGGCCATATTCATAAAGTCTCAGAGTAGGAGTGCTGATCTAGGATCAGATCCTCCCTGTCCATATAATCTTATTATGATCTAAAAGGCTAAACTGATCCTAGATCAACACTTTATGAGTACGGGCCCAGCGCTTCGTGTTAAAGTAGAACTCCATCCAGCTTTAAAATGTGGGTCAACACTGACAGTACAGTCAAGTTATTACTAGTCGACACATCAGATTCCTCCAGTGTATTGGTTCAACGTTTTACCCCACACAGTGAGTTCAGCTTTGGGCCTTGGCTAACTTGTAATTTAATATTTTTCACCCCTTTACAAAGGTCTCTTTTTCAAAGAAGTAAAATTACAAAAATCTTTTTTTTCTCTCTTGCCAGGGAGAAGTTTCTGTCGGCTCCACAAGCTTTCCGACAGACAAGCAAGGTCTGTGGCTTCTTCCGGTGTGAGTCCTCCTCCAGCCCCAGCTGCAGCAGATGTAAGAAGTCTGTGTGTGTGTGTGTGTGTGTTTGTGTGTGCGTGTGTCAGGACATTTGACCGGCAGCATTTTCATTTACTGGACATTTTAAGAAATTTACCGGACCCATATGCATTGGATGCGTAACCTGATTAGGGCGTCCACCCACGGTGCTCAGAATGACAGAAATCACATTTCGTTTATGGTAATTCATCTTAACAGAACATGCAGCTCGAGGATGCAACGGCGTGCGTCCATCTTACCAAATGATGCGCGATTTGAAGATGTTAGAATAACTGTCCATATTTACTTTTCCTCAGCCAGCAAGATGAGTAACGAACAGCAAAATCACTAGCTTATGTCAATCTACTATCCCCCATAGTACAAAAGTCGACCTATTCTATTGGTCAGCTTGTCGTTCTGTGCGAGAAATAAATATCCTATTCCGAACAAAGCAAATGAGGCTCATGCAACAGATCAGAACGTTTAGCTTAAAATGTTGATAAAATATTATTTCTTCACATTATAAGCGCAGAAATGTGCACGAGGCAGTAGGCTAAGCGCGAATGCTCGTTCCATAATGCGGGGAAACACCTTTGTCAAAAGCGCACCGCACATGCGAGATTAATGTATCCATTAGAAATTTAGAAATAGGGGAGATCTAAAGATGCAACAACTAGCATGGGTTGCTTATATGACTAGGATTGTGCCTTTGGCTACTGGACAATGAAAGAGTTTATTTGAAAAGCAGTAGCACATGCTAGAAATAGGCTACTGGTTTCAATGGTATATAATATTTATAAAATATTTGCATGCACGTTTGGTTGGATTTTGGCTGGGCTACTTTGACATGCCTCATATGTAGTAAAACAGGTTTCAACCAATTAAGTATTTGTTTTCTAAATGCATACTGCCTGCAGCTCATTGCGAAGTGGTGTGTGATGTTCTGAAGCCTGTCTAGTTGCCTATGCACTTGAATGGCGAATGGGAAGCGCGCTTCAATTACCAGTTGAGAAATAAAAATGGCAATTTTTTATCGTGGCCATTGTTTTTAACACGTGATTGCATTTAGAATTGTTGCGCAATGATTGGGCTACATCAACTAGTATTTCAATCAACTAATAGGCTAAAATGCATTTTCTCAAGGGGATTGGCTAGCGTCAATTGTATTTATCGGATGTTCATTTTTGGGGGGGGACAAAAGCCGGCTATTACCAGCTAACGGAAATCCGTGTGTGTGTGCGTGCAAGCAAGCAAGCAACTGTGTGTGTGTGTGATGCGTCTGTGTAGCCGAGCCAGACAACTCTTCCATTTATACATACAGTACCAGTCAAAGGTTTGGACACACCTACTCATTCAAGGGTTTTTCTTTATTTTTAGTATTTTCTACATTGTAGAATGATAGTGAAGACATCAGAACTATGACATAACACATATGGAATCATTTAGTAACCCAAAAAGTGTTAAACAAATCAAAATATATTTTAGATTCTTCAAAGTAGCCACCCTTTACCTTTTTACAGCCCTCTAACCAATTGTACTATTATGTGTGTTTTTTCGCGTTATTTGTAATTTATTCTGTACATAATGTTTCTGCCATCGTCTCTTATAACCAAAAAGAGCTTCTGGATATCAGGACAGCGATTACTCACCTCGTATTGGACAAAGATTTTTTTCTTCAACGAGTCGGACGCGAAGGATATCCTACTGAAACCTGACAAGGCCCAAATCCCCGTCATTCGCAGGAGAAAGAGACGGAGATATCGTGGACGTAGGTCGGGGTGTCTTGTAAGGATCCGACGGCGAGCGAGTAAACTGCCTCTTCCATCAATCCTATTAGCCAATGTTCAATCATTTAAAAATAAATTAGATTACCTAAAATTACGGTTATCCTACCAACGGGACATTAAAAACTGTAATAACTTATGTTTCACCGAGTCGTGGCTGAACGACGACATGGACAACATACAGCTGACAGGATATACGCTACATCGGCAGGATAGAACGGCTGACTCCGGTAAGACAAGGGGTGGCGGTCTGTGTATATTTGTAAACAACAGCTGGTGCACAAAAGGAAGTCTCGAGGTTTTGCTCGCCTGAGGTAGAGTATCTTATGATAAGCTGTAGACCACACTATTTACCAAGAGAGTTTTCATCTATATTTTTCATAGCTGTCTATTTACCACCACAAACCAATGCTGGCATTAAGATTGCACTCAATGAGCTGTATAGGGCCATAACTAAACGGGAGAACGCTCATTCAGAGGCAGCGCTCCTAGTGGCCGGGGACTTTAATGCAGGGAAACTTAAATCCGTTCTACCTCATTTCTACCAGCATGGTAAATGTGCAACCAGAGGAAAAGAAACTCTAGACCACCTTTACTCCACACACAGAGACGCATACAAAGCTCGCCCTCCATTTGGCAAATCTGACCATAACTCTATCCTCCTGATTCCTGATTATAAGCAAAAACTAAAGCAGGAAACACCAGTGACTGTTAATAAAAAAGTGGTCAGATGACACAGATGCTAAGCTACAGGACTGTTTTGCTAGCACAGACTGGAACATGTTCCGGGATTCTTCAGATAGCATTGAGGAGTACACCACATCAGTCACTGGCTTCATCAATAAGTGCATCGATGACGTCCTCCCCACAGTGACCGTACGTACATACCCCAACCAGAAGCCATGGATTACAGGCAACATCCGCACTAGCTAAAGGGTAGAGCTGCCGCTTTCAAGGAGCGGGACTCTAACCCGGACGCTTATAAGAAATCCTGCTATGCCCTCCGACGAACCATCAAACAGGCAAAGAGTCAATACAGGACTAAGATTTAATCGTACTACACCGGCTCTGACGCTCGTCGGATGTGGCAGGGCTTGAAAACTATTAGACTACAAAGAGAAGCACAGCCGCGAGCTGCTCAGTGACACAAGCCTACCAGACGAGCTAAACCACTTCTATTACATTTTAGTCATTTAGCAGACGCTCTTATCCAGAGCGACTTACAGTTAGTGAGTGCATTCATTTTTTCATACTGGCCCCCCATGGAAATCGAACCCACAACCCTGGCGTTGCAAGCGCCATGCTCTGCCAACTGAGCTTCGAGGCAAGCAACACTGAAGCATGCATGAGAGCACCAGCTGTTCCGGATGGCTATGTGATCTCACATCGGCTACGGAGAGCGTGTAAGACTTTTAAGCAGGTCAACATTCACAAGGCCGCAGGGCCAGACGGATTACCAGGACGTGTACTCCGAACATGTGCTGACTAACTGCCAAATGTCTTCACTGACATTTTCAACATGTCCCTGACTGAGTCTGTAATACCAACATGTTTCAAGCAGACCACCATAGTCCCCGTGCCCAAGGACACTAAGATAACCTGCCTAAATGACTACCGACCCGTAGCACTGACGTCTGTAGCCATGAAGTGCTTTGAAAGGCTGGTCATGGCTCACATCAACACCATTATCCCAGAAACCCTAGACCCACTCCAATTTGCATACCGCCCCAACAGATCCACAGATGATGCAATCTCAATTGCACTCCACACTGCTCTTTCCCACCTGGACGAGGAATACCTACGTGAGAATGCTATTCATTGACTACAGCTCAGCGTTCAACACCATAGTGTCCTCAAAGCTCATCACTAAGCTAAGGATCCTGGGACTAAACACCTCCCTCTGCAACTGGATCCTGGACTTCCTGACGGGCCGCCCCCAGGTGGTAAGGGTAGGTAACAACACATCTGTCACGCTGATCCTCAACACGGGGGCCCCTCAGGGGTGCGTGCTCAGTCCCCTCCTGTACTACCTGTTTACCCATGACTGCATGGCCAGGCACGACTCCCAACACCATCATTAAGTTTGCCGACGACACAACAGTGGTAGGCCTGATCACCAACAACGATGAGACAGCCTATAGGGAGGAGGTCAGAGACCTGGCCGTGTGGTGTCAGGATAACAACCTTTCCCTCAACGTGACCAAGACAAAGTCCAATGATTGTGGACTACAGGGGGAAAAAAAGAGGACTGAGCACGCCCCCATTCTCATCTCCGGGGCTGTAGTGGAACAGGTTGAGAGCTTCAAGTTCCTTGGTGTCCACATCACCAACAAACTATCATGGTCCAAACACACCAAGACAGTCGTGAAGAGGGCACGACAAAGCCTATTCCCCCTCAGGAGATTGAAAAGATTTGGCATTTGTCCTCAGATCATCAAAAAGTTCTACAGCTGCACCATCGAGAGCATCCTGACTGGTTGCATCACCGCCTGGTATGGCAACTGCTTGGCCTCCGACCGCAAGGCACTACAGAGGGTAGTGCGTACGGCCCAGTACATCACTGGGGCCAAGCTTCCTGCCATCCAGGACCTCTATACCAGGCGGTGTCAGAGGAAGGCCCTCAACATTTTCAAAGACTCCAGCCACCCTAGTCATAGACTGTTCTCTCTGCTACCGTACGGCAAGCGGTACCGGAGCGCCAAGTCTAGGTCCAAAAGGCTTCTCAACAGCTAATTGTGGCTACCCGGACTACTTGCACTACCCCCCCCCCCAATCATTTTACGCTACTGCTACTCTGTTAATTATTTATGCATAGTCACTTTAACTCTCCCCACATGTACATATTACCTCAACTAGCCGGTGCCCCCGCACATTGACTCTGCAACTGTACCCCCCTGTATATAGCCTCCCTACTGTTATTTTATTTGACTTCTGCTCTTTTTTTCTCAACACTTTTTTGTTGTTGTTTTATTTGACTTTTTTATAACAAATAAATAAATGCATTGTTGGTTAAGGGCTGTAAGTAAGCATTTTACGGTAATGTCTACACCTGTTGTATTGTATACAAGAGCATTCGTGAGGTCAGGCACTGTTGGGCGATTAAGCCTGGCTCGCAGTCGGCGTTCCAATTAATCTCAAATGTGTTCGATGGGGTTGAGGTCAGGGCTCTGTGCAGGCCAGTCAAGTTCTTCCACACTGATCTCGACAAACCATTTCTGTATGGACCTCAGTTTGTGCACGGGGGCATTGTCATGCTGAAACAGGAAAGGGCCTTCCCCAAACTGTTGGAAGCACAGAATCGTCTAGAATGTCATTGTATGCTGTAGCGTTAAGATTTCCCTTCACTGGAACTAAGGGGCCTAGCCGGAACCATGAAAAACAGCCCCAGACATTATTCCTCCTCCACTAAACTTTAAAGTTGGCACTATGCATTGGGGCAGGTAGCGTTCTCCTGGCATCCGCCAAACCCAGATTAGTCCGTCCGGACTGCCAGATGGTGAAGCGTGATTCATCATTCCAGAGAACGCGTGGGGGGTTCTGAGGAGTATTTCTGTCTGTAAGAAAGCCCTTTTGTGTGGAAAAACTCATTCTGATTGGCTGGGCCTGGCTCCCCAGTGGGTGGGCTTGTCTGCCAAGTGGGTGGGCCTCTTGTTGCTGCAATAGCTTATCTACCTATCATCTCATCTGGTAGTGTCTGTCTGGAGTGCATCAAATTGATGTAGCTAAAGAAGATAGCTAGCTACACTAGCCAAGTTAATTCCATTATTGTAATTCCATTTGGCATTTATTAGGAATCTCCCACTTCATTTGCCAAACATGGCGCCTCTGACATACAGTGGGGAGAACAAGTATTTGATACACTGCCGATTTTGCAGGTTTTCCTACTTACAAAGCATGTAGAGGTCTGTAATTTTATAATAGGTACACTTCAACTGTGAGAGACGGAATCTAAAACAAAAATCCAGAAAATCACATTGTATGATTTTTAAGTAATTATTTTGCATTTTATTGCATGACATAAGTATTTGATCACCTACCAACCAGTAATAATTACGGCTCTCACAGACCTGTTAGTTTTTCTTTAAGAAGCCCTCCTGTACTCCACTCATTACCTGTATTAACTGCACCTTTTTGAACTCGTTACCTGTATAAAAGACACCTATCCACACACTCAATCAAACAGACTCCAACCTCTCCACAACGGCCAAGACCAGAGAGCTGTGTAAGGACATCAGGGATAAAATTGTAGACCTGCACAAGGCTGGGATGGGCTACAGGACAATAGGCAAGCAGCTTGGTGAGAAGGCAACAACTGTTGGCGCAATTATTAGAAAATGGAAGAAGTTCAAGATGACGGTCAATCACCCTCAGTCTGGGGCTCCATGCAAGATCTCACCTCGTGGGGCATCAATGATCATGAGGAAGGTGAGGGATCAGCCCAGAACTACACGGCAGGACCTGGTCAATGACCTGAAGAGAGCTGGGACCACAGTCTCAAAGAAAACCATTAGTAACACACTACGCCGTCATGGATTAAAATCCTGCAGCGCACGCAAGGTCCCCCTGCTCAAGCCAGCGCATGTCCAGGCCCGTCTGAAGTTTGCCAATGACCATCTGGATGATCCAGAGGAGGAATGGGAGAAGGTCATGTGGTCTGATGAGACAAAAATAGAGCCTTTTTGGTCTAAACTCCACTCGCCGTGTTTGGAGGAAGAAGGATGAGTACAACCCCAAGAACACCATCCCAACTGTGATGCATGAAGGTGGAAACATCATTCTTTGGGGATGCTTTTCTGCAAAGGGGACAGGACGACTGCATCGTATTGAGGGGAGGATGGATGGGGCCATGTATCGCCAGATCTTGGCCAACAACCTCCTTCCCTCAGTAAGAGCATTGAAGATGGGTCGTGGCTGGGTCTTCCAGCATGACAACGACCCGAAACACACAGCCAGGGCAACTAAGGAGTGGCTCCGTAAGAAGCATCTCAAGGTCCTGGAGTGGCCTAGCCAGTCTCCAGACCTGAACCCAATAGAAAATCTTTGGAGGGAGCTGAAAGTCCGTATTGCCCAGCGACAGCCCTGAAACCTGAAGGATCTGGAGAAGGTCTGTATGGAGGAGTGGGCCAAATTCCCTGCTGCAGTGTGTGCAAACTGGTCAAGACCTACAGGAAACGTATGATCTCTTTAATTGCAAACAAAGGTTTCTGTACCAAATATTAAGTTCTGCTTTTGTGATGTATCAAATACTTATGTCATGCAATAAAATGCAAATTAATTACTTAAAAATCATACAATGTGGATTTTTGTTTTAGATTCCATCTCTCACAGTTGAAGTGTACCTATGATAAAAATTACAGACCTTACATGCTTTATAAGTAGGAAAACCTGTAAAATCGGCAGTGTATCAAATACTTGTTCTCCCCACTGTAGGTGCTGCTTAGATTGATTGATTGACAATAACAATCAGTGTTTCCCCTACATGTGTGGCCACCACAAAAAAAATTAGTTTGGGGCTTGTTGAAGAAAACAAAATGGGATGGTAAAATGTTTTCAGTGTAAACTTAAATGACTAAAACCAGATATAAAGTATGTAGAAAAGATAATGGAGCAATACATTCTTTGAGAACTAACTATCACCTAAATAAAAATAAGACAGTCAGGGAGAATCTAAAATTCAAAGAATGGCATTGATTTTGTTATAATGTTTGAGTCACTCAGATAGCATAAGCCATGGCAAAATGTGTAGAATTGCAGGAAATGAGCTTTAAAACTGAAAATGTGTCTACGGCCAAGAGGATGACCTATAAAACCCTGCCATTGGCCACGCCCACTACCACGCCCCCACCACTATCTTTGCCACTGCTGCTGAAATAAATCATAGGGGAAACACTGCAAGTGACACAGTGAAAATTGTGTAGGCTACCTGTATGTATTTTTTATGGGGCGCACTCATAAAAACAGTCATAAAACTGTTGTTTTATTAACATTTGTAATGTCATGGTCTATCCTTGTATTTAGCTAATTTTAGGTAAAACCTTTTAAATTAGGCCTATTTGTTTTTTTTATTAATGCTCTCGTAAGTAATCGGATACTAACATCCGTTCGGATATTCAAATAAACATGCCCATCTCTAACTTTGAGTCAAAGTAGCGATATAATATCATCCAGAATAATGTTGTGATATGTAACTGTATACATTTTTCCGCCATCACTAGCGTGAATCCTCCACCGCAGCAGCAGCCCCAACCCCCTCACCTAAAATCACATGATCATAAGGCATGCAAATGACATACAGTACCATCCATGGCCATGTCATCATGCTTCTAACTCATGTCATGGATCACGATACATCATGGTACATTAGCCATCCGCCAAAAGCTCAGCTCATCCATGCGTTGCTCCATCCCTCTCTCCATGGCTGTGGCTGGGCAGCAGGTTGATGAATAGGACCCCCAGGCAGCTGTCCAGGGAGAAGCGCTGCCGGAAGGATCCTACATCATCCAAAATCAACAGACTGGGGCTGCTATGGAGTGGAGGGGGTTTGAGAAGGCCCTGTGGACACAGAGCAGGAGGAGGACGTGTGTGTTTTAATAATAAGTGCAAGTGTGTACGTGCATACTCTTATCATACCATGTGTATGCATGAACGTATACAAACATACACTGTATGCCTTGAGGTGGGCTCTAGGCTTAGTGTGTACGTGCGTGAATCACCCACAGCTCCCTAGCCTTCCCCCAGAGCAGAGCTGCTGTGCGTTGACACCCAGGTGAGGTGAGCGGTGCAGGCAGCACGATGCCCTGGCAGGCCCACCAACAGGACATACTGTTCAGAAGTGGGCCACGTCACCATAGATGTGTCCCAAATGGCACCCTATTCCCTATATAGTGTGCTACTTTTGAGCAGGGCTCTGGTTAAAGGTAGTGCACTATATAGGGAATAGAGTGCCACTTTGGAAGCAACCCATAACTCAGCCTCAGGACTACTGTACTGGCACTACAGAGGAATACCACTGACTCTCAACGCAATGGCTAGCAATCCACCTATTTTTACCCATCCTCTCTCTGGGCCCCACTCTATGGATTCATCTCAAATGGCACCCTATTCCCCTATGTAGTGTACTACTTTGGACCAGGGTAGTGCTTTGTATGGGGAATAGGCTGCCATTTGTGACTCTGTATTTGTCATATTCTCAGTTGGAGGAAATCAGTGAAATTGAGCAACCCTATTCTTGTCATAACAGGAAGCATTAGATCAGAGGAGGCACTCAAAGCTTTTAATGTGGCTCAGTTCGACACAAAATGAATGAAAGTTGTTAAATATTTTCCCCTTTTGGTTAATCCTGTAAATGTCAGTCCCTTTACCCCTCTCCGACCTTCTGTATTCCCTCCGCTTATAAACCCTGCTGTTTTTGGAACGTCCTTTGAGCTGCCGAATCATTAACAGTGCTGTTAAAATGGATTCGGAGCAAATGTTCCACAACCTAAATTAAATGTCCTTCCATTTCGTACCCTCAGAGCAGGATAGAGGGGAAACAAGCAGGGAGAATTTGATTTGTGCTAACAAACACCTCAGTGACTCCTGGAGATTTTATTAGAGGGAGAAGTAGCAGAGGGTCACAGTCAGTCTCTCCAGCTAGCGCCAGATTGATGGATGAAGGAAGAGAGAGGAAAGGAGATATGGAGGGAGTTTAGAGGTGTTGATAGGCCATTGGCCATCAGTACCAGTTACTGTCAATTTAAAGGTGTGAATGATTTAGGCCTTAGAGAGCTTGGCCTCATAATGCATTATACAGTTTGCTTAAAGTGAAGTGTTGCCTAGATGTCTTAGTGATTTACTGCAATGGAATTACTGTTTATGAAGGATAGGATGTGAATGATTATGCATCATGTAGCTGCATGGGAAACAAGCATCTCCCCATACTTCCCCTTTAATATCAAAGACATCAGACTGACTTGTCAAAACTGCTTTCTTGCCAATACCTACACTCCCTACTGTGTCTCCTACTGAAGCCATCTGGTATCAGAGGCTGCGTCCCAAATGACACCCTTTTCCCTATGGGCTCTGGTCAAAAGTAGTGCCCTATATAGGGAATAGGGTTACCCTGCCCTACCTGAGAGACCAGTGGTGGGTGACAGCAGAGGGCTGACAACCTAGGTGGGAGAGGCAGGTGTCGGGGACCCGATCGAGTGTCTGTGTCGCCGCAGAGTGATCCACACACGGGCTGAGTGATCAACAAGGTCCAGATGGTAAAGAAGAGAAGGAGAGGGTGACACAAATCGCACAGAGAGAGACCGCTCAGATCAGGTGCTCCATGATTAACTGCAGAGTTTCCCCTAGCTCGACTTCCCCTACTTGTGATGGCGGGCCACCTGACTAGGTTGTCTAAAAGACTGACTTGATGTGTCATTATACTTGTTCACATTAAACTAATAGCAGTTTCACACTGGGTAAGTCATAACATTTTTATTATAATGGAATTAGACTGAGTGTGTGTGTGTGTGTGTTTCTCTCCAGTTAACCCCGTGGCCCTGGGGAAGCCATACAAAGAGGACTGCTCAGAGGCATCCAGCCAGGAGGAAGGTGTGTGTGAGTACCCCCCATCCCTAACCTGCTTCACCCCACAACCCTGTTCATCCTACTCATTCCAACATGGTTAACCCCCGAACATCATTGGGCTCCATCGCACCCTAACCCAGGTCACCCTGAAGCCCACTCCCCTCATCCCAACCCTGTTTAGTCCCCAGTTCAGAGGCGGAATCTAGAAGAAGTATATTCTGGGAGACTGAGAAGTTTTGACAGTTAACCTTAGTAAAACCTTAACTGGTGGGAAGAGAAGTGAGAGTTGTTGATTTGATGAAGGGTTGTTACAGATACATTTAGCCTAGACTATTCCTCGCAGGGGTTTGCCTAAACTCCAATGAAAAAGCCTATGTTAAGTCACGTAGCTCGCCAGCTAACCATGTGTGAACCAGAAATATAGGGCACTTATACTCTGTCACATTTCTGTTTTAGGTGTCTTTTAATTTAGTTTCCACTGAGCAGGGGGAGGGGAAGGGAGGAATGCACAGGATTCTTTCTCTGGCTCGGCAGGGCAGGAGAGGAAGTCCTGTACTCCAGGACTAACAAGTAGCGCTATGTCGCTAACTTCTGTTTATTTTGGGCGGGCGCTCGGAAAGCCTGGGCTCTCTTTCTCACTCTCTCTCTCTGACTATCTCTCTCTCTCTTTCTCTCTCCCTCTCTTACTCTCTGTCTTTGTCTCTTCCCTCCCTTGCATTTCGAGGCTATATTTTGCACGTCGTCCGTGCTCTCGGCTCACAGGCTAATCACAGGCCACAGTGCTGTGATATTCAGATGTGCAGCATATACTCTCACTGAAGGCTTAGCTAAACCAATTAATGTCTTATTAGTATAATAACTTATGTCATAATGCATTACAACGTTCCTCACTGAGGACAGCACAGAAAAGCCTGTTGCTACTGACTGATAAGGATGGAAATGAGTTTTGATGTGAACTGAAATGTTGATTTAAAGCGTATTGTTCCTGTCAACTAAAAAAGATGAATGAATAAATAATGTCTCTACCCTTCAGATTTGGAGCCGTACGTTCAGGGGCACCGGAAGACACATGGCAGCAAGAGCTCCAGCCTTAAGTAAGCCCCCTATTGTCTTAATTTAACAGACGTCACGCTGCTTGCTTAACGAGTACCGCTTTCCTCACTCGGCTCATACCGAGGCTCGAACCCAAGACCTCCGCCTTGCAAACACACGTGACTGCCCTCCTGAAGCGTCTTACCAGTCGCGCTACCGACAAGCTTTCGGCAGTGCAAGTGGGGACACTTCAGGCTGAGGAGTGAGTGTCACATATCCCCATGTGCTACATTAACACCGTAGTAGGTAGAAGTTGCTCCTAACCACTGGTCAAGTGGTCATATGTCTATCTCCCCACCTAATGAATATGGTTTGGAATGAGGGTAGAGTAACCTAATCCTAGATCTGTGGTTAGGAGTGACTCCTCCTTCAAGTGAGTACTCCCTACCACCACAGTGCAGATCTACACAAGTGCCCATAGTTTTGTTTCTGATGAAAGACATGAAAATGATTCTCATTCCGCCTCTCCTTTTCCCAGCATTCCCAATGCCAAAAGTTCCCAGGGTGAGAGCAGTCGGCGGGGACCCCACGGCTCTGAGCACAACGGCCTGCCAGACTGGAGGAGGAAGAGCTGCACACTCAAACCCAACCAGGACGCCTCTGGGGGGCTGGGCCCAGAGCAGGTGAGACAGAAAACAAGGCTACATCCCAAATGGCACCCTATTCCCTTTATAGTGCACTACTTTTGACCAGGGCCATAGTGCACTATATAAGGAATAGGGTGCCATTTGGGACGCATCCCAACTCACACAAAAAAAACTATGAATTTACAGTTAACGCTAAGCAATTGAGGCATTGTTATTCAGATAGTTTTGTATCATTGTGTACAATGTATGAACATACTGTACATTCTGATTGGTTGTTTTTGTTGTTGACTTTGAAAATGGCCCCTCAGGAACATTGACAGACAACCCTGGGTTACACAGACTAAGGAGTTCATTTAGACCAGGCAGACATGTTACATTTTAAGATGGCTGACACATTGCTCCACTACTTCTCCACTTTAGCCTGTGGTGTCAGTGACCAAATTAGGGCTGATGCTCCGTATAAACAACATAAGCGTGTGTGAGAGCATCTTTGCGTGTGTAAATGTGTATCACATTCAACTCTTCAGCCACCACAACCATGTGACAGGGGCCAGTGGACTATTCTCTTGGCTTAGTGACATCAATCAAGAGTATGTTTGCAATCAACTGAACCAGCACATTCTTCCCACAGCGCTTCTCAAAGGAACCTAAACAATGGGGGCTTGTCCATTCAGGAATCATTACACACAGGGCCCCAATGAGTAAAAAAACCTTCCCCTTCACAGAGTTATTGACATAAACTAGTATAGATCGGATTACGTTGCTCACTGCGCAAGCATGGATGTTTTTCATTGAATGGCGCACATGTTACATTCTCTCTATAGGGAGAATGCCTGGCCGCATACTGATTTATGCTCCCAAAAAGTTTTGTTTTGTCAAAACGTTTTTACTACCTATGTGGGATGAAGTTTCCCTCTATCCAGAACCGTAGGCCACAATCTCACAGTGGCATCAAGAATCACATTGATTATTTCTAACATCTTATGTCAATATACCTCTGTGTGTGTGTGTGTGTGTGTGTGTTTAACTATACTTGTGGGGACCAGAAGTCCCACAAGAATAGTAAATAAACACAAATTTGACCAACTGGGGACATTTTGTTAGTCCCCAGAAGGTCAAATGCTATTTCTAGGGGATTTAGGGTTAAGGTTAGAAGTAGGGTTAGGAGCTAGGGTTAGGGTATAGTATTTTGTGTGTCCTCACAAGGTTAGTTATACAAGAGTGTGTGTGTTCTCCAAGGTCACAGCCCTCAGCAGCAGTAATAACATGTCTAGCTCAGCAGCAATAGGATTGCTATCAGCGTTAGCCAGGATGAAGCGATGTGCCCTTTGACCCCCCACTATAGCTCTGGGTCAGAGTCCAGCACCGCCTCATTCATGTGGCCCTCATCATGTTACAGGGGTTGTGTAACAGGCAGCAGCACTATGGCATTCCTGCTCTGGCACATGGTATAGTCCCCTTGGAGCTATAGGTTTTAAAGACACAGACTTTAGATGTCCTTTCTCCTGTGGTTGTATGAGGAATATTACATGATAAATCAACCCTCCTCCTGGAGAGCTAATTGAATGTGCAGGCTTTTTCTCCATCCCAAATCTTAACACACCTGTTAGCTTGTATCATTGAATGTTCCGTTGTCTGAATATATATTTTTCCTCTGTCTGCAGCATCAGGACAGTGAGAAGAGAAGCAGCCACCCTGCCACCAAGAGCAAGCCACGAGCACTGGAACCAGACAGGTGATCACTATTCCCTATACAGTATCTCACAGAAGTGAGTACACCTCTCACATTTTTGTAAATCTTTGAGTATACCTTTTCATGTGACAACACTGAAGAAATGACACTTTGCTACAATGTAAAGTAGTGAGTGTACAGCTTGTATAACAGTGTACATTTGCTGTCCCCTCAAAATAACTCAACACGCAGCCATTAATGTCTAAACCGCTGGCAACAAAAGTGAGTACACCCCTCAGTGAAAATGTCTAAATTGGGCCCAAAGTGTCAATATATTGTGTGGCCACCATCATTTTCCATGTTGGAGTACTGCCCTGCGGCCCAGTCTCCGAAGGGAGGGGATCATGCTCTGCTTCAGTAAGTCACAGTACATGTTGGCATTCATGGTTCCCTCAATGAACTGTAGCTCCCCATTGCCGGCAGCACTCATGCAGCCCCAGACCATGACACTCCCACCACCATGCTTGACTGTAGGCAAGACACACTTATCTTTGCACTCCTCACCTGGTTGCCGCCACACACGCTTGACACCATCTGAACCAAATAAGTTTCTTGGTCTCATCAGACCACAGGACATGGTTCCAGTAATCCATGTCCTTAGTCTGCTTGTCTTCAGCAAACTGTTTGCGGGCTTTCTTGTGCATCATCTTTAGAAGAGGCTTCCTTCTAGAACGACAGCCATGCAGACCAATTTGATGCAATGTGCGGCGTATGGTCTGAGCACTGACAGGCTGACCCCCCACCCCTTCAACCTCTGCAGCAATGCTGGCAGCACTCATACGTCTATTTCCCAAAGACAACCTCTGGATATGACGCTGAGCACGTGCACTCAACTTCTTTGGTCGACCATGGCGAGTCCTGTTCTGAGTGGAACCTGTCCTGTTAAACCGCTGTATGGTCTTGGCCACCGTGCTGCAGCTCAGTTTCAGGGTCTTGGCAATCTTCTTATAGCCCAGGCCATCTTTATGTAGAGCAACAATTCTTTTTTTCAGATCCTCAGAGAGTTCTTTGCCATAAGGTGCCATGTTGAACTTCCAGTGACCAGTATGAGGAAGTGTGAGAGCGATGACACCACATTTAACACACCTGCTCCCCATTCACACCTGAGACCTTGTAACACTAACGAGTCACATGACACCGGGGAGGGAAAATGGCTAATTGGGCCCAATTTGGACATTTTCAGTTAGGGGTGTACTCACTTTTGTTGCCAGCGGTTTAGACATTAATGGCTGTGTTGAGTTATTTTGAGGGGACAGCAAATGTACACTGTTATACAAGCTGTACACTCACTACTTTACATTGTAGCAAAGTGTCATTTCTTCAGTGTTGTCACATGAAAAGATATACTCAAATATTTAAAAAAATGTGAGGGGTGTACTCACTTTTGTGAGATACTGTATAGTGCATTATTTTTGCCCAGGTCCCATAGGCCTCTGGTCAAAAGTAGTGCTCTATATAGGGAAATGGGTGCCATTTGGGATGTATCCTATATCAATATTCAACCCTGACTTACGGTTGAATCTGCTCATCTGCTCATAATCTATCATGGCAAGAAGACAGTCAGTCACCCACCCAGTGAATACAGTCATTATCACTCGCCTTCTAAAATGGTCCTAACATTGACTGACAGTTAAGAGACTTCCCTATTCAGACATACTGGCTCAACACTGAACCGGCTTGACCGTACAGTTTCTACGTTGTGATAGGTGCCGAGCACGCATCGCGCACTCAGACAAACGTGGCCATGACAGGAATGACGGGCTCGGGAAGCAAACGCTAAAACATTGTGACTGAGTTCAGGAACCCCCACCCGCACCATAGGGCCTGACAGAGAGGGCATAGCATTATGCTAGCATGCTAACAGCAGAGCTAGAGATGGTTTAGCATGTAAGCTGTTTTCCATTTTTTTTTAAGGTCACAATTCCGGTCTGCATAAGAGGTGGTTGCCAAGGCACCCAATCCCCCATCCCCCCTGCCTAGCTACCAGGCAGACGACTGCTACAGGCACTTTGAGAACTAGCAGAGACCTCAAATATAGTTGTTTTTCTCCCTATTTACTTATTAGAAACATTTCTATTTGGGCTAGAGGGTTTAGCATTTCGCTAGCTAGCTTGCTAAAAACAGAGCTGTCTCCTCCTGCTACCAACTAATCTGACAAGCCACAGGCCTAAATTTCTCTTATCCTCCCTCCTTTATCCTTTATGACTAACCCCTCGCCTGTCTATCTCTCTCCTCCAGGGAAAAGGGGAAGAAAGGAGAGGGAAGAGCTGCCTACTTGACGAATGGGAGCATGGTGCCTCCGGCTTCTCAGCGAACGCGACAACCGACAGGGAAAGGTGGGAATCTATGGAGATTAATTTTCCCTGGCAGTCTTCTTCCTATCCCAGTCGACTCTGAAACGCTATCAAATGCTCTGTGGAGAAAAAAGATTGTGTTTTTGTTGTCTGGATGAAATGGAGGCTTACTGCTTGTAGTAACTTAATTTTATCAACAGAGAGCAGTGTTGTACAAGTTTATAGGGCATAGCTTTTTAGTCTTTTGAGTTACTTATTTGAATGCCTTAGCACACTCATATGCCTTCAAATGTTTTATTTGATCTAAATCAAAGCTTTGCAATCATATTTAATTAAATCTAGTGTCATTCATGTTCAGGTTGTGTGTGTCCAGACGTCCGTCTAGACGGAGGCTTCAGTCAGGACGTGTACGGAGACACCTCATCTGAGAGCTACAGCTCCCCCTCCAGCCCCCAGCACGACGGACCAGAGAGCCTGGACAGTGAGGACGAGAAGGACAAAGGTGACACGCACACCCACTCACACACACACCATTATTAGAGTTTGTGCTTGTTTAGGTTTTTGGACAGGAGCACTAAGACTTGTTCCCCTCGCTCTCTGTCTCCCTCTCTCTCTCTCTCTCTCACACAGATACAGATAGTCACTCAGACGACTCCAGCAGCCAGGGCAGAGCGGACGCTCTCTTCCCCTGCCAGGAGGTTGCAGGGGGGGGCTTGCCCACCATCCACCCCCTGGCCTCTGCCAAGCCTGCTGGGGAGCACCTCTGCCCTGAGACCATCCCCAACTTTCCCCCCATCACCTTTATGCACCCCCTGCCCTACATGTTGCCCAATGGAGCACTGCCCGCCGATGCCTCTCTGCCAGTCCTGCCCCCTCCTCAGGTGGCAGCGGCCCTGGTAGACAACAAGGTTGTAGGAGGACTGATCATGCAGGTGCCCCTGGTCCTCCGAGAGCCCATGCCCACCCCAGTGCCAGTTCCTGTGCCAGGGGACACAGAGAAGAGGGATGCCCTTGCTGCAGTGCCCATGGTGCTTCCAGGGTTTGGCTCCCCCGCCCTGGGCTTACACCCCCCTGGCAGCCCTGCCCTGCAGCCCCTGGTCCAGCGCTTCAAGACGGCCCCTCCTAAGGCCACTGCCACCTCTGAGGGTGTCACCGCCCCCCCTGCCCACCAGCCCCCGGTTGGAGCCATCAGCGTCATCGCTCCCGGCCCGCCCTATGCCTCACCCCTGCAGCCGGCCTACCCCGACCCTGCCGCCACCCCCCTACCCCCCTCTGTACCCCTAGGGGAACCTAGCATCCCTCACGCCAAGCACCCGGGCATGGCTCTTCCCTCAGGCCTGCCCTCTCCATACACCATGCCCCCCATCCCCACCTCCGTCATGGCCACGCTGGGGGCAGGGGTAGCCGGAGTAGGGGTAGTGCCCACAGCTGGACAGGTTCAGGCGGTGGTGCCCCCGTCTGTGCCCACCCACAACCCCGGTCCTGCGCCCAGCCCCAGCCCTGCCCCTACCCACAGCACGGCACAGAGCGACTCCACCTCCTACATCAACAGCACCAACTGTGCCAGTAACCTCGTCGCCCAGCATCAAGCGCAACCACAACAGCAGCAACAACAACAGCAGCAGCAGCAGCAGGCGACCCCCCAGCAACAGCCCATGTGCTGCGGGGCGTGCGGTTGCCGGGGAGGCTGCGGCACCAGCAACAACAGCCACACGGCGCCTTCATTCTTCTTCCCCCACCAGATGCCGCCGCGGCAGGTGTTCGGTGTGCCGCCCATCTTCCAGCTGACGTCCCTGTGCAACAGCAGCTACCTCAGCCAGCCGCCCCTCCAGAGCAACGGCCAGGCCCAGCTGCCCTTCTTCCCATCCGCCCCGGCCCCCTACGCCGGCCAGACCCTGCTGCACACACACCCCCACTCCCACTCTGACCACCTATTGGGCACACAGCAAGGCTACAGCCTCCAGCAGATGGCACCTTACAGCCGCTTCTACCCACACATCTACCCCTCCAGTGTGGGCATGGTGCCCGGGGCAGGAGGCGGAGGTGCCCTGGGGGTAGCAGTCAGCGTCAACAAGAAGAACGCCAACGTCTCGTGCTACAACTGTGGGGTCAGTGGCCACTACGCACAGGACTGCAAACAGCCCTCCATTGACTCGACACAGCAAGGTAATAGCGCCACCGCCAGGGGCAGGGTGGAGCGGGGAGGGGCGGCCGCTGGCCTCTTCGGACGGCCCCCTCCGCCCCCCCTGCAGCACTTCACCCCCAAGTAGAGGTCAGCCCTCAGGACTGACCCCCCTCACCCCGCTCTTGATCTCTCTCTTACACACCAGTGCCCTACACCCACCCACACAGAGGGCACCCTTAATCAAGCTTGGTAAGTCACACCTTTGCAGTAACCCTCCCCACCCCCTACCCCCCAAAACCAGACTATTAGCCACCCCCATTTCCATTTGCAGGACTTATTTAGAGCCAGGAGCTGCTGTAAAGGGCTCTTTCATCTCAGGAGACCTGTGGACATTTCTCTCAAACTCTCTGTTAGCAGGGCAAAGACAAAACACAGCAGAACAGTTAAAAATGAAAAACACAGACCAAATGACATGACACACATGTCAAGCAGAGGAAACGATTAGGTGCAGGTTGGGAATTTGTAGACATCTCAGTGGAACCTTGTCTTTTTGCTTACTTTCTCTGTTTATTTTTATCGTTTCCCATTTCTTATTTGTTCGACTGACGCCCCCTCCCCTCCCCTCCCCTCTGTTTTTCAGGTGGCTTTCGGCTGAAGTACGCCGCCTCCCACTCTTCCGAAGCACTAGACAACGCCGACTGAAGAAGTCTTCTCATTCCGCCATCTTGTTTCTTGTCATGTGCGGTCAGAGACCCCTCCATTTCAAGAGAGCATCACTCAACGTTTCCCTGGCATTAACCAGGTTTCCATCCAACTTTTTTATGCGGGTAAATACATGTCGGATAAAAAAATTCATGACAGGCCTGATGGAAATAAAAATGTGTCGGTAAACTTTCCAGATCTCGACAAAACAAAATATGCTAGACAAGGTGGGATCTTTTTGTGTAGGTAAAATGCGATGGAAATGCCTTTATGCGCAAATATTGATATAATAACCATCATATTGAAGTAAACTTGGAGTAACGCGATGATATGGTGTGTGGTCCTCCCACTACGACTCGGGGAAACCATGCAGTTTATTAGGCTACAGATTAAATAATTTATGTTGAACTTCACAGGGAGGTGAAAATGCGCGGTGATCTTGATGCTCCTTTCCATTAAATGTCAGATTCTGGTGACATGATGATCGATGCTTGACTGCCGTTTAACAAATGCAAATATTCTCGCTCTTATCCATAATAATCTCATCATGTAGACTAGCCTACCGCACTGTATCTGGGAGCTGTTGGCTAGAGCACATGCCAAGACCGGAGTCGGCACATTTGCAATTTAACGCAACAGTTTGTGACAAAACTATCCGTAGAGATGAAAATGCGATGGAAACACATTGAACTTTAGATTTTTATTTGGTACATGAAAATGTAAGTGAAAAAGTACATTTTGTGTGCACTACGTTATCATGCACTGATTTTTATCCACAACAAGTCAGTTTGGTGGAAACACTTCTGGTGGGAAAATGTGCATATTTTGTTTATGCCGATTTTAGAATATTCGCATGAAAATATGTTGTCAATTGGATGGAAACCTAGCTATTCACGTTTTTGGTTTTACATTTTTAAAGAGCGTGTGCGAGGAGGGTCCTGAGTACTTGTGCCTGAGACATCCCCATCACAGCTGAGGGTGAAGCTGTCTTGTTTCCATAGAGACGCATACCCCCCACCAATCCCCCAGTGGCTTTTGGTATTTTGCACTGAAGACTGGCACAAGACAGCAGCTCATGTTTACTAACTTATTTCTTATATTATTAGAATTTTTTTTTTTTTTTTTTTAAGACATGTGTATGGGAGCTTCGCAAAATTATTTTGTTCTCAGAATACATGGGGATCCTGCGTGATCTCGATGAAAGAGTTCCATATACTTTGTTTTTTATAACGGTATATTTATACCTACTTATTATTGTTCTTCGACTAGGATTTGTATTGTTTAACTGTACAGCTACGAAAGATGAATGCAAACCAACAAAAAAGTAAATGTTAAAAAAAGAAAAACTGATTATTTTTCTCTTTTTCGCTGCAGTGTTTTTGAATGTACAACATTTACTTATTAATGTTAAGGAATCTGGCAGTTTCGGGGGGAGATTCTTAAAGCATTTGCCACTTGATATAATGTGAAACACATAGTAAGATGTTCTTAATCATCATGTCTGTCATATAGAAGTTAAATGCTGCTGTGTTTTTATTTTTGGTAACGTGCACTATAGCTACCAGGAATTCTGAAGTCTCTCAAGTGCACTGAAACAGTCCTAAAATCAAACCTAGACACAGATGTTATTGCAGCAGTGACGCTCTATACTGTGCTACACTGCTGCCGCTCCATCCAGTATTCTCTTGGAAATGTTGCACTGCACTGCAAAGTCGGGCTACAAGGTGGTGCCATGTGGAGCATCAGTGGTTAGGAGGGATAATACTATAAGTGATAACATGTTCTCCTCTGAAAATAACTATATTTTCTTTAGCCATTTCTACAGGACTGTGGTGGCAAAGGCAGGTGTCATGTAGCCTTCCTAGACACTGTTTCTTCTTCCTTCAATGCAGCAGTGAGATCTAACTGTATGGCATATGTTTGTACATTGTTAAATGTACTCAAATCTATGCACATACACGCTATAAATTGATGTTTTCATGTGAGTATGAAAATGAAAAGTGTGAACACTAATGGAGGTGTCTGACTGGAGCTTTTTGAATATCAGGATTGGTAGCCTTCCAGGGATTGACATTAAGGGTTGCCATATTGCCTGGAGCAAGTGAACTGAGCAGTTGAGCAAGTTGACCCTGCTCTGAGGTTGCCATATTGGGCAGTTTATTAGATTTTTGAAAACAACTCAACTGCAAAGAATTCCAGTAGCCTAAATCTGATCTTTCCATTTCCTTCCCATTGTTTAATAAGTGAAAGACAGACAATTTATTTCTGTCAGGCAAATTGAGCCTTCTCTGAGAATGTTTTTAACTGATGTACAAAATGGAAGAATTATTCCAAAATACAAATAATTAAATCAATCTTTCTGATTCCTATGTGTAGGTGAAATGCAGGCAATATATGGCACTTACTTACTGCCTGTAAATAGATCATTTACATTTTCGGGCAAGTGATCATAGTCTTCGGACAACCAAAAAATAATCCTGACTTGACGATGGGCAAGTGCCTTTCAGGCTTCAATGTCAATCCCTGGCCTTCTCAGACATCATATCCCTTGAGATAATTGTCAGTCATTTAGAGCTCTTTCGTGTCTGTTTAAGCTTTGGGGTCTACACATTATAAATGGCATATAGGCATATTACACTTACAGTACACACTTGTTTGTTGATATGAGAAGTTATGTCCATTTTCATGAGTAGCCACACTTTGTCTCCACCAACCGGTGAAGTATTCTACATTTCTTCTGCTTGATTTGATGGAAGCAGAGATTTCTTGCAATTACTTCAAATATTGAGGCAAACTTGGAACAGTGCGGACATGAACACAGGGAAAGAAAATGTGTGGACTGCTTTACAAAATCGGCTGGATGATTGAAGAACCATGTGAGCATGGAGGACAATTGTACATATTAACCTGCCAGTTGTACATGTTGAACATATATGGTTAAAAATGCTGTACTGTAGAGGGTACACTCACTGTTACCTTAAGGTGTATGTTTACTGTATTCTTTGATATCTAAATGTTATTGTACTGGAAAGGTCAAATATATTTCTAGAACGAATTTTGATTTTATGCAAATTGTTGATCTGTTTTCCTGGAATTAACAGCAATAAATACAAAATGCCCCAACATTCTTGTTTATTTCAGTCTGTTGTAATTAGGTCCTACACTGCTTGTATGTAGTTTTTGTACCTTAGTTAAATAAAGGTAAAAATAAAATAAATAAATAAACTTCTTCACAGTACAGTTTTATCCACTTGGCTTGCCGTAGTAGTCAGCTGATGAGAATGCGGAAGAGCACTGACAGCCCACCGGGGGTTTACACTAGTTACCACAGTCATAAAGTCAGAATTAGCTATATTGTAAAATTCGTGAAAATAAAAATGTGCTTTTTGGTCTTAATTTAAGGGTAGCAGTGTGGTTAAGGTTATCGTTACGTTTAAAATCAGATTTTATAAATGTTAGAAATAGGCGGGGTTTATGACTGTGGTTGTGGTAACTAGTGACTACCCCCACAGGGCGTGTCTGTCTTGTAAATTACATATTTCCGGTGGTTAGCTGAAACTCGTCTGTAGTAAACCACCTACTGAAGTCACCTGGCTGAAGAGAGCACTACCTGACATTGATAAAGAACCATTAATTGGTGAGTTGCTGTAATAAAATATTTTCTCAATCTACCGGTGAAGGCACTGACTAACTTATTTTTTTTAAATGTTAACCCTGTTGCCATTTGCCATCCTGATAAACGGATTTTCAGGTTGGTTGCGATTACTTTTTTAATTGGTGAATTACTTTATTTAGCATAATAAGACCTATTGTTGTTTACTTGGCTATCTAGACAACACCATAAATGTAAGATCAAAGGGGACTGGACATTGATAACTCTAATCAACGTAGGTGGGTAACTAGATCGTTGAAAAATCTTGCCTGGCTACTGGTAACCCAAACTCCTTGCTCCAGCCAAACGCTACGCCACGCCCACGGACTTTAGTTTCTTCTCCGCAATGATGTATGATGTATGTTGACTCAACCCGCAGTCCCCGCGCTTATATCCACCCCGCGGATAAATTAATATTGTGTGGATGAAGGGCGGGTGGGTGGGTGGCGGCCATGTTGGATAAAGACAAAACATTAAAAACCATAAATGTATAATTTTTGTGCAATTTAGATCTATAGGCTACATTTAGCCTAAACCAAAGAAAAACCTATCTGGCATTAGTGCGTAAGGGCAAATGTATGTTTTGATTCGAAAATGAGGTTGAAAACTCCGAATGGAGGGTGTGCCTCCAGAGGCACGCAGAGGCCACATTGAGCTCTGTCTGTGCAGGATCGCTGTGCGCCTCTCAATGTTGTAACAACATGGAGGGCTCTGTATAGCACTGCATTGATATGATTGGTTGACGGTAAGTGGGGGCGGGGACTGTAGGTCTAGAACCCCTCACATAGCCTTAATATTAACTTGCAGTAAAATGGTACAGCAAATGTTAGCTACATTTTGACTTGGGAATAGGAGTGGAGAAATGTGATTTCTTTCAGCATCTTGAGATAATGCGAATGCGCAGTTAAATACAGTCTGTATAGACCTACAGTCAGTGCCATTTTACTGCAAGAAATGCTTAATTCTGCAGGAGTTAATATTAAGGCTATGTGAGAGGTTCTAGACCTACAGTCAGTCCAGAGTTCAGTTTCCATTTAAGCCGTCTGAACAGTAGGCTACAGTTCCCTTGACGTGCCATAGTCATATTTGAAGTCCCCATCTTGTGACTGTCGAATTTGTATAGCGCCTCACAATATTACATATAACATAGCCGGCACTGCTATCAACCTCTTTCAACCACATAAAATATCCAGCCAAGCCAAACTGAAATCTTCTCACAGCGTTCTATTTCGTTACAATTGGTCAAACTGATGTAATTTGGACATTTTGCCCCAGAAAATCGTTACAAGTTTTTTGGGGATATTTCATTTTCTCCCGATCCATAAATGTATTTTCTCTGTGAAAGAAGCCGATGACAGAACTTTACCGATGTCAACTGATTGAAGCATTCATCGATTAATGACACTCCGGTGAGCAAGGGTTTCGTTTTCTAGGACAACATATAGGCTATTCATCTAATGACCGAAGATAAGATGCATGTATCTAATAAATAGACAAGTGGACTAACAAATAGCCTACCAAAATGTTGGAAAGTATAAGCAGAAACATATCTAAATCAGGCAACAACAAAAAAAACTGCACCCTCTGGCAAAAAAATCGTTCTGCCGGCTTTGACTGTAGCCGACAGCGCATTTTCTATAAGCCAGTTTGGGTCGGTTGTGGGCCTCAAATGTTCACTTTCACATACACTGTCTGTACAAAACATTAGGAAGACCTGCCTTTTCCGTAACACTGACCAGGTGAAAGCTATGATCTCTTATTGATGTCACCAGTTAAATCCACTTTAAATCAGTGTAGATGAGGGGGAAGAGGCAGGTTAAAGAAGGATTTGTAATCCTTGAGACATGGATTGTGTATGTGTTTTAAATGCCTTTGAACGGGGTATGGTAGTAGGTGCCAGGCACACCGGTTTGAGTGTGTCAAGAACTGCAACGGTGCTGGGTTTTTCATGTTCAACAGTTTCCCGTGTGTATCAAGAATGGTCCACCACCCAAAGGACATCCAGCCAACTTGACACTGTGGGAAGCATTGGAGTCAACATTTACATTTAAGTCATTTAGCAGACGCTCTTATCCAGAGCGACTTATAGTTAGTGAGTGCATACATTAATTTTTTATACTGGCCCCCCGTGAGAATCGAACCCACAACCCTGGCGTTGCAAAAGCCATGCTCTACCAACTGAGCTACATCCCTGCAGGCCATTCCCTCCCCTACCCTGGACGACGCTGGGCCAATTGTGCGCCGCCCCATGGGTCTCCCGGTCGTGGCCGGCTACGACAGAGCCTGGATTCGAACCAGGATCACTGCGCCACTCGGGATACATGGGCCAGCATCCCTGTGGAACGCTTGAGACCTTGTAGTCCATGCCCAACGAATTGAGGCTGTTCTGAGGGGGAAAAGGGGGTGCAAGTCAATATTAGGAAAGTGTTCTTAATGTTTTGTACACTCTGTGTGTAGTCGGGCGGTTGTGGATGGGTTATTAGCAATTGCGGGCGGGTGCGGGTGAACAAACAGCTGAACCGTGCACCACTATGATGTACATACTCGTTCGCAAGTATGTAGCGAACGATAGAGCAGAGGAAGAATTCAGTTTGAGTGGTCAGGCAATTATTTAATCAGGCTGTAATACACAATTAATTGTTAGAGTAAGTTTAAATGTAATTTTATTAAACATTCTGGCTTGTAAGGAACATTTACACAATTGTGCAGGCATTAGTTTCAAGCTGTATATACCAATTAATTGTGTATTACACAGCCTGATTAATCAGACTACTAGCTAGACTACATTAATTATATGTTCTTTAGCCTACTTTTTCTTTCGCATCAGCCCAAGATGGCACTCGCGATAATTGCATTCCATTGTATAGGCTACTGTATATGACTGCTCTGTTACAATGTAGTTTTAGACGCAGTGCCCACTGACACTAACTTCTTAACTTTTCTTCCAAAGTTCTGCCTGCCTGCCTGTCTCTCCCACCTGTTACAATGGCATCAGTGTCTGTGGCCAACACCAACTTCTCTCTGGAGCTGTTCAAGAAGATCACAGAGAGCAACAAAACAGGCAATATCTTCTACTCCCCTCTCAGCATCTCTTCTGCCCTGGCCATGGTGTCCCTGGGAGCCAGAGGTAACACTGCTACCCAGATGTCAGAGGTGAGTGAGTGTGACCCATTTTCGGGGATCCCGTCCATCCAAAAACGCATACATTCAAACATAATAATCTTACTCTCACCCATGTGACTTCTTATCCAACTATACTTATGTTGATTATCCTGTTTAGTGTGCACATATAGTATACAGACAGCACCATGGTACTGGAATGAATACAAATATATTTGATAAAATAGTTTGTTATAGGTGGGTCACTATCGACAAAGATTGGATAATGTAGCCTTTACTTTTTGTCATTATCCTGTCTGTAATGTAAACTTGCATCAAGACTAGATTAGATTAGATTTTTTATTTAGTCACATGCACAGGAACATTTATTTAACAGTGCACCTAAATTGACTATAGCTTCTCCCTTACACTGGAAAGGTTTTTCACAGGGATTTTCTGAGATGAATAGGAAAGGGTGTGGCTGACAAATGGGTAAACTATCCATGATGATTCACAGAAGGCTTCCTTTTAGTCAGCAGATGAGGCTTTATTTGAGTACACACTGGCTGTTACTGTGGCAACATGGAGAGCAATAAAGTAATCCCTCTTATCAGTCTCTCTGTTCCGCGTGTCTGTGTACAGCTAGTAGTCATGGAGGTGCCAGATAAACGCTTACGTTTTCATGGGATCAGGGGGCGAGGCACTGACAGTTAAAAAAATATATTAATTTGTACAACCTCCATTTAGCTGTCAGCCAGCAGATGTATTATAATAACCATGGAATGTATTTTCCAATGTGACTAAAGCCTTTCTTTACATGTAGGTAGTGATGAAATAGCAGCAGTGTAGAGTTGAGGTCATAAAAAGGGTGAGTCTAGAGTACACAAGGGTGGGACAAGAATGGATACCTTCCTATTGAGCAATCTTCACAGAACAAATATTGTAGGGGTGGTCTCAATTTCTTTACCTGTCAAGGACTCAACGGCCATAATTTACTGCCCTACATTACTTTTTGAAGGATTATTTCTGGAACCTACAAAGTTCGCCAGCCACACGCACACACAGTGTCGTATTCCACCCACTCCCCACATCTATGCTGTTCAAAAACGATAACCAATTATCATACTGACCTCCACTAGGTCCTCTGCTTTGTCAAAGCAGACAAATCTAAAAAGGCTGACCCAGGACTACTCCAGCAAGTACAAAAGCCCCAGCTTCCGCTGGCTCTGATAAAGGTGCTAATATAAGTATATAGTAAGGAATGGGTAACCCAGGGGGTTCAAAGAGAGCTTGCTTCCACTTAACATTGGGCTGTTGGTGAGGTAGCCAACTGGTGGGAACAAGGTACTACTATCAGTGTGGGTGCAGGGCTCTTCAACCCTGTTCCTGGAGCGCTACCCTCTGGTAGGTTTTCGCTCCATTCCAAGATGTATCTAACTTTATTAATCTTATCTTTAGTTGAAGCGAAAACCTACAGGACGTAGCTCTCCCGGAAAAGGGTTGGATAGTCTTGGTGTGGGGTCTGTGTTTTCTGTCTTCTATGTGGTTTGTTTAATTAATTATAATAATTAATATAATAATTAATAATTGGTCATTTAGCAGACGCTCTTATCCAGAGCGACTTACAGGAGCAATTAGGGTTAAGTGCCTTGCTCAAGGGCACATCGACAGATTTTTCACCTAGTCAAATCAAATCAAATCAAATCAAATCAAATCAAATCAAATTTTATTGGTCACATGCGCCGAATACAACAGGTGCAGACATTACAGTGAAATGCTTACTTACAGCCCTTAACCAACAGTGCATTTATTTTAAACAAAAAAGTAAGAATAAAACAACAACAAAAAAGTGTTGAGAAAAAAGAGCAGAAGTAAAAATAAAGTGACAGTAGGGAGGCTATATATACAATAGAATAAAGTGACAGTAGGGAGGCTATATATACAGGGGGTACCGTTGCATAGTCAATGTCGGGGCACCGGCTAGTTGAGGTAATATGTACATGTGGGTAGAGTTAAAGTGACTATGCATAAATACTTAACAGAGTAGCAGCAGCGTAAAAGGGATGGGGTGGGGGGGCAGTGCAAATAGTCCGGGTAGCCATGATTAGCTGTTCAGGAGTCTTATGGCTTGGGGGTAGAAGCTGTTGAGAAGTCTTTTGGACCCAGACTTGGCACTCCGGTACCGCTTGCCGTCACGGTAGCAGAGAGAACAGTCTATGACTAGGGTGACTGGAGTCTTTGACAATTTTGAGGGCCTTCCTCTGACACCGCCTGGTATAGAGGTCCTGGATGGCAGGGAGCTTTGCCCCAGTGATGTACTGGGCCGTACGCACTACCCCTCTGTAGTGCCTTGCGGTCAGAGGCCAAGCAGTTGCCATACCAGGCGGTGATGCAACCAGTCAGGATGCTCTCGATGGTGCAGCTGTAGAATTTTTTGAGGATCTGAGGACCCATGCCAAATCTTTTAGTCTCCTGAGGGGGAATAGGCTTTGTCGTCCCTCTTCACGACTGTCTTGGTGTGTTTGGACCATGATAGTTCGTTGGTGATGTGGACACCAAGGAACTTGAAGCTCTCAACCTGTTCCACTACAGCCCCGGTCGATGAGAATGGGGGCGTGCTCAGTCCTCTTTTTTTTCCTGTAGTCCACAATCATCTCCTTTGTCTTGGTCACGTTGAGGGAGAGGTTGTTGTCCTGGCACCACACGGCCAGATCTCTGACCTCCTCCCTATAGGCTGTCTCATCGTTGTCGGTGATCAGGCCTACCAGTCGGCTCTGGGATTAGAACCAGCGACCTTTCGGTTACTGGCACAACGCTCTTAACCACTAAGCTACCTGCCGCCCGTTTACAGTACGTATGTGAGGGGATATAAGCCCCATACAAATTAATACACAAATTATCTTATAGCCTATGTGCAAAATGTCGTAGGTACATTTGGGACTTGAGGGAACACAAGCATATTCTTTCTTTTATAAGGTTTCTTCTCCGTTTCAACTTGCCATTATCTATATTTTTCATAACCCTTGATAAGCTGCCATCTGAAAACGGAAATATAAAACATGAAAGTCTTGTCACACTCACACATACCAAGGATTCCTTATCCACTTTGAGAGCAACATGAACGTAATCTGTGCTGGGCATGTTCAACCACCAAATGTCAAAACGACAGAAGTTATGATGTTTGGATGCATTTTAATGTTTACACTTTTTTTTTCCTGAAAACATTTCTTTATATGGTGATATGGTGGATGAATACAGTAAACAATGGAGGGTTTGTCTGCTAGCCGAAACACGACTATTGAGAAAACATAAGAGTCGTGTTTCGGCTAGGGGTTTGCATGTCATGGATGCTACAGGAAGATGCTACCACAATGTCACTTTTGTAAATATTATTTTTATATTCCTGTCTGCAGTCCCTGCACCTCCACAAAGCTACGGATAACGTCCATGTCGGCTTCAGCAAACTCATGAGTGAACTGAACAAGAAGGGAGCCCCGTACGCACTGAGCCTGGCCAATCGCCTATACGGAGAGCAGTCTTACCAGTTTGTTGAGGTAAAGCCCTATTGTTTACACAGTGAGTGGAGTAAGTGGGTGTCTAAGATTAGATATTTGTGCTCAATCTGAATTGACCCTAATGAATCACAGTGTGTTAGGTTAGAGGTCATTATGCATTTCATTACTCGTTGGAACATATGACGAAGAGAGTTGTCAGCAAAAAGATAGAATGGATAGAATATCCAGGAAAATGCAATCATTAGACTGTACATACAATTATACTGTACATCATTGTAGACTAGACACTATTTTAGGTACTTAGGGATTGATAAAGCTAGGATATTGACTGTGTTTATCTTTGTGTCTCTGGTAAATGTGACAGACTTTCCTCGGCGACACCAAGAAGCACTACAATGCCGAGCTGGAGGCTGTGGACTTCAAGTCCAATGCGGAGACTGCCAGACAGAACATTAACGCCTGGGTGGAGAACCAGACCGCAGGTGATTAGATGCCGCAAGCTGTCTCCATGTGCACAATAATATTAACTCTATTTATAAACAGCCTATGTATTGATTATATTATTCACTGACATTTTGAATGCTAAATATTCTCAAATTCGGTGTAAAAATCAAAGGGACTGGATTGAGAATTAATTAATTACATACATTTTGTTCATATGGATTTTAAATCCATTAGGTGTCCATGATGTATCTGTTTGATTTGTTATGTAACTACACCTTGTTACAATGTTACCATCACTTCTGTAAGTTATATGGTCTCTGTATTTTGTAGAGAAAATCAAGAACCTATTGGCGGAAGGGATTGTCGACCACCTGACCAGACTAGTGTTGGTGAATGCCATCTACTTCAAGGGCAACTGGGAGAAGAAGTTCAAAGAGACCAGCACCAGCGATGCCCTGTTCAAACTGAACAAGGTAGTGTTTCCCCAACCAGCTTGATATACAGAACGAAGTCCCGACACAATCTGAGGAGTGCCTTTTCATTTATTTTTCTGATGTGTCTGTTTGCGCAATGAATGTGGTGATCACTCATTATCTGTCTTTAGAGTAGTACTTCTAAAGAAAAGAGCTGGCTTCCACTGAACTGTTACTGTAGTCGGTTCCAGTCATCCCTTCTGAGTCTATTGTGAGAGTAACGTTCTAGCTTGCTTCACTTTCATGAGTAACCTTTGCTAAAATGGTGAAAATACTTTGTAGTCACAAATTACACACAAGAAGGCAACTGTTAACAAAATAGTGTGTGACTCCCTACCTTTCCGTTCATTGAGTGCAGAATGAGAGTAAGCCAGTGAAAATGATGCATCAGAAGGCCAAGTTCCCCCTGACCTTCATCCCAGAGGCCAACTGCCAGATTCTGGAGCTGCCCTACGTAGGGAACGAACTGAGCATGCTCATCATGCTACCTAATGAGATGGAGGATGACACCACTGGTCTGAAGAAGGTAGGACTCACATTTACATTCAACAAGATGGTTTTGTGGCCAACACAATACACATGTAACTGCACAGCATTCAATTGAAATATCTGCATTTGCATAATGATGTGGAGAATTAAGTTAACTTGAATTACAAAGCTAGTTATACGGTTAGCTCACACCAAAAAAAGTCATTGTCATACTTTAGATGTGTCAATGTCTTGACTTTGTCTCCTCCCCCCCACAACGCAGCTGGAGAAGGAGCTGACATACAATAACCTTGTGGAGTGGACCAGGCCTGACATGATGGACACAGTGGAGGTTCAGGTGGGCCTGCCCAAGTTCAAGCTGGAGGAGAGCCTGGACCTGAAGGACTTGCTGGTCAGCATGGGCATGACGGACGCCTTCGACGACTCCAAAAGTGACTTCTCGGGCATGTCGCCCAGCAACGACCTGGTGCTGTCCGAGGTGATTCACAAGGCCTTTGTGGAGGTCAACGAGGAGGGAACAGAGGCAGCGGGCGCCACAGCCGCCATCATGATGATGCGCTGTGCCATGAGGACACCAAAATTTGTTGCCGACCACCCCTTCCTCTTCTTCATCCGACACAACCCCACCCAGAGCATTCTGTTCTACGGTCGCTACTGCTCCCCTATATAGGAAATGGGACATTCCACGTGGAGGGAGGAAGGGGTATTAATAGTATATACTGCAGCAGCTACATCAATATCCCATCTGTGTGCTTGATTATATGCTTTGATGTCAACGCCTTACCAAAGAATTGAAGAGTTGAGTGTATTGGCCCTCTGTAGCTCAGTTGGTAGAGCATGGTGTTTGCAACACCAGGGTTGTGGGTTCGATTCCCACGGGGCGCCAGTATGAAAATGTATGCACTCACTAACTGTAAGTCGCTCTGGATAAGAGCGTCTGCTAAATGACTAAAATGTAAACGTTTGTGGTAAAATTAGGTTTGAGGAATTTGATGAATGTCTTACTGGCCTGATGTTATAAAGTATCCAACACATTTTGCCTTATGATCGATGTTTCTCTACTTTCCACCTTCTTCAACACACTGAAGTGCAATTATCTTCAAACGTATTTTTACTTCATGTTCTGATAATGTACTCTCACCTAGTCTTCTGATGCAATACTGGCGTTTTTTCCAATTAAGCAACTATATGATCGTTTACAAGAAATAAAGATGATCTATGAACTTAAGTGTGTGTGTGTCATTTCCTGTGTGTTCACATGGGTGTCTTAACCAATGATGTATATAAACCCTGGATTGATGATACTATGTATTGTCCAATGAGAGGCTTTGACGCCACTGGTCGGCCATATTGGCACTCCCTAGAAGAAGCAGTCCTCTATAGGAATGAATGGGATTCTAAAGTATTTCAATTAAATGTTCAGAGGACAAAATTACATGTATTTAAGTATTATTTTCTTGTAGTGGGGACAGTAACAGTACTTCATCTCTGTACCCCAACCATATGGTCCTCTGTAGCTCAATTGGTAGAGCATGGCGCTTGTAACGCCAGGGTAGTGGGTTCGATCCCCGGGACCACCCATACGTAAAAATGTATGCACACATGACTGTAAGTCGCTTTGGATAAAAGCGTCTGCCACAGTGGGGGAAAAAAGTATTTAGTCAGCCACCAATTGTGCAAGTTCTCCCACTTAAAAAGATGAGAGAGGCCTGTAATTTTCATCATAGGTACACGTCAACTATGACAGACAAATTGACAAAAAAAATCCAGGAAATCACATTGTAGGATTTTTAATGAATTTATTTGCAAATTATGGTGGAAAATAAGCAAGATTTCTGGCTCTCACAGACCTATAACTTCTTTAAGAGGCTCCTCTGTCCTCCACTCGTTATCTGTATTAATGGCACCTGTTTGAATTTGTTATCAGTATAAAAGACACCTGTCCACAACCTCAAACAGTCACACTCCAAACTCCACTATGGCCAAGACCAAAGAGCTGTCAAAGGACACCAGAAACAAAATTGTAGACCTGCACCAGGCTGGGAAGACTGAATCTGCAATAGGTAAGCAGCTTGGTTTGAATAAATCAACTGTGGGAGCAATTATTAGGAAAGACATACAAGACCACTGATAATCTCCCTCGATCTGGGGCTCCACGCAAGATCTCACCCCGTGGGGTCAAAATGATCACAAGAACGGTGAGCAAAAATCCCAGAACCACACGGGGGGACCTAGTGAATTACCTGCAGAGAGCTGGGACCAAAGTAACAAAGCCTACCATCAGTAACACACTACGCCGCCAGGGACTCAAATCCTGCAGTGCCAGACGTCTCCCCCTGCTTAAGCCAGTACATGTCCAGGCCCGTCTGAAGTTTGCTAGAGTGCATTTGGATGATCCAGAAGAGGATTGGGAGAATGTCAGATGAAACCTAAATATAACTTTTTGGTAAAAACTCAACTCGTCGTGTTTGGAGGACAAATAATGCTGAGTTGCATCCAAAGAACACCATACCTACTGTGAAGCATTGGGGTGGAAACATCATGCTTTGGGGCTGTTTTTCTGCAAAGGGACCAGGACGACTGATCCGTGTAAAGGAAAGAATGAATAGGGCCATGTATCGTGAGATTCTGAGTGAAAACCTCCTTCCATCAGCAAGGGCATTGAAGATGAAACGTGGCTGGGTCTTTCAGCATGACAATGATCCCAATCACACCGCCCGGGCAACGAAGGAGTGGCTTCGTAAGAAGCATTTCAAGGTCCTGGAGTGGCCTAGCCAGTCTCCAGATCTCAACCCCATAGAAAATCTTTGAAGGGAGTTGAAAGTCCGTGTTGCCCAGCGACAGCCCCAAAACATCACTGCTCTAGAGGAGATCTGCATGGAGGAATGGGCCAAAATACCAGCAACAGTGTGTGAAAACCTTGTGAAGACTTAGAGAAAACGTTTGACCTGTGTCATTGCCAACAAAGGGTATATAACAAAGTATTGAGAAACTTTTGTTATTGACCAAATACTTATTTTCCTCCATAATTTGCAAATAAATTCATAAAAAATCCTACAATGTGATTTTCTCATTTTGTCTGTCTTAGTTGACGTGTACCTATGATGAAAATTACAGGCCTCTCTCATCTTTTTAAGTGGGAGAACTTGCACAATTGGTGGCTGACTAAATACTTTTTTTCCCCACTGTAAATGGCATATTATTATACAATTATCTGTAAGGTCCCTCAGTCGAGCAGTGAATTTCAAACACAGATTTAACCACAAAGACCAGGGAGGTTTTCCAATGCCTCGCAAAGGGCACCTATTGGTAGATGGAAAAAAAAAAAAAGAAGCTAACACTGAATATCCCTTTCAGCATGGTGAAGTTATTAATTACACTTTGGATGGTGTTTCAATACACCCAGTCACTACAAAGATACAGGCGTGCTTCCTAACTCAGTTGCAGAGGAAGGAAACCGCTCAGGGATTTCATCATGAGGCCAATGGTGATTTAAAACAGTTACAGAGTTTAATGGCTGTGATAGGAGAAAACAGAGGAATGATCAACATTGTAGTTCCTCTACAATACTAACCTAATTGACATAGTGAAAAGAAGGACGCCTGTACAGAATACAAATATTTCAAAACATGCATCCTGTTTGCAACAAGGCGCTAATGTAATGCGGCAAAGCAAGAAACATTTTGTCCTGAATACAAAGTGTTATGATTGGGGCAAATCCAATACAACACATTACTGCATATTTTCAAGCATAGTGGAGGATGCATTATGTTATGGGTATTTAGCTTAGTTTAGTAGGATCCCCATTAGCTACTGCTCATGCAGCAGCTACTCTTCCTGGGGTCCACATAAAACGTACAAATACATGACAGAGTACAGAACAGTAGTACAGTGCATTTGGAAAGTATTCAGACCCCTTGACTTTTTCCACCTTTTGTTATGTTACAGCCTTATTCTAATATGGATTAAATTGTTTTTTCCCCCTCATCAATCTACACACAATACCCTATAATGACAAAGCAAAATCTGTTTATTAATTATTGCACATTTATTAAAAATAAAAAACTGAAATATAACATTAACATAAGTATTCAGACCCTTTACTCAGTACTTTGTTGAAACACCTTTGGCAGTGATTACAGCCTTAAGTCTTCTTCGGTATGACGCTACAAGCTTGGCACACCTGTATTTGGGGAGTTTCCCCCTCTTTGTCTCTGCAGATCCTCTCAAGCTCTGTCAGGTTGGATGGGGAGTGTCGCTGCAGAGCTATTTTCAGGTCTCTCCAGAGATGTTTGATCGGGTTCAAGTCCGCGCTCTGGCTGGGCCACTCAAGGACATTCAGAGACTTGTCCCAAAGCCGTCGGGTTCTTGGTCACCTCCCTGACCAAGGCCCTTCTCCCCCAATTCTCAGTTTGGCCGGGCGGCCAGCTCTAGGAAGAGTCTTGGTGGTTCCAAACTTCTTCCATTTAAGAATGATGAAGGCCACTGTGTTCTTGGGGACCTTCAATGCTGCAGAAATGTTTTGGTACCCTTCCCCAGATCTGTGCCTCGACACAATCTTGTCTCGGAGCTCACAGACAATTCCTTTGACCTCATGGCTTGGTTTTTGCTCTGACATGCACTGTCAACTGTGGGACCATATATAGATAGGTGTGTGCCTTTCCAAATCATGTCCAATCAATTGAATTTACCACAGGTGGACTCCAATCAAGTTGTAGAAATATCTCAAGGATGATCAATGGAAACAGCATAGCAAAGGGTCTGAATACTTATGTAAATAAGGTATTTCTGTTTTAAATGTTTTATACATTTGCAAACAATTCTAAAAACCTGTTTTCGCTTTCTCATTATGGGGTATTGTGTGTAGATTGATGAGGAAAAACATTTATTTAATCAATTTTAGAATAAGGCTGTAACGTAATATTGTGTAGAAAAGTCAAGGGGTCTGAATACTTTCTGAAGGCATTGTATACAGTGCCTTGCAAAAGTATTCATCCCCCTTGGCGTTTTTCCTATTTTGTTGCATTACAACCTGTAATTTACATTTATTTTTATTTGGATTTCATGTAATGGACATACAGAAAATAGTCAAAATTGGTGAAGTGAAATGAAAAAAATAACTTGTTTAAAAAAAAATCTCCAGAAAAAATAATGGAAAAGTGGTGCGTGCATATGTATTCACCCCCTTTGCTATGAAGCCCCTAAATAAGATCTGGTGCAACCAATTACCTTCAGAAGTCACATAATTAGTTAAATATAGTCCACTTGTGTGCAATCTAAGTGTCACATGATCTGTCACATGATCTCAGTATATATACACCTGTTCTGAAAGGCCCCAGAGTCTGCAACACCACTAAGCAAGGGGCACCACCAAGCAAGCGACACCATGAAGACCAAGGAGCTCTCCAAACAGGTCAGGGACAAAGTGGTGGAGAAGTACAGATCAGGGTTGGTTATATAAAAATATATGAAACTTTGAACATCCCACGGAGCACCATTAAATCCAAAGAATATGGCACCACAACAAACCTGCCAAGAGAGGGCCACCCACCAAAACTCACAGACCAGGCAAGGAGGGCATTAATCAGAGAGGCAACAAAGAGACCAAAGATAACCCTGAAGGAGCTGCAAAGCTCCACAGCGGAGATTGGAGTATCTGTCCATAGGACCACTTTAAGCCGTACACTCCACAGAGCTGGGCTTTACGGAAGAGTGGCTAGAAAAAAAGCCATTGCTTAAAGAAAAAAATAAGCGAACATGTTTGGTGTTCTCCAAAAGCCCTGTGGGAGACTTCCCAAACATATGGAAGAAGGTACTCTGGTCAGATGAGACTAAAATTGAGGTTTTTGGCCATCAAGGAAAACGCTCTGTCTGGTGCAAACCCAAATCCTCTCATCACCCCGAGAACACCATCCCCACAGTGAAGCATGGTGGTGGCAGCATCATGCTGTGGGGATGTTTTTCATCGGCAGGGACTGGGAAACTGGTCAGAATTGAAGGAATGATGGATGGCGCTAAATACAGGGACATTTTTGAGGGAAACCTGTTTCAGTCTTCCAGAGATTTGAGACTGGGATGGAGGTTCACCTTCCAGCAGGACAATGACCCTAAGCATACTGCTAATGCAACACTTGAGTGGTTTAAGGGGAAACATTTAAATGTCTTGGAATGGCCTAGTCAAAGCCCAGACCTCAATCCAATTGAGAATATGTGGTATGACTTAAAGATTGCTGTACACCAGCGGAACCCATCCAACTTGAAGGAGCTGGAGCAGTTTTGCCTTGAAGAATGGGCAAACTTCCCAGTGGCTAGATGTGTCAAGCTTATAGAGACATACCCCAAGAGACTTGCAGCTGTAATTGCTGCAAAAGGTGGCTCTGCAAAGTATTGACTTTAGGGGGGGTGAATAGTTATGCACGCTCAAGTTCAGTTTTTTTGTCTTATTTCTTGTTTGTTTCACAATTATTATTTTTTTTAGCATCTTCAAAGTGGTAGGCATGTTGTGTAAATCAAATGATACAAACCCCCCAAAAATCCATTTTAATTCCAGGTTGTTAGGCAACAAAATATGAAAAATGCCAAGGGGGGTGAATACTTTCACAAGCCACTGTAGGTATGCTTGTAATCGTTAAGGACTGGGGAGTTTTTCAGGATAAAAAATAAACAGAATGGAGCAAAGCATAGGCAAAATTCCATCCTCCGCCCAGAGGAATCGGGCTCTTCGCATCACGCGGCTCAACCTGTGGCGTGCTTTGCTCTCCGGAACTCAAAGCGGTGATCAGTGGGGTAGCATTGAGTGTAGAGGTGAATCAAATGAAAAATAATATTCCTGGTGTTTGTGACGCCCGCCGTTTGGTGAGACGTATACCCGGTGGCAATGGCAAGAATGAGAATACCCTGTCTCTCTTGTTAAGCTTTGACACAGAGTTTCTACCTGATAAAGTCATATTAGGTTATATTTGCTATTCTGTGAGGACCTATGTTCCGAACCTGCTATGGTGCTTTAGGTGCCAAGGATTCGGACATGTTGCAGCAGTGTGTAGAATGGAGATCCCATGATGTGAGAAATGTGCAGAAGGGCATAGTCAGAGGGAGTGTACAGTTGGGATAGAGAAAACACTGTCTGTGGAGGCACCCATGCAGCTGGGGTTCCGAAGTGCCCTTTGAGAGAGAGAGACAGGTTGAGATTGCCAGAGTTGTGGGGAAGAAAGTTTCCTATGCTGAGGCAGTGAAGAGAGTAGAGGATAGCCCAAGGGTGAGTGATTCCACCGGGAGCCCCCTGTGAGTAGGCCTGAAGAGAGAGATCCAGAGAGGATGCGTTTTAGTAAGGTTGGATTTCTTGCGTTTATAGACATGGTGATCAACTGCACTGCGCTGATGCAGCAGAAATCACAGAAGATATGTGGTAGTTGCAGCAGCAGAGACATATTTGGGCTTGAGAGATTTTAGTGTAGAAGATCTATAGGAAGTTGAGATAAGGGGTGCCATCCTCCCAGGCCCACAGCCAATTGTAAGATCGTTTAGGGCCAAAGTAGGGGAATGGGGTGTTGGGTTTTGGGGGATAGTGTATAGGTGCAGGGTTAGACGGTGGTACAATTTAAGATTTAAGAAGAAAAATAAAAGTGACCAAAATGTGCAATCCGCACTCCAAGCTGCGAAAGGCAGCAATACGCAACACATCGTCTAGTCTGGCGGAAAGTCACACGAAGAAGAAAACACTTCCTAGTTAACAGCAGGAGCTGCAGCAACTTGTATTTCTAGTGAAATTGTGAAAATTATTATACAATTGATATAACGGACAAGCTATCTAGTCAGATGTGAATGTATCTAACGTTAGCTTGCTAGCTACACGATAGGACAATGACACGGCATGGCTTTATCCCTTGCATTACCTAGCTAGGAAGACAGTAACGTTAGCTACAGTAGCTGCTAGCTAACTTATTGTCGAACAGGTTGGACAACTAACGCTATGGCTTGTATCATGGAAAGCGCCCTGTCCAAGCTTATGAATAAAAATGTACTTTTCACTGTGTCGATTTTCGTACGACTTGTTTTGGTCAGTTTTGGTGTCTATCAGGACAGAACTATGGTGGTCAAATACACTGATATTGATTATCACGTGTTTACAGATGCTTCGAAGTTCATCACGCAGGTAAATTCACCATTTTCTTAAATATTAGAAATATACATACCTGTCTGACAGTTCTGACAGGAGATCTGTTGTAGGCCTTTCTGGTGTTATTTACAATGTGTTTTATCCTTGCCAGAAGATACCGAACCTACCGTTAGACTTGTTTACACTGAGCTGCACTGGAGTCGGAACGCGATCAAAGTCCCAAAATGGTTTTTGTGACATCCATATTCCAGAGATTCCTAGCTTTCAGGAATGGGGTCATAATATTTATAGCCAAAACGGTTCAAACGTTAGAGCAAAATTCATAAGCAGAAAATAAATTCAACATGCCACATTGGCTTCAGAAACCTTCAGAAGCTTATTTTAACAACAGTGAGCGTTTAATTATATCTGTTCTCTACTTTTCCTGGCTGGCAAAGTACCAGGATGTTGTCTCTGGTTTTGAATCTGAATTTAGAGAACTGAATTTGATAACTGAATCTGAATGCATCTGAGAAGTTGAATATATGAAACTTTGATAAACTTGAAATAAATGTTTCTAAACATAATACACAGACAATTAATGCGATATATTCATTTGAATAATCAATTAAATTGAAATAGAATTTTTAAACTGAATGCAATATTCACTCAATTCAGTTTCAAGTCATGAAATACAAATCCAATGTATGAATTCAATGATTCAATTTGTGTATTACAAATACAAAAATATTACATTCAAATTCAATATTCTAATACAAATTCAAAATTATGGATTCAAATACAATTTCTTTTGGCACTGAAATTGCGCCATACACTGTACAAATGTTACCTTTATCCACACTGCTCCATTGAGATGATTGAAACACTGCTTGTTTTCCAGGAAAACGACCCTTTTCGTCCTCATGCTAGCTAGCAGTAGCCACCGCAGCCATTTTGGAATGGCAGTGTCAGCCAATCAGCTCCTTTGTTGTTCAACACGACGTTGCCATTCCATAATGGCTACTGTGGCTACGGCAACTAGCATGAGGACGAAATAGGGCAGTGTTCCGGAAACTAGCAGTATTTAAATGTTATCGATGGAGCAGTGTGGATAAAGGTCAAATTTGGAGTACAGTTGCATATCCCATCCCTGCATTGAGGTATGTTTTCTGACCCATATCTCGGGCCAGCTCCACAGTGTCTTAATGTAACCATGATTGCGTTCCGAGCACAATGCAGCTCAGTGTAAACAAGCGTAATGGTGGGGTCGGTATCTTCTGGCAAGTTTTATCCTCAATTCTTTTCAGGGACCTGGCCAGCTGAAAGCCACTGGCTTGAGAATCAATATAATAAAATGTTGGTTGGATCTGTCAATGTTACATTACTCATGCCCAAATCTTTATTTGAGAGAATTTTGCTTTATTTGAGAGAACCTCCCAGCTGTGAGTCCCTGCTGGTGATGAGTCTGCATTCCTGCAAAGCTACACTTTAGCAAACAGTGATTTTTACATGTGTAGTGTACCTAACCTGCATCATTCTGTCCTCATGTCATTGCAGGGCCAGTCTCCATACCACAGATCCACCTACCGCTACACCCCTCTACTAGCATGGATCCTGACCCCGAACGTCTACCTCAGCCATGTCTTCGGGAAGCTTCTCTTCATCACATGCGACGTGCTCTCAGGCCACCTGATCTACCTTATCCTTCGCCAGCGGGGACTTAGCTGCGAGGCTGCCTGCCGTGTCTGCTCCCTGTGGCTCCTCAACCCGTTACCGGCCGGTGTGTCCAGCCGAGGCAACGCCGAGTCGGTCTTAACCGCCCTGGTTCTGGCCACGCTGCTCTGCCTGGAGCTGAGGCGGCTCCCCATGGCAGCCATCTTGTACGGCCTGGCCGTCCACATGAAAATATACCCGGTGACCTATGCCCTGCCTATCGCCCTATCCCTACAGAGAAGGGAGGATGGGGAGGAGAGGAGAGCGGGGTGGTGGAGGAGAGCTCTTGGGTTTGTCCTCAGGCTACTGAATAAGGAGCTGTTTCTGTTTGCAGGTGTGGCCGGAGTGGTGTTCTGTGGCTTGACTGTCCTGTTTTATAACATGTAAGTTTGGGACAGCTCAGTGGGCTAATGAAAACTTGAGTTGTTGTCGATGCTCCTAGTAAAGATCGGTTGGTCATTGACCATGAAAGGCTTTTAATTGTCAGTTTTGAAATCTGTTATTTCATGTGTTTGATGCTTGTTTTCTAATGGTAAATCATGTTACCAATACAATTGTCCTCATAACTGTTCTCTACCCATTTGACCGTCTCTAATCAGGTACGGCTGGGATTTCCTCCACGAGACCTACCTGTACCACCTGACGCGGAGGGACATCCGCCACAACTTCTCCCCCTACTTCTACATGCTGTACCTGACTGCAGACAGCCCCTGGAGCCTGGCCCTGGGCCTGGCTGCCTTCCTGCCCCAGGCCCTGCTGCTGCTCCTGGTCTCCCTGGCCTTCCACACAGACCTGGCCCTCTGCTGCTTCCTCCACACCGCCATCTTTGTCTCCTTCAACAAAGTCTGCACCTCCCAGGTGAATATGACACTCCTCCATCTGTATCATGTTTGAAACTGTTGTTAGGTGTTAAGTAACATTAAATCCATAAACATGGATATTGTGACACTGATATGACATAGATGGTATGACATGTTAGGTTAAATGTTATGATACATGTGTTGTGTTGAATGTGACCTTTCCCCCAATCTGTATCATGCTGGTGTTGATGGTGCTATATCATGATAGCAGTGTTTTTTTGTTGTTGCATTATATTGGTTGAAAACCAAGGGCGTGCATACTGTAACATCAAACCCATGGCATGTAGCTTGTGGGAATGTTATGATGCTGATAGTATGTTTTGTGTTTTTTTGCAGTACTTCCTGTGGTATCTGTGTCTGTTTCCTCTCATCCTACCTCGACTGACCCTGTCACCAAAACAAGGAGTAGAACTTCTGGCTCTCTGGTTCGCTGGACAGGTAGGTGCAGCATTATTGGTTGATTTTAGCAAGATTTCTGTCCAATTGGCGACAGATTTTCATGTGAATATTCTAAAATCCAAATAAAAAACGATATGCGCATTTTCCCACGAGATGTTTTCATCAAATTGACTTGTTGCGGATAAAATGCTTTGCGTGTTGACGTAGTGCACGTAAAGCATTTATTTGCAGTTAAATTCCCATGTACCGAATAAAAAAATCATGACATCAGTGGTATTCAGGTCGGAAAGTACTCTATAAAGTTCCCGACTTGAGATTCCGAGTTGGATGTCCATTCAAAAAATTTTCCCAGTCGGAGCTAGTTTACTTCGATATGACGGCTATTATATCAATATTTGCGCATAAAAGCATGTCCACCACCATTTATCACATAATTAATTTAACCAGTGGTGGAAAAAGTACCTCATTATCATAATTTAGTAAAAGTAAAGATACCTTCATAGAAAATGACTCAATTAAAAGTCACCCAGTAAAATTCTACTTGAGTAAAAGTTTTAAAGTATTTTGTTTAAAATATACTTAAGTATCAAAAGTAAATGTAATTGCTAAAATATACTTAAGTATCAAAAGTAAAAGTATAAATCATTTCAAATTCCTTATATTAAACAAACCAGACGGCACCATTAAAAAAAAATTTTTTTTACGGATAGCCAGGGGCACACTCCAATATTCAGACATCATTTACAAACGAAGCATGTGTGTTTAGTGAGTCCGCCAGATCAGAGGCAGTAGGGATGACCAGGGATGTTCTGTTGATAAAATGTAACGAGTACTTTTGGGTGTCAAGGGAAATGTATGGAGTAAAAGGTATAACATTTTCTTTAGGAAGGAAGTGAATTAAATGTAAAAGTAGTCAAAAATATAAATAGTAAAGTACAGATACCCCCAAAAAACTACTTAAGTACACCACTGAATTTTACAGACACAAAAAGATCCCACCTTGTCTAGCGTATTTGTTTTGTCGACATTTGGAAAGTTTACCAACAAATTTGCTGTTTCAATCAGGCCTGCAGTGGCATTTCTTATCCAACGTACTTTACTTGCATAAAAAGGTTGGCTGGAAACCTAGTTATAGTCCCATTATACAAACATAAATGGCTTCAAAAATAGACCCAACCTAACTTACCATATACAGTATTACCAGACTAACCAACATGGCTCCAATATTATCAAATGAAACAGTAGCTCAAAAATTCCCCCAAAGTTGGTCATTATAATATTGATAAATAAATACATAACTTGTGTCCTCTCGAAGTGGCGTCAGACTATGGCTTGCATCATATAAAATGACTTGTCATTGAAGTTGTATAGCAAATGCTTACCCTTTGTATTTAGGAAATGTTTTCTTCTTCTTTTGTCTCAGGGTATATGGTTGGCCCCTGCGTACTACCTGGAGTTTGAGGGATACAACACCTTTCTGCTCATTTGGCTGGCTGGACTGCTATTCTTGATCATTAACTCATTCATTATGGTACAGATTATAACCCATTACAAACCATCAGACACCATGCAGAGACTGAAAGCAGAGTGATATCCGGACAACTACTTGAACACTTCATTCTACGTTCCTTGGATATAAGGGATCAAATGAAGACTTTTCACTAGTAGCCAACTTAATTGCTGATAATTGCAATGCATTTGTTATTTGGACTATATGGGGAATTATGTATGTATAAAAGCAAAGAAATCTGGCATGGATGTCTATTCAATGGATGATATTGTATGTTGGTCGTTGTTTCAATTTGGTAAAACATTTGTATTTTTTTTTTTGAAAGCTATTTGAAACTGTACGTACACAATCCAATCTTGCATAATTTGTTGAAAAAAAATACATAAATGTATTGTATTGACTTTTAACAGCAGGCTTAACAGCATTTTCTACCCAGTAGTGAACTAAGTGAACGTTGTCCATAGAAATAGAACAGGGTGCTTTTTAAAAAAACTTATCAGAAGGTGGCAGCATTTAGCTGATGATAGCGCTAAAAGAGGCTCTATCCTCAAATGCCCCATCATAATCAAAGCATTCAGCCATGAACACAACTGCCATGAACACAACTGACAAACAATAATGTATACTATATTTGTTACTTTAATATCATGGAGATTATTGCTTTATAATTCCGCTCTATTTCTGGTATCTACATATTGTTTAAAGAGATACTGCGAGATTCTGTCATTTCAGCCCATTTCAGTTCTACTTACCCAGAGTCAGATGAACTCGTGTATATAATTTCTATGGCTCTGCTTGCAGTATGAAGGAAGTTAGCGGTAGTTTCACGAGCAATGCTACCGTACCTGTAGACTTCCAGTCATTAGCATTGGCTCGTGAAACTACCGCTAACTTCCTTCATACTGCACACATATGCATAAAAATCGTATCCACAAGTTAATCTTACTCTAAGTAGAACAAGGGCCTAAATGCCAGAATTTCCCACATAAAGAACAAACGTGTTTGTGTCCTTAACTTAAAAGTATGCTCCTCACTTTGAAAAGGTCATGAACAAGGCACAAGCAAGGGTGTGTTTACACTCCGTCCCTTGGGTTATGACTGCTGACTTTAGTGACCCCTGGCAGCGTTGTGTGTGTGTTCATGCTTGTGTGTGACTCAGCTGTGAGTTTGCATTCCCAGGTCATGAGTCACACTATTGCACTCAGTGCCCTCTCTACAGCTCCACACCCACCAGCCAAACCTATCCCACACCCAATACATCTCCAATGCTGTTTCATTTAGCCGCCTCGCCTAGTTGAACCTCCTCAACAACGCACAAAACATCCTGCTCAATAGGGAAACACTGAGTCCGGTTCCTTTAATCTACAGTGTTTACCTGGTAATGAGGGTTCTCTTTAAGCACTGACACATTTACTCCAGGCCCTGGGTTGGTTGCGTGACTAGCTTCCATCTGCTGGAGTCTGGGGTTGTGACATCATCCCCAAGGTCACTGCTCATCAAGACCAATGACAAGACGGGAGGGGTGGTGGGTGTGACCAATTAGAGCCAATGGTGAGGGAGTAATGACTAGTGGGTGCGAACCGGTCACGCATCCCTCGATGGAAAAGGATTAAGGTCTCATTGGTCTCCATGGATCAACCCCCCCATTCTCCTCCCCCTCTATACAGCTGTCAATGCACATCAAAGGTTCCACTGTGCGTCATTGTTGCCCCAAGCCCTATCCCTTTCTCTCTGATGTACCGAATTACACAGCCTCCTCTGCGCAGTCAGTCAGATGGCATGCCACAAGGTCGCCTGCGTGCTGACAAGGATTAGGATTAAACATGTTCATTTCTCTATACAGCGCATTTACACTCATATCACCACAAAAGGGAATGTGTGTGAGAGAGAGAGAGACTTGGATCTTGTATATCATTGAATGCTAAGTGACTCAGATGCTATTGTCACAGAGAGTGATGTACTATTGTAGCTTAAGGGATGAGGCGTAGCACACAACTCATTCTCTCATATAGTCCCTTTGTTCCTCAGTGACAGCTAGCTAATGGCACTCCTACATACTACTTACTGTATGTGCCACCATTACATGCTAATTAATGTCATGGTAGCTCCGCAGCTGCTAAACATGCTCTTGTTTCTCATGTAGGCATATGGAATAGGGTGAAGTTGCCCCCAGACGTTGGTCTTGGGTCAGTTTAGCATTTTCCACTAATGGTTAAAGTTAGGATTAGGGGAAGGGGAAGCTGATCCTAGATCTGTACCTAGGAGAACAGCCTGGTTTTATAGACCAGACATAACATAGTAGACGTGAATCTGGGACACTCAAATTATACTGAACAAAAATATAAATGCAACAATTTCAGCCCCAGCCAATCAGAATGAGTTTTTCCCCACAAAGGGGCTTTATTACAGACAGAAATACCCCTCAGCGGGGGCACCTGTGTAATGATCATGTTGTTTAATCAGCTTCTTGATATGCCACACCTGTCAGGTGGATGGATTATCTTGGCAATAGAGAAATGCTCACTAACAGTGATGTAAACAAATTTGTGAACAACATTTTAGAGAAATAAGCTTTTTGTGCGTATGGAACATTTCTGGGGTCTTTTATTTCAGCTCATGATACATGGGACCAACACTTTACATGTTGCATTTATATTTTTGTTCAGTAGTATGTATGATAGTATGATATGTTAAGTTTGGTATGGTTACATAAAACAGAAGGTTACTTAAGGCTAAAATGAAAGGAACATGGTTGGTCGGGGTGGGTGCATAATGCGAACGTCTAGCAACCCAAGGTTGTGTGTTCGAATCTCATCATGGACAACTTTAGTTTTTGCAACTACTTAGCATGTTAGCTAACCTTAACCCTTTTAACTAACCCTTCCCCTAACACTAACCTTAACCCTTTAACCTAACCCTAACCTTAACCCTAACCCCTAGCCTAGCTAACATTAGTGTTAGCCACCTAACTAACGTTAGCAACAACAAATTGGAATTCGTAACATCATACGTTTGACAAATTCGTAACATGTACGTTTTGCAAATTCGTAACATATTGTATGAATTGCAATTCGTAAATATCATTGTAATTGGTAACATATCATACGAAATGGATGATGGACATCCACAAATGAATACATACCATACGAAACGTAACATCATACTAAATGGAGTGTCTCGGATTTGCGTACAGAATAATATAAAATGCTCTGAGACCAGGTTAAGGGGAAACTTCACCCCAAAGCATACTAGGCATCCAGTATGTTAGGGTGTTCTGGTTTTCACTCTTACCTTTGACTTATTTACTCAATGCAGCCTTTTTAGTGTTCTATTTTTGTTTGGATGACAACAACAACATAAATGAAGAGACGACAATCTGGCACTTGTGATGTTAGTCTGTATTGTTGCAGCGCACACAGAGTGTATTGTTGGGGGACGTTTTAGCATATTGAACTCATTGATCATCCTGTCTTCGCCCTCTGTGTATCATGAAAGAAGGAGATGCTTTTACCTCAAGTATGTCTGGAACTCAAACAAAACACACCATAGTGATGTTTATGTAGTGTCTTTGTATATAAACTAAACCACTGCTTAGCTAGAATGTTCCTTCTCGGTTCATCAGAACATTTTTGAAGTTTTACATGAATCTCTGGCGAAACTCTGGGCTCCCGAGTGGCGCCGCGGTCTAAGGCACTGCATCTCAGTGCTTGAGGCGTCACTACAGACTCCCTGGTTCGATTCCAGGCTGTATCACAACCGGCTGTGATTGGGAGTCCCATAGGGCGGCGCAGAATTGGCCCAGGTTTGGCCGGTGTAGGCCGTCATTGTAAATAAGAATTTGTTTCTTATGTGACTTGCCTAGTTATTTTTTAAATAAGTCAGGTGGTTACCCCAACATCTGATACCACCAACGCTTAAAAGCCAGGATGCAGTTATCACTTTAACATTTTAGTCATTTAGCAGACGCTCTTATCCAGAGAAACTAGGTTTAAGTATCTTGCTCAAGGGCACATCGGCAGATTCTTCACCTAGTCGGTTTGGGGATTCGAACCAGCAACCTTCCGGTTATTGGCCCAACGCTCTTAACCGCTACGCTACCTACTTTTTAAACAGTGGCTTACATCTACCCCCCATTCAGCATCCCCCGCTGTCCCAACGTGGTCCTGGCCACCTCCCTTTAGGCACAGTGGGCAGGAGCCACTTATCCCTGGTGTGTGGGGGGATTTACCTAAGAGGGGCATGGGACTCACTGTGAAGGTCTGGACGGGTTTGCTGAGCAGATCACAGACTTTCTGTGGGGGGCTGAGGCAGCCCAGAGTCACACAGAGATGGGGAGGCGGGGGCTATTGGCATAGCACTGAGATGGAGGGCACAGCGGTGCCCATGCCATGCCAAGACACTCTGGCTAGGCCTTGGAGAGTGGGCACTGAGGCTCCCCCTGCACGGGAACATGTACATCCAGTCACAGGAGGTTGGTGGCACCTTAATTGGGGAGGACAGGCTTGTGGTAATGGCTGGAGCGGATTGAATGGAATGGTATTAAATACATCAAACACATTGTTTCCAGGTGTTTGATGCCATTCCATTCGCTCCCTTCCAGACATTATTATGAGCCGTTCTCCCCTCAGCAGCCTCCACTGCATCCAGTGCCATGGAACATTTAGTGCCTTAGTCTATCTTTCCAGGCTCATGGTGCTCAACACAGCTGCTGTGGGAAAATACTATGGTTTAAACACTCACACACACACACACTCTAATCCGCTACCATCACATTGCCACTGATACAGACAACACCTATCCTGGAACCGTGATATAGCCTGCCGAGCTAAAGCCGTGCTTAATGACTTGGCCAGTCTGTCCCAGGCTCTGGGGGATAAACCCATTCTTCTGAGACCACTGCGTCTACTAGTGTGTCATTTAAGCCCTACATGGTGAACGAATCCTGGTTCCCCTTTGGATCATCAAGAGAATGGAAGGTATAAAGCCAGTAAGCTGCGCTATACTCTACTGCCTGGGTCAGCTCTTCCTTTTCTACCCTTATGTTCTATGTGTGTACTAGTTCACTTCCCTTCATGGATTCAAGTGCAAAGGAGTGTTGTAGGAACAGCAATCAAATGCTTTTGAAGAGGAGTGCACTTCAGGTGAAAGGTAGAGAATTGTGAGGCAAGGAGATATCATAACCTTTTCACTATCCCACAGTAGAATTGACATGGGTGAAAGGGCAGAGGGATTGTTATCTGAGCTAGTATGAAAACAGTCACATTAGGTAGAGTTAAAGAGGCAAGCCAGATCAATGGAAGTCACCTATGAGTTATTGCACAATATAAGTAGCTAGTTGCACTGCTGCTTTTCATTTGTTCTATAATGACGATGTCCATTAGCGTAGCATTTTGGGTCATACGTGTGGTCTGAACAATGTAGCTGCATGTATGATGAAACCAAATGACCTCTCAGCTGTGGCCCATCATTTTTACCTTATAGGATCTGTGGTAGACTAATATATTTTCCAGATGGTTTTGCCTCATGTTAGATGAGGTCAGGGGTCATCCAATGTAGTGGATACTGTATTATATATACAGTATCTCACATGCAACCCATAATAAGACAATGCCATTTGTATGCTAATAAAGTCTATTCAACTGAATAGTGCCCTGTAGCTCAGTTGGTAGAGCATGGCACTTGCAACGCCAGGGTTGTGGGTTCGTTTCCCACGGGGGGCCAGTATGAAAATGTATGCACTCGCAAACTGTAAGTTGATCTGGATAAGAGCGTCTGCTAAATGACTAAAATGTGAATGTAATATCTGACTCCATAAAGATGATTTAACAATATGCAAGACACTATAGTTGAAGTAGTAGGCAATCAAGAAAGGTCTGAGAATTGTCTATATCAAAGGTGGATATTTAATATAATTGTAAAATGAATGATAACATCATACAAGGCATAAACTTAAGTTACAAGTCAAAACTGACATTAACAAAACAGTATCTAGGCATGATCAGAGAGAGAGAGAAAGAAACCATGGCTTGTGCCATGGCCCATAGTTCTTGGGGGAGAGGGAGAGAGAAGTTATAGCCTGAAAAAAAGAGTGTATCACACCACAGCAGGTTAGGAACCAAGAGAAAGAGACAATTAATCTAAGAACCCTTTATAACATCTGAGTTGTTTGGATTCAAAATCTTAGTTGTTGGGCACGTAAGCTAATGTAACCCAATATCAAGCTCTGATATTGCTAAAATTTGGAATACAAGTAATCAATTGCCTGCCCTATATACAGAAACAAACAACATTACGATATCTTAAAGCATTTTGAAAATCTTTGATCTGTAAACACAGAGATACAATAGTCGGAAATATCAACTATGAATATTTATGATGAATGTAAACTTCACTTTTTGGTAGCTGTTCAATAAACAACTTTACAAGTCAAATGTGCTCTCATTCAGTGCTCTATAGTCCTGCCTGACAAAAATTCTTTTTTTGATGTTGTGGCTATTGTAATTGTCTCTAAAGAAAACAAGTGGGCTCAGACATCGAAATTACATTTTTTGGTGTCCGAGGTTCTTTAAAGGATTTTGTATCTTTAGCCCCTAGTCTTGCAATTAAGTCAAAGGGGCAATCACAGATTATATTTATAACAGTCTAGTAGTGTACATTTTCAGCCCTCTTTTCCCCACTAAAACTAAGTGTGCAAGGTTGATTCAAAATCTTTGAGGTGACCAGGACATGCAGTGACAAGGGTAGTATTCTTCCTATATGACTGGCAGGGTATTGGAGTTGTGGGGTGATCAGTTTCCATTTCTACAGTTCGGTATAGGCAGTCAGCAGATGCAGCTTGCATACCAAAGAGACCCATTGACTAACTGGAATGTTATCCCAGCCTGAATGATGCTGGGGATACTCCAGTAGTGGAATGGAAGGTTGTCTGGTTGTGAAATAAAGTCTGTGATTGCGCTATCACAAACAGACTTGCCTTTAGATCTTTCCAATGCCTAATTGGCCTGTTGGTTGGAGTTTTTTATGTTGAATATGGCAAAAATATTTTTTGGAGGTTTATATCATTTGATTTACACAACATGCCTACCACTTTGAAGATGCAAAATATTTTTTATTGTGAAAAAAACAAGAAATAAGAGAAAAAACGGAAAACTTGAGTGTGCATAACTATTCACCCCCCACCCCCCAAAGTCAATACTTTGTAGAGCCACCTTTTGCAGCAGTTACAGCTGCAAGTCTCTTGGGGTATGTCTCTATAAACTTGGCACATCTAGCCACTGGGATTATTGCCAATTTTACAAGGCAAAACAGCTCCAGCTCCTTCAAGTTGGATGGGTTCCGCAATCTTTAAGTCATACAACAGATTCTCAATTGGATTGAGGTCTGGGCTTTGACTAGGCCATTCTTAGACATTTAAACGTTTCCCCTTAAACCACTTGAGTGTTGCTTTAGCAGTATGCTTAGGGTCATTGTCCTGCTGGAAGGTGAACCTCCGTCCCAGTCTCCAATCTCTGGAAGACTGAAACAGGTTTCCCTCAAGAAATTCCCTGTATTTAGCGCCATCTGTCATTCCTTCAATTCTGACCAGTTTCCCAGTCCCTGCCGATGAAAAACATTCCCACAGCATGATGCTGCCACCACCATGCTTCACTGTGGGGATGGTGTTCTCGGGGTGATGAGAGGTGTTGGGTTTGCGCCAGACATAGCATTTTCCTTGATGGCCAAAAAGCTCAATTTTAGTCTCATCTGATCAGAGTACCTTCTTCCATATGTTTGGGGAGTCTCCCACATGCCTTTTGGCAAACACCAACATGTTTGCTTATTTTTTTCTTTAAGCAATGGCTTTTTTCTGGCCACTCTTCCGTAAAGCCCAGCTCTGTGGAGTGTACGGCTTAAAGTGGTTCTAAGAACACATACTCCAATCTCCGCTGTGGAGCTTTGCAGCTCCTTCAGGGTTATCTGTGGTCTCTTTGTTGCCTCTCTGATTAATGCCCTCCTTGCCTGGTCCGTGAGTTTTGTTGGGCGGCCCTCTCTTGGCAGGTTTGTTGTGGTGTCATATTCTTTCCATTTTTTTATAATGGATTTAATGGTGCTCCGTGGGATTTTCAACGTTTCGGATACTTTTTTATAACCCAACCCTGATCTGTACTTCTCCACAACTTTGTCCCTGACCTGTTTGGAAGGCTCCTTGGTCTTCATGGTGCCGCTTGCTTGGTGGTGCCCATTGCTTAGTGGTGTTGCAGACTCTGGGGCCTTTCAGAACAGGTGTATATATACTGAGATCATGTCACACTTAGATTGCACACAGGTGGACTTTATTTAACTAATTATGTGACTTCTGAAGGTAATTGGTTGCACCAGATCTTATTTAGGGGCTTCATAGCAAAGGGGGTGAATACATACGCACGCACCACTTTTCCGTTATTTATTTTTCATAATCTTTTGAAACAAGTTAATTTTTTCATTTCACTTCACCAATTTGGACTATTTTGTGTATGTCCATTACATGAAATCCAAATAAAAATCAATTTAAATTACAGGTTGTAATGCAACAAAATAGGCGAAACGCCAAGTGTGATGAATACTTTTTCAAGGCACTGTATATTTGAAGATGATCCCTGGGCTTTGATGGACAGTAAAAGGGTTGCAGAGGAGGTGGAGCTGATCTAGCATGGAGCACAAAGACCACTATCTCACAGTCAATCCCCAGCCACCATACATGATCACATACAGCAAGTTCTACCATCCAAAGGTGCCTCTTGTTTGCCATAAATAGCATATGTCCTTATAGGGATGTTGGGATTACTGCAGTTTCCCAAACCAATGCATGAGTCACCCCTGAATGAAAGTTCATTCTTCACATGCGAGTCCAGTTCAGGTGGGCTGGCCAGACATGGTTGGTAGCCAAATAGGTACATATGAGGACAATGCACGCCAGCAATTTCCAGACGGCATTTTGGCTGATGAATGGCATCCTGACATGTGGCAATCTAGTTCCATGGTGTCTCTGTCTCTAGTAACTGCTTGAGGGGAGTATTGATGGTGAAGTGGGCCTATCGAGGACAGTTCTGGGAGATTCAGGATGGCATTGACATTGGAGAGGTGCAATTCCTATGACATGTGAAAGCCCATTAAGTTGATGGAATTTCTTGTCAATGAGTGTCAGGTTGTGTTGGTTCATTGTAGGGAACACCTGCTTTATGCACTTCTCATGTATGGTTACATCCTCCCCATACCATAACTGTCACCAAGTCAACATATACAGCGACTCCAGGGCAGACAGCCAGGATGGTAGACATGATTGTCTGGAAGAAGCAATGTGCCAGCTCAACCTCAATAAGAGTGCACCGGAACATCTCAATAAGAGTGCACCGGAACATCCCAATGTGCATCACAAATGCAGTGAGCCAGCAGAAGGTCATGTTGGGATTCAGGCAGACGTAATAGACTAGCAATGAATCAAAGCTCACTTCTAAATGATAAGGTGACTTAAGAGCCCTATCCTAGAGGGGAAAATTATACCACAGTGGGGGCAAATTGTAAAGCTAGGGAGAGGGTGTCAAAGTCCAGGGTTGGATTCTCTTTCCTTTCGTCAGAGTCTCCCAGTTGCCTCAGTGATCCTCAAAGAGGTTTGTGACTTGGAATACTTGGTGTTGCTATGCCAAGCAGTCTGCTGCCTTTTTATATATCCAGACAAAAGTGTTTGAGTGTATATGGTGGGCATATTGGATTCCTAATATAGATGAAGTACACAAAAATAGTATTGAGTACAGGTCATAAGTACAGTACACAAATCTGAAACATTTCTCATTTTAAATGTATTGGTAATGTGGCAGCCATATTGGATTTTGCACTCCATATTGGATTTGTAGTCAAATCTATGGGGGCCGCCTAATGTTATTGCAAGAGTAGGGACTAAACATATAGAACCCACAGAGGAACCTTTGACTGGAAAATAATTACGTTTTCAGTGTCTGAGCCCACTTGCCTTAGACACAACATACAAAGAAAATGTAACTGTATACATTTTTGTTAGGCAGGACCATACAAATTTGACTTGGAAAGTTGTATATTGAATAGCAACCAAAAAGTTAAGTTTACAGTCATCATAAATATTCATATTTGATATTTCCAACTATTGTATCTGTGTGTTTACAGGTCTATATTTCCAAGATGCATTGAGATATCCTAATGTTGTTTGTTTGTGTATATAGGGCAGACAACTGACTACTTGTATTCCAAATTTGAGCAATATCAGAGCTTGCAATGTTTGGTTACATGAGCTTAGCTTAGCTAAAATAACACTTATGTGACTGCTGGTGACAGACCTGCCGAGCGCTTATCCTTCTATCGCTCTTTGACTTTTGACATGGAATGTTATGGCCCTTTTAGGACACACAGGTTGTTATGGAGAATTAGGGCGCAGATATAGCAAGATGGAAGGAAGAAGGTAATCCTCTTCTGAGGATTGGTTTTCCTCCTAAACCAATGAGGAGGACAGCCCTCCAGCTGGCTGGTCGGCTTAGGGTCAATCATAGAGTCACATGACCATTTTGTAAAGTACCCAGTCTACTGTATGTCTGGTGCTGTCATATCCAGCTTTTCATTGGATCGTCAATTCAGTCTTTGTCCTGTATTTCACAGAGTGACAAGTAAACAAGTAAAATATGAGTTGTATTGCACAGTTACAAAGTAGGTAAATGAGTTGTGTACAGGCGATGAGACCAATGGTCATCACTCATCACTATCCTATCCAAGCTCATTAGCTCTACCACATAGCACTGAGTCAGCGCTATATATCTGGTTTGTTTTTAGCATTGACCGGTGCTGAGCTCTGACCCATCCTGAGCTACTCGTGAAGCGTATATTATTGGGGGGCCTTATGATCTTTTCACTAGTGAGATTGCACAGCAAATAGTCAGTGAGAATGATTAAGCTAATAGCTGTTAATTGACAACACTGATTAGGATACTGTAAATCAAGAGTGACAGATTGCTAGCCTGTTTTGGACACTCACAGGGAGTCATCCCTTCTATCCATTATGATATTGTTACTTCTATCTGCTCAAAGGTGTGGTGTTGAAATATACAGTATATGTCTGAGTTTTGTAAGGTTTTTGGTCTTCTGAATCATAAGGTTAGTCAAAGTTCTTGCCTCTTTCCAAGCAGTGAGAACCCTCCTCCACTTGCATGGCTCCCTCTCATACAATTTACTACAATGTGTCATGACATTAACTGTTTTGACTTAATATAGGAAGGTACAGTATTTCCCCTGTTTCCAGCTCTTCCCAGACTGTGGTAAGTGGTCCGTGTTCCATTCCCCTAGTCGTGCGAAGGAACTGTCACGTAGCATTTACACTGCATTCATCATAAAGTGGGCAGTGCTCCTGCATATCTTTTTTTCCTCTCATCCATTTCTAATGGAGAAAGACAATAAGACTGCAGGTTGAAATATGGCACTAAAGAGCTAGCTATTAATGTCAATAAACAATAGCATGATAATAAACTGTTGGCAAAAGGTTGTAATGTCCTTTTTGAGTTAAAAGACACCCATGTAATCTAAAGAGAGCCTTTGCAGACCTTGTTACCATGATTTTTTAAATGTATTTTTTATTATTCATTGTGCACAATATATTGCCGTAATACCCAATATGTTTTGGTCTGACAGCAGGAAAAGAGAAACTGGTACTCTGTCTTCCTTAAAGATGCAGTCCGGAATCTCAAGCACAACAAACGAATTGGATTTGTGACATATCATATGAATTGCAAAAATATATATTTTTTTGGTTCTGTTTTGCAGGACATAACATATCATACAAAATGGATGATGTAGTACACAATTGGATGAACTAGTACACAAAAAACGGGGACCCATTTTGGCTCCTGAGTACCACTTTCAAAACTACTGAAATTATACAAAAGTTCTGGAGTATCACTTTAAGAATTATATTTTATTAGGTCATTCTTGTTTTTGAAAAACACTGAAAAATAACAAGTTGCCGCAAATACATACTTGCTGCCTTGCAGCTACAATGCTAGCCAGAGATCTTAATTGTGTATTTACTTGTTAATGTTTTATAAAAAAAAATTATTTTATTTTCCTTCGTGAAACAGCGCAAAGCCCCCAGATGTCTGGATTTAAATATACAATTCTGGCTAGAAAATAAATATGAATCATTGGACATTTACTGAATTTAACACAAAAATAAAAGTCATTTTAAATCTCAAAGGTGAAGCCATTTACAATGTGCATGTCAACTCGACATCATGTCTAGGTAGGTATTGAATGGATGATGAGTCAGTCCCAGTAGTGCAACAAAATCTTAACAGTAGCTTCATGTGTGAAATATTGAAAGAAAACATCAAAGACTATTTTGTACTGTGGAGACTGAAGGTGACGTGTTTGTTTTGTTTTGTGTAGAGCAGAGCAACATGATTTTGTTCATAATTCATAAGAGCATGCATAGAAAGCAACTTAAACAGTTTTGAACACAGTTCCTTCTGGGATTACTTTACATGAGTGTGACCGTGTTTTAACCTCTATTTAGTAGTTTGAATGATATGACAATGAACTGTCAACTTACACAACATTCAGTAACTTGTGTGTCTTGCCAGGGTGGGACTGGAGGAGAATGTCATGTATTTTGTAGTAAGAACAATGAAACAGGCAATAGTGACCTTAGAGATCAATACAGTATCTTTCTCTACAATAGTGACTAGAGCTGATTGAGTTGTGCGCATAGATTTATAAGAATAGGATTAAATCAAAGATTTTAAAATCATGCAAAAAAATCATTTCTCACAAAACTGGACACACTGGACACACACACACATACACTACATGACCAAAAGTATGTGGACACCTGCTCATCGAACATCTCATTCCAAAATCATGGACATTAATATGGAGTTGATGTTGCTGTGGGGACTTGATTCTATTCAGCCACAAGAGCATTAGTGAGGTCGGGCACTGATGTTGGGCGATTAGGCCTGGCTCGTAGTCTGCGTTCCAATTCATCCCAAAGGTGTTCGATGGGATTGAGGTCAGGGCTCTGTGCAGGCAAGTCAAGTTATTCCACACCGATCCCGACAAACCATTTCTGTATGGACCTCGCTTTGTGCATGGGGGCATTGTCATGCTGAAACAGGAAAGGGCCTTCCCCAAACTGTTGCCACAAAGTTGGAAGCACAGACTTGTTTAGAATGTCATTGTATAGGGCCTCCCGAGTGGCGAAGCAGTCTAAGGCGAATGTTTTGAAGGACGCATGACTCGACTTTCGCCTCCCGAGCCTGTTGGGGAGTTGCAGCGATGAGACAAGAAAGAAAATGGGGAGAAAAAGGGGGTAAAATACACAAAAAAAAGAATGTAATTGTATGCTGTAGCGTTAAGATTTCCCTTCACTGGAACTAAGGGGACTAGCCCTAGCCCGAACCATGAAAAACAGCACCAGACCATTATTCCTCCACCAAACTTTACAGTTGGCACTATGCATTGGGGCAGGTAGCGTTCTCCTGGCATCCGCCAAACCCAGATTAGTCCGTTAGACTGCCAGATGGTGAAGCGTGATTCATCACTCCAGAGAACGCGTTTCCTATGCTCCAGAGTCCAATGGCGGCGAGCTTTACGCCGACGCTTGGCATTGCGCATGGTGATCTTAGGCTTGTGTGCAGCTGCTCGGCCATGGAAACCCATTTCATGAAGCCGACAAACAGTTCTTGTGCTGACGTTGCTTCCAGAGGCAGTTTGGAACTCGGTAGTGAGTGTTGCAACCAAGGACAGATGATTTTTAGGCAATACTCACTTCAGCACTCTGTGGTCCTGTTCTGTGAGCTTGTGTGGCCTACCGTTTTGCGGCTGAGCCGTTGTGGCTCCTAGACGTTTCCACTTCACAATAACAGCACTTACAGTTGACCAGGGCAGCTCTAGCAGGGCAGACATTTGACGAACTGACTTGTTGGAAAGGTGGCATCCCATGACGGTGCCACATTGAAAGTCACTGAGCTCTTCAGTATGGCCATTCTACTGCCAATGTTTGTCTATGGAGATTGCATGGCTGTGTGCTCGATTTTATACACCTGTCAGCAACGGGTGTGGCTGAACTAGCCGAATCCACTAATTTGAAGGGATGTCCGTATACTTTTGTATATATAGTGTATTCAGACTAATGCGTACCATGTTCAAATGATCCTTCAATTGATTTACAAAACCTGACTAAAAAGAGCATGCATGACCCTCTTTGGGTAAACCTTCTAGACAGAAAATAATTTCTGGTCAAATATTTACATAATAGCAAATTCACTCCAGATACACTCACTGTAACACAATCCTGTATCACCCATTACGAATGTGTACATTTTATACAGTTTACCATCACAATTTTAAACAGCCTACCAGAGAAGTCAAGTGTAGACAACACAAAACACAAACAGAAATGTGACTAGAAATATTTGCATCACTAAATCAAAAGTGCTTAGGATAATAACTACAATTTCTTCCATTCATCAAAACAAAATCCATTCCTTTCTTTGATTGTCTCAACACTTAGTCTTTAAACCTGAGCCATATCCTGAATGTCTTCTGCCAATGTGTTATGCTGGTGAATGAGGAAGTATGGGATGGATGTACGTCTATTGCATATAAACATAGGGGTTGGCTTTGTGCTGCCCAGCGTTCATCACACAGTGGGGCATAACGTTCCTCTGAGAGTGCCCCATGGCATGACTCATGTCGTTGCTGCTGCCGTCCGACCACGGGGGTGAGTCCATGGGCTCCCGCTTTATGGCGTGGAGCAGTCCATGACCTTTGAACTCGTAGCTCAGCTTGTAGTCCTGCTGCATGTATCCCTTGTTGTGATCCACGGGGCCGCTTGCATACACGTCCATGCAGTTGATGCTCTGGCTGCTACATAGGGGGTCTGAGTGGGAGAGCCTCTGGGGACTGAACTGGGACTGGTCCTTGTTGATCACACTCTTCAAGGGCCTGCCGCCCCCTACATTATTATAGTTCTGGAAGTGGCCGTTGTTGTAGGGCGGACTGATGGGGCTGATACCTGCCTTGCCCCGCTGGCACGGCGAGTACTGCTCGTAGTAGTCCGCCTCCGACTTCATCTGAAGTCCATTGTTGTCGCCGTAGCCGTTGCCGTAGCGACGATCTACGGGCTCCCGGCACGTCCACGGACGGCCGTAGGCGTCGCAGCCGTTCTCCGAGTCAGAGTCCTGCTCCACCTTGATGGGCATCTCGGGCAGCAGGCGGCCATCGTAGCACTCGCCGTAGCCGTTCTCACTCTTCACCGCCTCTCCCAAGCAGTAGGGGTCCGAGCCGTCTGGGCTCTGGAGGCTCCCGTACATCTTGGGCACGTAAACCTCACCACCTCGCCCTCCTCCATGACACATGCTGGGGGACATGCGGTAGGGCTTGCCATAGTGGCCCGCCTTCCCGAGTCGATTCGAGAGGATGTAGCCGCCACTCTGCCCAGCCCGGACGGTCCCTGAGGCAGGCCGCATGGGCCACGGGGAGTCCGGGCCTGGACCTTTGTGGTGGGGGACGCCCTCCATAGAGGTCTTGCAGTAGTTGAGGGGCTCGTCCTGGCCGTAGTAGCCCCCCTCCGACTTGTACTTGAGGCGCTGCTGGGACCCCCCAGGGTTGGTGCAGTTGAGGAGCAGCGGGTCCCCGCCATCCACCATCGCCACACTGCCAGCGTGCCTCCTGAAGTGCTGCTCTCTCTCACTGCAACATGGAGGAAGAGGGAAGAGAGGTAGGAAGATTATGGTGATTTATTAGATCTGAAAACAAACCATTTTGGCAGCCCCAACTGTTTTGTGTCAGTATTGTAATGACATCTGATTACTTCAACAGATTATCCCTCCCGTTCATTACAGTATAAATTATTCTATTTATTTTTATGCAACATTTATTTCGACAGGGAGTCATGCATACCTATCAACACACATCAATATACACTATACACATCACTATACACATTAATATACACATCAATATGAGAGAGATGATCATATAGGGAACAAGACTCTTTTTTGCTATGTCAACAAGAGAGGAATACAATTCTCCTGCTTTATCCTGTCTCATCAGAACAGTGTATGTGGATTATAATAATCATATATTTCTCATGTCCTTTCAGCTATCCATTTTGTCCGTTCAAATAATCAAGTCAACAACAACATTGACATCGAATTCTCAGAATGACAAAAACGAAGCCGTATTTATTTCTGAGAATGATTTAATCTTTCCCAGGATCTAAACACAGCCAGGCAGATTATATAACTTCCTGCCAAAGCTGGGGATCAGTTAGCCTAGAGAACTGTGTTATCTTCCTTCCCTTCCCTACAAATTGTATTTCAATGCCCTCAGTGATAAACAGATACATGTTTAGTTCTTAAGACCCCAACTGTGTTTCAATGACACATTCTGGGCTTAAGTCTGTGCACCGTGTCGAGGGTAGGCCTACAGAGACCAAAACCTATTGAATGTCTCTTTAGTGAACTCTGCTGGTAAGAGCATGACCCGTTCTGTCATTTATCAACATCACAAACAATATCACTCCTTCTCTGTCTCTCTCCCTCTACTCATCATTCAATTCTGTCATTTAGCTGGTTTTGGCAGAGGGTAAAAGAACCATGGACTGTGGAGACACTGAGGTCGTGGAGGAGACACTGAGGTTGTGGAGGAGACACTGATGTCATGGAGGAGACACTGAGGTCACTTCATAACAGCTTTAACTGGAATTAGTGGGAAGCTCTTTTGACGTATGATCGTCGATTCACCTCAGAAGCAAGGTATGCTTCAGGTTTATAAAGTGTGTAGACCTATGTCTTACATCGGGAGTCTGTCAAATCCCTAATGCTTATGTAATGTGTATTGGACTTATACTCTGAACAAGTGTTGTCATGAAACATCATGATCCTATGGTAGAACAATAGTAATGGATTAAATATACATGGAATAATATCAAAGTCTGGTGCAACGTATTTTCTTTTGGATATCTGTACTGCCTCATGAAAGAACAGTCCGTTAAACAGTCACCTGGAGCTAACCTTGCAGATAGCATTACTGGGTGATCTGAAAAGTCATAGTCAATCGATCAATAATATAATAATACTTTTAGCAAAAATGTATTCTGTAGAAACAATGAGAATAGAAAGGTTCAGAATTTTTGTAAAACATCACAGTACAGTTTAAATATATATGGCAAATAGAAATCCTATATGGATGGTGTTAAGAGGTAGGGCGGCAGGTAGCTTAGTGGGTAAGAGCGTTGGGCCAGTAACCGAAAGGTCGCTGGTTCTAATCCCCGACTAGGTGAAAAATCTGTCGATGTGCCCTTGAGCAAGGCACTTAACCCTAATTGCTCTTGTAAGTCGCTCTGGATAAGGCGTCTGCTAAATGACCAATTATTATTATTATAAGAGATAGATGGGAGGTGTTGAATGGAGCTGAAGGATGGGACTAATAACAACTAACAACAAAATAATAACAAGATAACTAATAATGTAAGCATACTGTGTCCATAATAAGTATATAGGTTGTATGTTGGGAGCTTTTGGGAAAGAGCACAGTTAGAAAGATATGGCATATAGAAGCAAACCGGATGGACATCATAAAAATGATCGGAGAGGTTGAGAGTAGAAGAAGTTCAGGAGAAAAAAACTAACAAAATATAATTATTGTAAAATTGACTGTGTCCATAAAATGTAGATAGTAAGTATAAGCTGGAAGTAGAGGCCTAAGCATTGTTGTTCACTAGTTTACCCCAAGTAGGGAAAGGGTGGCGGGGTTGGAAAGTAATAAAGGGGAATATATATATAAAAAACATGGGGGATTGGAAGTGATGCAGACAATTACATTGATAGAAGTTACAATCTATCTGCAATATTAAGCTGATCTACCCCCCAAAATTTTTTTTACAGTCACCTCAATGTAGCTTTGTATGACTTTTACAATGTTTGAATCATATGTTGTGCAGGTGCAAGTCTATGATCCATGTACGTATAACCTCAAGATATCTGTGATTGTTTTAGGGCTTCATCACTATCACCCTAAAGTTACAAAGGGTTGATTTATTATAGAAAAGTAAGCCATTTTGTGCTTCTCCTTCATATCAACTGTGGAACCACCTGAGTTGGAGTGTGAAAAGAGAATACTATTTTGGAGATATTACACATTACTCATAGCGAACACAAGAGGGAGTTGTAGGGCCCTAGTTGACTACTACTGAGTGTGCCCTCCAACTCAACTTTTACCCTCAAAGCCTGCTTTACTCCCTAATGATCCATGAAGCACAGGCCCGAGTCCAAAAACAGAAAATCCATTTGTTGTCCTAATTGAGTATTGTGAGCCGTCCAAAGCTCCTTTTAGTGTGTGTGCGTGCGTGTTTGTGTGGTGTCTGTGTTTGAGCTGGTGGAAAGAGAAAGAAGCCAGCTTCTGTGTGAAGCTATTGTTCTTGATGTAACAGGTTGTTTCTGATTGGTCTAGGCGAGCAGGGGGTGAACACAATACCTGGCGGCATTTGCCCTTGGTGACCCAGATCTGTCCAGTTAATGCGCCGGGCCTAGCTTAGCCTGGCCCCTTGGCTGACCTTGCCCCTTTCTCACTCCAAACACTTGGACTGTGCCAACTCTGTCCCAAATCTAACTATTAGGACCACACTGAAGTTGCTGTTCAAATAAATAAAAGAATGGTCTGAGAATGGTTGGTCTGCAGATAAGGCAAAACTAGATTGACTGAGCCATGCTCCAAGGATTTCCATCCGCCTCAAAGTTAGTAGTAAACTTATAAGGCATGACATAGCCCCCATCTTCAATAAAAAATGGGAGTTTTAAATAATATCACTCTCAATTGAAGCCTATAAAGTGAGTACATTTAGAAGTATAGTCAGTGTAAGCCTATATGATGACGTCAGAGTCTAGCTGGGTCCTTCCATCCTTACCCATGATCTAGTGCAGTGATGATGCCCCCTCCGCTCTTCTGCTTGCCCCTCATCATCATGCCCTTCATCTTCATCTCTGTGATGGAGGGCAGCAGAAGAGGCACGGCCACACAGAACAGGGCCAGCTGGGGGGGTAGCAGGGCCCCCGAACCCGACTTCTTCTTCTGGCCCTGGAGGAACTTGAGCCGCCCCTGGAACTGCATGGTCTAACAGAGGGACACAAGGTTAGAGGTTACAACTTGGAGGTGGAGTGTTTAGCACCCAAAATAGGTACAGTGAGGGGAAAAAGTATTTGATCCCCTGCTGATTTTGTACGTTTGCCAGCTGACAAAGAAATGATCAGTCTATAATTTTAATGGTAGGTTTATTTGAACAGTGAGAGACAGAATAACAAAAACAAAATCCAGAAAAACGCATGTAATGAGGGAAATAAGTATTTGACCCCCTCTCAATCAGAAATATTTCTGGCTCCCAGGTGTCTTTTATACAGGTAACGAGCTGAGATTAGGAGCACACTCTTAGAAGCAATCAATCAATCAGATTCCAAACTCTCCACCATGGCCAAGACCAAAGAGCTCTCCAAGGATGTCAGGGACAATATTGTAGACCTACACAAGGCTGGAATTGGGCTACAAGACCATCGCCAAGCAGCTTGGTGAGAAGGTGACAACAGTTGGTGTGATTATTCGCAAATGGAAGAAACACAAAAGAACTGTCAATCTCCCTCGGCCTGGGGCTCCATGCAAGATCTCACCTCATGGAGTTGCATTGCTCATGAGAACAGTGAGGAATCAGCCCAGAACTACACGGGAGGATCTTGTCAATGAGCTCAAGGCAGCTGGGACCATAGTCACCAAGAAAACAATTGGTAACACACTACGCCGTGAAGGACTGAAATCCTGCAGCGCCCGCAAGGTCCCCCTGCTCAAGAAAGCACATATACAGGCCAGTCTGAAGTTTGCCAATGAACATCTGAATGATTCAGAGGAGAACTGGGTGAAAGTGTTGTCGTCAGATGAGACCAAAATGGAGCTCTTTGGCATCAACTCAACTCGCCGTGTTTGGAGGAGGAGGAATGCTGCCTATGACCCCAAGAACACCATCCCCACCGTCAACCATGGAGGTGGAAACATTATGCTTTGGGGGTGTTTTTCTGCTAAGGGGACAGGACAACTTCACCGCATCAAAGGGACGATGGACGGGGCCATCTACCGTCAAATCTTGGGTGAGAACCTCCTTCCCTCAGCCAGGGCATTGTAAATGGATCGTGGATGGGTATTCCAGCATGACAATGACCCAAAACACACGGCCAAGGCAACAAAGGAGTGGCTCAAGAAGAAGCACATTAAGGTCCTGGAGTGGCCTAGCCAATCTGTGGACACACCCGTCGCTATGGGCGGGCCATAGGGGGCCGGGCCCGCCCCAAAAAATGCTTGTGCCCCCCCCACTTGAGGGAATGTATTATTAAATATACGTACTGTAGGCTAATAATAATTGTGCCCTGCCCTCCCATGCATTTCATATGCCCCCCTTAAGACTGAGGTCTGCCGACGGGTCTGTCTGTGGAGGGAGCTGAAGGTTCGAGTTGCCAAACGTCAGCCTCGAAACCTTAATGACTTGGAGAAGATCTGCAAAGAGGAGTGGGACAAAATCCCTCCTGAGATGTGTGCAAACCTGGTGGCCAACTACAAGAAATGTCTGACCTCTGTGATTGCCAACAAGGGTTTTGCCACCAAGTACTAAGTCATGTTTTGCAGAGGGGTCAAATACTTATTTCCCTCATTAAAATGCAAATCAATTTATAACATTTTTGACATGCGTTTTTCTGGATTTTTTTGTTGCTATTCTGTCTCTCACTGTTCAAATAAACCTACCATTAAAATTATAGACTGATAATTTCTTTGTCAGTGGGCAAACGTACAAAATCAGCAGGGGATCAAATGCTTTTTTCCCTCACTGTATAAAGAACATGTTCATGTCGAGAACTTTTGCCAGATGCTGTTTAGAACACTATAATTTGAAGCACTATTATGCTATTAATGAATTCTGGCTTACAACTTGTCTGATCTCAGCACTTTTGGTAATGCAAAAAATAGTTTATTCAGTCACAACAGCCTAGAGAAATAACTGAACGACCAAAGCTGTCTTTGCCAGCCATCGAAATGGACCCGTTGACAGGAGGATCTCTGTTGACCTTCCCTACAGTGTTCAAACCAAGGCCAACTTCAAGCCCCATCCATTTCCATTGACGGATCCAAACCTCCAAACCACTCTGGTCAGAACTATGGAAGGTGGACCAATGGCTGTAAATAGTAAATACATCTGTGTCCAAGCACCAAATCTCCTGGCCTGCTATGCCTGGGATATGGGGACATTCTATTTATACCTACACTCAAGTTACAATTTCAGCAAACATGACACCAAATGGGAGATTTTCCTTTGGTAAGTATATCCCAGTCAGTTCTCATTAGAGGCATCATGGCTGGGTGGGGTCTTTGGATGGGTTAGTCCACTCACCAGAAAGCCAGAGGTGCTGTCCAGCAGGCAGCGTACGCGAGAGATGAAACAGCGGTTGAGGAAGGAGGAGAACTCAGGAGCAACTCCCCCCGCCTCCTGAGAATGGAACAGGCTGCTCACCACAAAGTCCTCTCCTATCAAAATAAATAAACTAATATTCACTATATTGCAGATTTCCAGTATCTTACTGTAGACAAGCCTTAAAATACTTACAGTGTAGGTAAACAATTGTAGAGTCGATTATGTTAGAGATAGGCCTTCATATTTCTCACACACCTCATCCCTGTGGTGGAGAGGTGGCATTGGAAGGAGGTGTTTTTGTGAGAAATACGAAGGCCTATCTCTAACATAATCAAGCATAGTCTGGTGGGGACTTTCCGCTCATACATTGACCATTAATCACAGTCTGGTTAGTGGTTGTGAATAGAGTTAACAGCATTTGATTACAGTGCTCCTTATTCAAAACAAACAGTCTAGTCTTACTGTTTGCTGAATCAGTGCTCCTCATTTCTGCTCGCTCACTCCCGCTGTTTCTAGGCAGAGGGCCTCCCTCCACTAAAACCCCCCTGACCCTCCCTACCTTTACTGTTGCGGGTAATTATATACACACCAGTTTCTGCGGCTGAATGGTGGTCCTGGGACGAGCCGTGCTGGCTGGGGTTCATGGCCCAGTGGAGCTGTTTTCTGAACTCCTGCCGGTCATCCACGTGGATATAATCAAAGACGTTCTGGTGCATCACGTCCGTCTGCATGGAGGGAGAGACCGAGACTATAACACATCAAGACCCCAGAACCATTAACCATTACCCCCACCCATAACCCATAACCCAGAGCCCATTACCAGGCCCCCCTCCGCTTGAAGTATTGATGGGATCCAGGATCTGGTTTATTGTGTTGGCAAACAGTGGCGCTCTCGCCACGTGACCTCTGCTGTGGTTCACTGGGTTGGCCTGACGGCCTCACACGCAGAGGGCTCTGGGGGTGACACCATAGTTCTGTAATGGGTCTGGCTAACGGGCTGCTAATCGGTCTGTCTGTCGCTCAGATTGGGATTGGTGTGATTTTGTATGAGTTTCGAAGCTGGATCGAATCTTGTTTAGGACATTTTGTGGTTGGAATAACTTATAAATAACTTGAAATCTAAATAAATATACAACACTTTGTTTAAAGAATGTGACTGTTTGAATGACTCAGTGAATGACTTTACACAATTTCAGTTAAATCGTGTATTCAGAGCAATATCCACAGCAGCTCTGAAAAAGTGGCATATTTACTGGAAGATTGTCTGAGATCAGCTGGTTGTTGTTGCCAATATATTACACTTTTTTTGTGTGCTGCTGCAATTCCTCAAGGAATGCTTCTACTAAACTACACTACAGGCAGCATTTACAGTGGCTCTCCAATGTCACTGAGCCACGGGGCCAGTGAGGGCAAGTCTTGTTTGTCAAACATTGCGTGACACCAGCTCCTGAAGAGCAGCCCAGCCCAGCCCTGCTGAAAACCCCCCTTACAACCCAACCCAGCCCACATTTGTAATGCCTCTTTCTTTCCAGCAATAGCTGTGCTTTCTGTCAGGGAAATGACAGATCCCCACTGAAATATTCAACCTTCCCCCCATAATTTCCACATTGGAGACACGCAAGGTTTTTTGAACATTTGCCTTGCAAAACAATTCCTCCAACCGAAGCACATGGCAAGCGCCACCACAGTTCCCACCGGCAGACAGATCGGGTGTCTATTGTGTGAGATTCTCTTGTAAAATAAGAATAAGTGATATTTTCTCTGGCCCTCGCGTCTTGATCTTCAAAAGCATAATTACAACGGAACAAATAGGATCAAAGCGACAATGCTGTTTCTGCACCATTTCAGTGCTTTCTTGTGGTGTCGTCCTAAAAACAGCCCTATATATGTCTTCAGTGTTGCCTATTAGTGTGTCTGTCTTCTTTATGGCTTCTTAATTATGGATGTCTGGAATGTTTTGTCAAGGTTTAAGTGGTATTATCAGACTCTTTCTCACAATCACACCCAACTGCATGATGTATACATAATGCCACAACTTGACAGTTATAAGCCGTAAATTAAATAGTAAACTATATTGTGCACACTCTATATACAAAAGTATGTGGACACCCCTTCAAATTAGTGGATTCGGCTATTTCAGCCACACCCGTTGCTGACAGGTGTATAAAATCAAGCACACCGCCATGCAATCTTCATAGACAAACATTGGCAGTAGAATGGCCTTACTGAAGAACTCAGTGACTTTCCACGTGGCACCATCATACGATGCCACCTTTCCAACAAGTCAGTTCGTGAAATTTCTGCCCTGCTACAGCTGCCCCTGTCAACTGTAAGTGCTGTTATTGTGAAGTGGAAATGTCTAGGAGCAGCAACGGCTCAGCCGCGAAATGGTAGGCCACACAAGCTCACAGAACGAGACGTGCTGAAGCGCGTAACGTGTAAAAATCGTCTGTCCTTGGTTGCAACACTCACTACCGAGTTCCAAACTGCCTCTGCGAGCAACGTCAGCACAAGAACTGTTCGTCGGGAGCTTCATGAAATGGGTTTCCATGGCCGAGCAGCCGCACACAATCCTAAAATCACCATGCGCAAGCGTCGGCTGGAGTGGTGTAAAGCTCGCCACCATTGGGCTCTGGAGCAGTGGAAACACGTTCTCTGGAGTGATGAATCACGCTTCACCATCTGGCAGTCCGACGGACGAATCTGGGTTTGGCAGATGCCAGGAGAACACTACCTGCCCGAATGCCTAGTGCCAACTGTAAAGTTTGGTGGAGGAGGAATAATGGTCTGGGGCTGTTTTTCATGGTTTGGGCTAGGCCCCTTAGTTCCAGTGAAGGGAAGTCTTAACGCTACAGCATACAATGACATTCTAAACGATTCTGTGCTTCCAACTTTGTGGTAACAGTTTGGGGAAGGCCTTTTCCTGTTTCAGCATGACAATGCCCCCATGCACAAAGCGAGGTCCATACAGAAATGGTTTGTCGAGATCGGTGTAGAATAACTTGACTGGCCTGCACAGAGCCCTGACCTCAACCCCATCGAACACCTTTGGGATGAATTGGAACGCAGACTGCGAGCCAGGCCTAATCGCCGACCTCACTAATGTGTCCGACCTCACTAATGCTCTTGTGGCTGAATGGAAGCATGTCCCCACAGCAATGTTCCAACATCTAGTGGAAAGCCTTCCCAGAAGAGTTGAGACTGTTATAGCAACAAAGGGGGGGCATTTTGGTCATGTAGTGTATATATAAACTCATATTATGAGTTGAAGTTTGTTTTGTATTAGAAAATTGAACAGACTTACACGCTTAAAAAATGATTAATTGTATGTTTTTTTAAAGGTGAACAACGATTTATACTGAGTGATCTATAGTCACAAGTGTGTGTGAGTGAGTGTGTCAGTGGGGGTTAGGACAACTTATGGGCTACTGTGAAATGTAACAATTCTGTGTCAGACCATGCAACATCCTTCTGTAGGTGATTCTAAATGGCAGGACTAAACACTGTCACAGAAACCTCCTTTTTCACACCCCTTGTGAAATATAATTTGTGAAATATAATTTTAATCTCCCCAATCCTCTACAGAATTGAGGGCCGATGACACAAAGCCACTTGAACTGGACACAGTTGAATTTGGCTGTAAACGCGGCTGTGTCATGAACGAGCACTCACAGCTCCGGAGTGACATACGGCTAAAGTCTCTGGCACGCAGCAAGGCACCACTTTCAGACCACTTCAGTTTTCATTTCATTTTAATGATGCTGTTATTGCACCCAACTCCTTGTAAGGCAAGTGCAGGCACTCTTGCAGAATAATCTCCCGCGCTCAAACGGCTGCCTTGTCTGGGGAGCTGGTGGCGCTGCTAATAGTGTTAAAGCACTTTATTCATGACTGTGAGGGGAAATGATTTAAGTAGGGGAGGACAGGCATGCCCAGTTGATAAAATCAATAATTAACGTCATGGAGGAAGTCGGAGAAGCCGGAGATCGCCTCGTCTTACGCCTGCCTGGCCCGGTCACTACCTCCTGACCCCCTCAGAACCTTTCTCTCTCTCTCTCTGAACAGCTGCTGAGCTGACCTCCCCATCACCTTTTCCCTCTGGTGAAGGGTTCAGGGAGTTCTTTACACCCCACCAAATAATCTGACAGACCCGCATAGAGAGGGATGGAGAGATGGAGCAAAGTGAAGGGGAGAGAGGCTAAGAGAGGTCAGGGGATGGAAAGCCAAGAGACAGTGGCAGGGTAACTAGGCCTAGCCTTTGACTGACACCTCAACATTGTGAACTGGTGTGACTGTATCTTCTTTTGTGTGTCTGCTGCTGTGGCCGGCTCCCATTGGGACAGCAGTTTCTACCAGGCTGACACTGAGTGCAGTGGGCCATGGCCCCTGTCTCAACCCTCTTGGGGCTCTCTCAATGTGCAGAGTACATATACAGTCCCTCTACTCTAGTTAGCCTGGCTGTCGCCCTTAATCGCTGCTTCACGACTGTGGTAAATGTCAGCAGAAATACCTTTAACTGAACGTATGTTATCTGTTACCAGTATGCCCTGGAAGACCATATAAAATACATAAAATTAATAAAATATCTTAATAATGAGACATACCTGATGGAAGCCCAAGTAGTCAACGATGGTGGAGGAGGCATAGAAGACCATTCCATCACTGCTCACCACCAGCGCAAAGCCAGTCAGGGACTAGAGGGGACAAAAGAGAGACACACGTTAGTTTGCATGAATCATGATAGCGGCACTTGGCTTTGGAGCTTGGCTCATCTTGTTTGGGTTATTAGCAATTTAATATCACAGATATGAGGGTGAGTTTTTACATTTCCTGACAGTGTTTGTCTTCCAAAAGCCCTTCCAAGGAACACTCAAAAGATGACAACACCGAGCAAAGCCATCACAGAGGTTTTCAATCGACTGCCCTCATATTGAAAGTATTCATTAAATGGGATTCATACAGCTCATTCACAACAGGCTGTCCACAACTGAGGGGGAAGGAGGAAGTGCAGGAAGGAAGGAGGGAAGGAAGTAAGGGGGAGGGAGGCAGGGAAGGAGGGAGGGCGGGAGGGAGGGAGGGAGGGAGGGAGGGAGGGAGGGAGGGAGGGAGGGAAGGAAGGAAGGAAGGAAGGAAGGAAGGAAGGAAGGAAGGAAGGAAGGAAGGAAGGAAGGAAGGAAGGAAGGAAGGAAGGAAGGGGGAGGGAGGCAGGGAAGGAGGGAGTGCGGGAAGGAAGGAAGGAAGGGTGAGGGAGGGAGGGAGGGAGGGAGGGAGGGAGGGAGGGAGGGAGGGAGGGAGGGAAGGAAGGAAGGAAGGAAGGAAGGAAGGAAGGAAGGAAGGAAGGAAGGAAGGAAGGAAGGAAGGAAGGAAGGAAGGAAGGAAGGAAGGAAGGAAGGAAGGGAGGGGAGGGAGGCAGGGAAGGAGGAAGGGCGGGAAGGGAGGGGGGAGGGAGGCAGGGAAGGAGGGAGGGGAGGGAGGGAGGGAGGGAGGGAGGGAGGGAGGGAGGGAGGGAAGGAGGGAAGGAAGGAAGGAAGGAGGGAGGAAGGAAGGAAGGAAGGAAGGAAGGAAGGAAGGAAGGAAGGAAGGAAGGAAGGAAGGAAGGAAGGAAGGAAGGAAGGAAGGAAGGAAGGAAGGAAGGAAGGAAGGAAGGTAGGGAGGGGGAGGGGGAGGGAGGCAGGGAAGGAGGGAGTGCGGGAAGGAAGGAAGGGTGAGGGAGGGAGGGAGGGAGGGAGGGAGGGAAGGAAGGAAGGAAGGAAGGAAGGAAGGAAGGAAGGAAGGATGGAAGGAAGGTAGGAGGGAAGGAAGGAAGGAGGGAGGGAAGGAGGGAAGGAAGGGAGGGGGAGGGAGGCAGGGAAGGAGGGATGGCGGGAAGGAAGGAAGGAAGGAGGGAAGGAAGGGAGGGGGAGGGAGGCAGGGAAGGAGGGAGGCGGGAAGGAAGGAAGGAAGGAAGGGGAAGGGAGGGAGGGAGGGAGGGAGGGAGTGAGGGAGGGAGGGAGGGAGGGAGGGAAGGAAGGAGGGAAGGAAGGAAGGAAGGAAGGAAGGAAGGAAGGAAGGAAGGAAGGAAGGAAGGAAGGAAGGGAGGGAGGGAGGGAGGGAGGGAGGGAGGGAGGGAGGGAGGGAGGGAGGGAGGGAGGGAGGGGAAGGAAGGAAGGAAGGAAGGAAGGAAGGAAGGAAGGAAGGAAGGGAGGGAGGGAGGGAGGGAGGGAGGGAGGGAGGGAGGGAGGGAGGGAGGGAGGGAGGGAGGGAGGGATGGAAGGATGGAAGGAGGGCGGTGGAAGCAGAGGAGTCGGTTCCCCAAACTGTAATTTATGAACTTCCCAGTGTTTGTACTGGGTCCAAGACCCCGGCGATCGCGTGACTGGCGCTGTGCTCCTGCCAGAACCTGTCACCTCCAGTTTACTGTGAGCAACACCAGGTCAGCCCAGGCTGCTACACTGCTCCAGTCCTGGCTAGCACAGGCTAGCACTGGGACTACTACTGCTGCTGTTTGGCTATGTATTGATCTATGTTCAATGATGCTGTGTGTTTGGGGTGTGTGTACAGTCCATGATGGATAAGGGGTGGTCTGATCTGGTCTGGTGTGGTAGCTGTCTGTGGGCTAAGGTTTATGTTTGCCCTCTGTGGCTGCCCAGCTCTTACAGAGTGTGGCACAACACAACATACACAGCCACTGGCCTTCTGTTTCCTCAACCTCAAACTAACAACACGCCTCAGACTTCAACAGGCTTCTGTTCTTTGTCAACTTCTTTCCCCCCATTATTTTGCTCATGTCCTAATTCCCTAGTACTCCCTCATTTTGAGTGACAGGCATATTTCACAGATTTATTGAAAAACAAATTCCATGGCTGTGTGTCTGGTGGTGTAACCTCAAAATGACCGTCACATTATCTTAGCGAATGTGTTGTGATGCCTTGCATGATGCATGAGGACTACGGATCAATTAGCTCATTTAGAGGGGGAATGTCAGGAAGACGACAAAGAACAATAAAGAGAATGTCTACTAGACAATGCAATAAACAGCAGCAATAATGTAGCTTCTACCATGAACTACTAACTAACACCTTTTGACACCTGTGTCAATATAAACCTTTTCTAATTTGACGGTACAACAATTTGACAGTGTGTTTGATTTTGTGTGTAGATAAATACACTACCGGTCAAACGTTTTAGAACACCTACTCATTCAAGGGTTTTTCTTTATTTTTACTATTTTCTACATTGTAGAATAATAGTGAAGACATCAAAACTATGAAATAACACATATGGAATCATGTAGTAACCAAAAAAGTGTGAAACAAATCAAAATATTTGAGATTCTTCAAATAGCCACCCTTTGCCTTGATGACAGCTTTGCACACTCTTGGCATTATCTCAACCAGCTTCATGAGGTAATCACCTAAAATGCATTTCAATAAACAGGTGTGCCTTCTTAAAAGTTAATTTGTGGACTTTCTTTCCTTCTTAATGCGTTTGAGCCAATCAGTTGTGTTGTGACAAGGTAGGGGGGGTATACAGAAGATAGCCCTATCTGGTAAAAGACCAAGTCCATATTATGGCAAGAACAACTCAAATAAGCAAAGAGAAACGATTGTCCATCATTACTTTAAGACATGAAGGTCAATACGGAAAATGTCAAGAACTTTGAAAGTTTCTTCAAGTGCAGTCGCAAAAACCATCAAGAGCTATGATGAAACTGGCTCTCATGAGGATCGCCACAGGAATGAAAAATCCAGAGTTACCTCTGCTGCAGAAGATGAATTCATTAGAGTTACCAGCCTCAGAAATTGCAGCCCAAATAAATGCTTCATAGAGTTCAAGTAACAGACACATCTCAACATCAACTGTTCAGAGGAGACTGTTTGAATCAGGCCTTCATGGTCAATTGCTTCAAAGAAACCATTACGAAAGGACACCAAGAAGAAGAAGATACATGCTTGGGCCAAGAAACACGAGCAATGGACATTAGACCGGTGGAAATTTGTCCTTTGGTCTCGAGTCCAAATTGGAGATGTTTGGTTCCAACCGGCGTGTCTTTGTGAGACGCGGTGTGGGTGAACGGATGATCTCCGTATGTGTATTTCCCACCGTAAAGCATGGAGGAGGAGATGTTATGGTGTGGGGGGGGGGGCTTTGCTGGTGACACTGTCTGTGATTTATTTACAATTCGAGGCACACTTAACCAGCATGGCTACCACAGCATTCTGCAGCGATACACCATCCCATCTGGTTTGGGCTTAGTGGGACTATCATTTGTTTTTCAACAGGACAATGACCCAACACACCTCCAGGCTGTGTAAGGGCTATTTTACCAAGAAGGAGAGTGATGGAGTGCTGCATCAGATGACCTGGCCTCCACAATATCCCGACCTCATCCAAATTGAGATGGTTTGGGATGAGTCGGTCCGCAGAGTGAAGGAAAAGCAGCCAACAAGTGCTCAGCATATGTGGGAACTCCTTCAAGACCGTTGGAAAAGCATTCCAGGTGAAACTGGTTGAGAGAATGCCAAGAGTGTGCAAAGCTGTCATCAAGGCAAAGGGTGGCTATTTGAAGAATCTCAAACATAAAATATATATTTTTTGGTTACTACATGATTCCATATGTGTTATTTCATAGTTTTGATGTCTTCACTATTATTCTACAATGTAGAAAATAGTAAAAACAAAGAAAAACCCTTGAATGAGTAGGTGTTCTAAAACCTTTGACCGGTAGTGTATGTTGACCACAAAAACCATTGCAATTACTTAAAGGGATACTTCCGGATTTTCGCAATCTACTTCCCCAGAGTCAGATGAACTCGTGGATACCATTTTTATGTCTCAGTGTGCAGTTTAAAGGAAGTTGCTAACCAGCGTTAGTGCAATTGCTAACTAGCGTTATCACAATGACTGGAAGTCTATGGTAACTGCTAATATGCTAGTAGATACCACAGACTTCCAGTTATTGAGCTAATGCTAGTTAGCAGTGGCTCACGAAACTACCTCTAACTTCCTTCATACTGGATGCAGAGACATAAAAATGGTATCTATTAGTTCATCTGACTCTGGGGAATTAGATAAAGGGCTTGATTGCCAAAATCAGGAAGTATCCCTTTAAATATGACCAATAAAGTTTACTCAATTCAATTCACTACTGATCCTCCACACCCCAGGTTGAAAACAATAACAAAACCATGTTCATAGATTACAGGGAGACACTAAGAAAATCCACCCTGGTAATTGTCAACGGATGTATGACATCTCTCTTTATCACTACTGAGTCTCCCCAGATCCTTACAGGGTGAGCTCACTTCACTGGCATGCCATTTAATCCCCTGTTTATTGTGCACGCTCACTGCTAATGTACTAATGTATACAGGTACTGCTCTGAGACGTGTGTGTGTGTGTGTGTGCTTATATGTTTGCGGGCAATGGATCTCTAAGTGTGTGTGCATGAGTGCGCTGATGTGTGTGTGTGTGTGTGTGTGTGTGTGTGTAGAAAGATAGAGTCTCCCCTCCCCCTCTGTGTGTAGCGTTGTGGATGAAGACAGTGTTTGACATGTTTAAACTGCACATGCCTGGAACTGTCAGGGGGGCTGCTGATACACACACACACTCCTGCAACAGTCAGTGGGGTTGCTGACCTAGTAAATGCACTCCCCTTCCCCCAGCGACCAGCCATGGTGCAACCAAGCACTGCTCAGCGAAAACAGCAGGCCAGTGCGTGATAAGCTACTCTTGCATTCTGGCACGAATATCTATTATTGTTCTTTAACGCAGGTGTATGGGGGGGGGGGGTTAATAATGATAGTGGATATAGGAAACAGTGTATGTATTAGTAAATGTTTATTACTACTCACAATGAAGATGTAGATTTAGTATCACTTTCTTTGATGCCTAATGTGGTTTCACCAGTGCTTAATAGGACTTGCTATAAGCATTCATTGCACTATAACAGTCCAATACATAAATGCCGATAATGAATTCATAATACATTACACACCCAGATGGTTCATAGACAGAGCTGTCACTGTGTTCATGATGCTGCAGCACTCCAGCCAACCCCTCAGATATGATATGTTCTCTCTAAGCCAGATGTCACTGTATCACACTATCAATACTATCCCCTTGTTGGAATTCTCTCTCTCTCTCTTCCATTTGTTTTCACAGAGAGAGCGAGAGAGGGAGCATTTTAAAATCACTGCTTCCCAGCATTTATTTTTCTCCCGGTTCATGGAATTCCGACAGCATTAGGTAATGGAAACTTGCACCTGCTCCTGGCCTGGACCAGAAAACATTTCAAATTCAAAGTCCAAATACCCTCAAGACTCCTATAAACGAGGTGGAAGGTTAAAAGCTTTGACTTATAACTCTTAAGAGGCAGTTTGCACGCATTACCAAAAATACGCTCACTACATTTGGACACGGCAGAGGGCTGCGCTGAGGGAGAGAGAGAACGAGAGGGACTGGGATGGAGGGGTGACATGCCTTTGTCTCCACACATTTGATAGGTTTCCTCCTCTCTCACATTGTCACCACGAGATCAAAGCAGCAGTGCCAGGGTCGCAGTGAAAAAGAGCTGTTCCTAGTATTTTGAGTCATCTGCGGCAGCCGGCAGGGAGAGAGAGGGGAAACTCACTGGCAACCTCTCGCTGCCTCAGGAGAGCCCGTTGCCACAGCAACGGCAACCACCGTGAAGCTAGTCATTTCTGGAGTCACGCAAGGAAAGGCGACACATTATTGCCACAGTCAATCGACTCTTTGTTTATAGCCTGTGTTGTGACAGCCTGACACGTTAACCGAAGCCTCACTGGGCTCTTCTCTATGTGTGTGTATGTGTGTGTGTGTGTTTGTGTGTGTGTGTGTTCTGAATGTGTTTCTGTGTGTGTGTGTTTCTGTGTGTGTGCGTGTGCATGGGGGGATAGGCAGGGGTTGGTTAGGTTAGGAATAGTGTTATAGCCCTTTGTTTAATAAAACACTCATTACCACATTGAATGCCTAATTAGATCACAAACAATGATCTGAGCACACTGTGGTTCACATGTGTATTATAGCTCAGGACTAGCTCCAGTTGGGTCTCTCACGAACACACTGTTGTTCACACTCATCAGCCATGCACCTGTTTGGCTGGTATGGAGTCGGTCACTTCATGATGCAGTGGTACAGACACTTTAACAACATCTCTTATTTTGCAAGACTACTCTTCAATCTTGCACCTCCTCTCTTCTCTTATGCGCTCATTTTAGCACCAGTGACTGAGATTTCTCTCTGTGCATTTTCAGCAAGTTAACATTTATTGTCCTGAATCTTGTACTGGAGGCAGAACTGAGCGATTTCCGCTAGATGGGCCAGTCAAAATGGGTTATATTGTAAAAAAATTAATGAAAGCACAAATGTGCTTTTTGGTCTAAATTTAAGATTAGGATTAGGCATTAGGGTCAGCAGTGTGGTTAAGGTTAAGGTTAGGTTTAAAATGTGATTTTATGACTTTGTGGCTGTGCCAGCTAGTGACCATTCTGCAAAGCTGCCTCCAGAAGAAGATTAACGCTGAAAAATTCTAACCTCCGCATTTCCATGACTCCGGGTGTTTAAGTCAGTTTCCCGCCAGCAGACCTGCAGCGGGCCAACTGGTCATGATGAGTCCACTCTGGCATCTACTGGAGCTAAACTGCACTTATCCATTCCCTCTCTGTCCACCATCCCCACGTCCGTCATGCGATATTAGATCGCTCCAGCAGAGGTCAGGGGAAGAGGAAGGGGGGCTGTTGCCCCCTGTGCCCCACCCCTCATCCCAAAAGCCCTCAGGGCCTGCTACGGGATAACCCGAGGAGATGGTCGCTGTTGTGACAGGCACACTCTCTAACAATGACAACACACACACACAGATGCACTAAAGCACACACACTGACACACATATGCAAATGCATGCACATGTACACACACACACACATACACACACACACACACATTTGGCTGCTTACCTCCAGAAGGAGCCCACTCTCTGTGATGCTGTTGCCCATAGCCATAGGCAGGCTGTCTTTTCTGGGCTCGGGGAGGGGGTTGGTGGATGGACTGATATGTTTTCTGCTGGACGGCTTCTCATGATTCACTGGAAAATATGAGATAGGGAAAAGTCATAAATGGAGTCTCCACATAATATAAGAGTTACAAAGTTTCTATTCCCTATGACTTGACTTTACCTTTACTTGTTCTTACTTAGTGGTTGGCAAATTCAAGCGTTTTGCAAGAAAAAAGAAAATCAACTAGCTTTATCATTATGGAATTCCAAATCGACATTGATACATAAAATGATATTGTATGGGAGTGGGGAAAGGTTAGGCATAACCCCTACACAACATATTCCCAGTTAAATACAAGTTATTTAGCAGTGAGGATGGGGTACTTAAGAAGAGCAAACTTTACACGTTTCCACCACATGGCGCACTCTTTATTTTGGAAAAACCTCACAAAATGGCATTTAGAACATCTGATTTTCTGATCTGATTGGCACGAAACAGTGCGCACACACTGGCAATAACATTTCCCTGAGACTATTAAACCAATAGAGCTCTCGTGTTATCCTGCACTGTAAAGACAAAACACACAGGCTATCCTATTTTATTTGGTTTCTTACTCACTATTGAACGTACACATGGTTAATTCAGAAAGTAAACCAAATGCCAATTCCACATTTTCCTCATTGAAAAGCATTGAAGGGAATTGGAATTTCAGTGTACTTCCTGAATTGGCTGGAATTGACCCCAACCCTGCTCCACCCAGATGGGATCAGTGGCCGGCCTGTCAAACCTACACAGTCACGCACACTCACCGGGCCATGGTCCCAATGAAGGAGCAAGCGCCGGGACCTTACAGTGTATTCTACCAACACCTAGGACTCATTTTAACCCGCTCTCATTGCTCCACTCAGACACAACCCCTAACTCCCTCCCTCCTTCCTTTTCCACACCTCCGCTGGTTCTACAGCACTACACCGGCGAGCAGCAGCTTTTCCGACAATTTCCCTGAACTTAATTCCGTCCGAGGCACGCGAGCGATTTGAACCACTTTTTTTTTATGATACAAAGGCTAGAGCTACATGTTCATGTTCCTTCTCTGTTTTTACCACAGGTTGAATCTTTACTTCAATACACAAGGCGTACTCTACCTACTTCACCCCCTACTCTCCCCTCACGCACTCTTATTCTACAGTCACCTCAGTTTAGTCTGACTGGTGGAAACCAGGGCAGGTAATGAATCAGAGTTTTTCAATGACCATGATTTTTCTCTAGCACACGGACGCACACACACACACACACACACACACACACACACACACACACACACACACACTCTACTCTAGCCCTTACGAAAGCCTTGGAGAGGATGCGAGTCCGGAAAGACAAATATACTGGATGATTAATCATTGGAGTTGTGCTTCCTCAGCCAACAGTGACTTTATTCATTACACTTGTTTTGGTGTTGTCTCAAAGAAAACAGAAAACCTAATGATTCGACGTTTATATGCTCTCTATTAAGACACTCCGTTTAGTGTGAGGTGACAACTGTCAGGATATGTAGACTAGAGGCCCAATTATGATGGTATAAGTGGTCCTTCTTACTTGCCCTGCTTTAAATAATACAGCCCTCAAATGTCAGTAGCAGTCTGTGGTTGAGCCAACAACATTACAGGTGTGTTCCTAAAACTACAGGACTTCATATATAGTCCTATATGGTGGTGCATCATCTAATGCATGGCTAATACCCATCAGTCAAATACACAACTTGTGAAGTGGACACATTGGGAAGGAAGTGAGGGGCTCTATGTGCTCACAGCCCCCACATTTTGAAAGCAAGGGTACTCAAATGGGTACTATACTTTGGCATCCATGGCCGGGGACTCTTCCGGCAGCCTCAGGCCCAGCAAGCTGAGATTCCCCTGATGCCTTTATTCAATCAGCATATTATCTCAACTTACCGCTTCCCCTGACCTTTCTCCAGCGCTTGGTTCAAGTAGAAAGGGGGGACAAGGATGCTCGTTTTGGCAAGGCTCCAATGAGTAGGCTAGGCTTTGGCTGCAAATGAGGAAAGGAGGACAAACCGGTACGGTGTCGGTGATGTGTGCGTGTTGGAGATGGCATCTGTTGACTTGATCGTGTTAAGCGGGGTGTCAACGCCAGAACCTTTGGGCTACCGTGGATGCTGCCTAACGATGGGGGTGGCGTGGGGTGTGTGTGTGTTGGGATGGAAGGGGTGGTGTGGGGTGTGTGTTGAGGGAGGCAAGGGGGGCCAGCCCTCAGTGGTAATGAAATATGCGGGTGGAGCCAAGTGCGGCGGAAAAAAGTGGGGTTCGTCACGCACCCTTTTTACGTGTAACATCCCTCCCTAACCCACATCCTCCCGTCTACCAAACGAGGAAGTGGAGAGAGGCTTTGGCATGACATGTCACTAGATCAAATCATTAATTCATCTGTTCACCGTGCGACATGCTGTTATTCCTGGTGTAATAGCCCATTATAGGCACACAAAGACATGTTTCACAAGGCAATGAGCAACTGAGAGAACCAGTCGTGGGTTCAGAAGGAGGGAGAGGGGGGAGGGCGGGTAGAATTATAGGTATTGCGTGCAAAGCTGGAAAGTGTCATATTTCATTGTCTGTATCCTCTCACAAGCTTTCTGAGATTGCTACCCGTGCAGTTCATAAATAATAAAAGCACTCTCGTTTCTTGAGTAATTTGGTCCACGTTTTTGGGGGGGAATGGAATGGAAAGCCTAAAATGACTGTTTTAGTAGCCTACTCATTAGCTCTATATTCATTCATACAAATTGCTGAAAAAGTGTGTCAAGTCATTACAAGACTTTAAAAAACTAAAAACAGCCCTGTCTTACATTTTCCCTGTGTGTCAATACAGTATTTTCAAGTCTCCATGGAAGTGCAGTATTTTATGGCTGCTCCCTGTGAAGGCCTAGCATTCAGCTCCCAGCTTAGTAAATATTACTGGGGTGCCATCTTTTGGCAGAGCCTGTTGGGCTTTTAAAGACCTCCAGTCACGTGAGAGCTCCACTCTGTTCCCCTCCCCTCTGAAAGGCCTTGCGTGCACGCAGAGATAGCACACATATCTTCACTTGAGGCTATGGGGTGGTAGGTTGGGGAGGGGAAGGCAACTGGCTGACAGCCACCTCCTTTGCCTATTCCCTTTTCTCCCTCCCTCCCTCCCTCCCTCCCTCCCTCCCTCCCTCCCCTTTGCAGCTCAGGAAATCCACAGGAGAACGAGAAACACCAGAGGGAGGGAGAGAGAGAGAGAGAGAGAGAGAGAGAGAGAGAGAGAGAGAGAGAGAGAGAGAGAGAGAGAGAGAGAGAGAGAGAGAGAGAGAGAGAGAGAAGCGCGGGAGAGGGGAGGGAGCTGCAGTACAGGCAGAGTAGGAGCTGGCTGACCGAAGCCCCGTTGTCACGCAAACTAACCGTCTGTCAATCTTCTCTCTGGTCCCTGACAGAGCGCTGGCACCTGGCCAAACCCTTGCGTGCAAGCCGGCAAGCCACATTAGCCTATAAAGAATTTCATAATAACAACAGCTGTTAAATATTGATGACTGCTGGCAAGTGCTCAATGCTCTCTGCAAAGGTTAAGCCCGCAGTGTAATGGAACCTAATTCTTCATTATGATGTATCGAATATCCGGAAATCTCTTTTTTAGGTAATGTGCCATGAATTTGACGACGGACTAACTAAAGGAAGAGGGCAGCTACTTCGGCAGAGGTTTTGTTCCGCTGTAGTTTCTGCAGAGAAACAGAAGCCATTTGTTGTCGGTTCAGTTGCTGAGTTTTATTGCCTTGTTATAATGCCATAACATTGTAGTATAATCTGTGTTATTATTGTCATTCTAGATCCAATACCACGTTCGCATTAGAACTATAAATCCTTAATCTGACATGTTGTTTTTATAACATAAAAAGTATGTTTGTTCCATGTAAAAGATAGTTATATCTCAGTGAATATGTTGTTGTAACCGGTTGTTATAACCCAGATTTGGCAACTCTCCATTTCTGTTTCATAAAACAAAAGCCAACTCCAATTGGGGGGAAATCACAAATTTCATATTTCACTGTGGATTAGAATCAAGTGAGTGATTTAATGGAGAGCAGGACAGCAAGCGGAAGGAAGCCATACAGTGAGGGAAAAAAGTATTTGATCCCCTGCTGATTTTGTACGTTTGCCCACTGACAAAGAAATTATCAGTCTATAATTTTAATGGTAGGTTTATTTGAACAGTGAGAGACAGAATAACAACAAAACAATCCAGAAAAACACATGTCAAAAATGTTATAAATTGATTTGCATTTTAATGAGGGAAATAAGTATTTGACCCCTCTGCAAAACATGACTTAGTACATGGTGGCAAAACCCTTGTTGGCAATCAGAGAGGTCAGACGTTTCTTGTAGTTGGTCCCAGGTTTGCACACATCTCAGGAGGGATTTTGTTCCACTCCTCTTTGCAGATCTTCTCCAAGTCATTAAGGTTTCGAGGCTGACGTTTGGCAACTCGAACCTTCAGCTCCCTTCACAGATTTTCTATGGGATTAAGGTCTGGAGACTGGCTAGGCCACTCCAGGACCTTAATGTGCTTCTTCTTGAGCCACTCCTTTGTTGCCTTGGCCGTGTGTTCTGGGTCATTGTCATGCTGGAATAACCATCCACGACCCATTTTCAATGCCCTGGCTGAGGGAAGGAGGTTCTCACCCAAGATTTGACAGTACATGGCCCCGTCCATCGTCCCTTTGATGCAGTGAAGTTGTCCTGTCCCCTTAGCAGAAAAACACCCCCAAAGCATAATGTTTCCACCTCCATGTTTGACGGTGGGGATGGTGTTCTTGGGGTCATAGGCAGCATTCCTCCTCCTCCAAACACGGCGAGTTGAGTTGATGCCAAAGAGCTCCATTTTGGTCTCATCTGACCACAACACTTTCACCCAGTTTTCCTCTGAATCATTCAGATGTTCATTGGCAAACTTCAGACGAGCATGTATATGTGCTTTCTTGAGCAGGGGGACCTTGCGGGCGCTGCAGGATTTCAGTCCTTCACGGCGTAGTGTGTTACCAATTGTTTTCTTGGTGACTATGGTCCCAGCTGCCTTGAGATCATTGACAAGATCCTCCTGTGTAGTTCTGGGCTGATTCCTCACCGTTCTCATGATCATTGCAACTCCACGAGGTGAGCTCTTGCATGGAGCCCCAGGCCGAGGGAGATTGACAGTACTTTTGTCTTTCTTCCATTTGCAAATAATCGCACCAACTGTTCTCATCTTCTCACCAAGCTGCTTTGCGATGGTCTTGTAGCCTATTCCAGCCTTGTGTAGGTCTACAATCTTGTCCCTGACATCCTTGGAGAGCTCTTTGGTCTTGGCCATGGTGGAGAGTTTGGAATCTGATTGATTGATTGCTTCTGTGGACAGGTGTCTTTTATACAGGTAACAAGCTGAGATTAGGAGCACTCCCTTTAAGAGTGTGCTCCTAATCTCAGCTCGTTACCTGTATAAAAGACACCTGGGAGCCAGAAATCTTTCTGATTGAGAGGGGGTCAAATACTTATTTCCCTCATTAAAATGCAAATCAATTTATAACATTTTTGACATACGTTTTTCTGGATTCTTTTGTTGTTATTCTGTCTCTCACTGTTCAAATAAACCTACCATTAAAATTATAGACTGATCATTTCTTTGTCAGTGGGCAAACGTACAAAATCAGCAGGGGATCAAATACTTTTTTCCCTCACTGTATCTCTAGAGGGAACTCTTTTTTCTCTCTGAGCACATGAAAACAAAAGGCTCATTTGTAGCTGAAGATACTGAGCAAAGGGAAGTGATATCAGGACAAAGAAAAAATGATATCATATAAACAGAGGTTTTTATAGAAACATGATTGCTTCCATTGCTGTTTTCATTGGCTCAGAGTTGGAGGGTAATAGAAGTGTCTACATAGACCCCTGTCCTGACTGACAAAACATACTGTAACTTAAATGTTTGAATGTTACTGGCATATAACTATTATAGCTACTTCCATACAGTATATTGTTTGAATTTCAAAATAGACTACCATAGGTTTGTATATTACCCTGACATATCTGAAGCTAAAGGTAACTTGAGCAAAATATTTAATGACAAAATGACAGCCTTGACCACCACCACGGCAGCAATGTGGCCTCAAAAACATTCCGGAATGCTCCATGTCATGGAATGGGAAAACAAACCAAATCCATGATTTCCGCTACTTATCCACTCCATTGGGAAGACCAACAACATGCAAATACATTTAAGCAAATGGCCACAAGGAGTGTATACATTAGTGTGAGATGATGAAATTCAGCAGGAAGCATTTTTTTCTTGTGCCCAAATGAAATCATCACTGAATTTCCATTTGGTTATAGGACTACAAAGTGCCGTTCAACGATCCGATGGTTTGTTTAGCCTTAGTTTCTTATGTGGATATCAATCACATATTTTATTCATCTCCAGCAGGTCAGACCAGGGTAGACCCATCCGTGAGTCATTTTCCTTCCCCCTACTAGTTTCCCAGACACGGTTAGAAGAAGGAGACACACACGGTGAGAACGTTCCCTGGGAATCAATGGTCAACTCCATTGTTTCAGCCTCAGCGGCACTCTGACTGACTGTATACAGCAGTTCTATTTCTAGCTGTAGTAAATACCGGTTTCCTTTGATAAACTAAACTTGCTAATTCATTTGTTTCTGGGTTCCTCCTCTTCCAGACACCAAGGGTCGTTGCGATAAAGCTTGACTCTGTTATGGGCAGGGGGGACTGGCTTCTCTGTTGCTTTATCAACAATATCTTGTTGCCCGTTGAAGTTCTCTCCCGTCCCAGTCATATGGGTTGGGGCTAGCCATCTATTCATGTAACAGAGAGAGACCAAGTGGGTGCGTTTTACAGTGATATAAAACCAGAGCTGGAGACCTCACACACTGCATTGTCTGAGGCCTCAACACCCATTAATAACCTAATTTGTGTGTGTGTGTGTGTGTGTGTGTTTGTGTGTGTATGTATGTGTGTGTGTGTGTGTGTGTGTGTGTGTGTGTGTGTGTGTGTGTGTGTGTGTGTGTGTGTGTGTGTGTGTGTGTGTGTGTGTGTGTGCGTGCGTGCGCGCATGTGTCAAAAGCTATTTATAGCTTTTCTTTTTGATTCATGTTCTGACAAGAATGGTGGGAGTGCAATATTCAGAAAACTGCAGGATAATAAAAGTACAAATGGGGATTGCAACTCGCCACAATAAAGAGGCTATTGCTGTACTTTTTTATTTACATAATCTCAATTTTCACAAGCAGGGTGTAAACATACTTAACCAGCAATTCATTAATTGTTTCAAAGGAGAATGAACAGAGGGTACTTTCTCTTAAACTAACTTTAATAAATTTACAAAATATAGGCCTAAGTTACGTACACACGTGCGAGTCAACTCTTTTAGTAAGCTGTAAACTCATTTAGTAAGCTGTAAACTGTAGAAATGTAATTGATTTTAAGTTTTATTAGAGCAAAATCTGAATTGAAAAGCTCCCATTTACACTAATGCATTAAAAACAAACAACTTTGGGACTGAAATAGACGTGTTTCCAGATGTGGTGTACAGTATAAACCATCCATGTTTTATAGCATTTTGAAATGATGGCAAATACAGAGAGGGGGAGAGAGAGCCATATGGGATGTTGTGTGAGCTTGGCGCTGTATCAGAGTTATTGTAAGTGTTTGGTAGGGTCCAGGGTCCTAAAGTAAATCCACTTAATCAAAGTCAGAGTAAAACACAATCTACTTTGGGGCCCAAGGCCTCAGTTCCAGAACATTAAAGAATTATACATCAGATCACATTTTTCCTTTTTCAGTATATTCAATCCATGTGAAAGCTGAATCGTCTCCGCCATTTATTTTTTCTTCATGAAAATGGATTGAGACTTTACTTAAGCCGTGAGTTAAGAAGACTCACTTAAAAGTAGAACATGTTATGCCGGTAAAACAACAACAACGATGAACCTGACAGTGAATCCCTTGAATATAGCTTTCCAAAGTTCTGCTACTTATTTACCCTGCGCAGGAAACCCTTAAGACAAGTCAAACAACTTGCTAGTGGAAATAATTATTAGTTTTGGAGCCCACTATTTTGGTATCTTGAATGCAGAGCAACATTCCATCACGAGAAGAGAAAGAGAAAGAGGTTTAAAGAGAAAGAGAGAGAAGTGCACCGCAAGCAATGGAATTCAACGTTTGAAGCCTATCCACAAGAGAAAGCGCATACGCTTATGAGCATGGCTAGTATTGTCCTCCTACTCAACTGGTCAACACTTAGCGTTGGTCTGTTTTGAGGTTACACTTTCTAGCTAACCAGCGCAGGCCAGGACCTGACACCTGTCTCAGAAGGATGTGTTTTTACTTGGAATGTTATCATCACCTTCATCTGATGAAGTATTGCAACAGTGAGCCCTTGGAATCTTTATCCACACAACAAGAGAAGTAATCTGTTAAAAAGATGATGGTCCATTTCAGCCCATTGAGGGAAATAATAGTGTGCAGATGGTCCAGCGAGGGGAATCCATATGGGAGCTGGGCCGGAGAGCACTGTGGTAATGCACCCACAACACGCAATGCTAGCTCACTATGCTAACCTAACCCTGAGCTACAGCAGCAGCCTTCTGCCAGTAGGACTTTGCATCTTTTCATGTTGTACTACTGTGCCTGTTTAGCATTAGCGCTAAGGAAAACAGCTTTGTGGGAAAACACACGTGGGCACTGAACTGTTCTCTTCAGTTTCATTCAACATCCCCCGCCGGCCGCCACCACGCCTATCGCATGCATGTTTATATCTTTATCAAGAGTTAGTCTAGCCAAGTAGGATGCACAGCAGAGCGTAGGCTAATGATAACTAGATGGTCATTTTCTATTAAGCAAAATTGTGTGCCTTGCTTCAGCTCTTTGAAAGTATTTTTGTGGTAGTGGAAGAAGTGTTCTGATTTCTGATTTAAATAGCAGATAAGTAGAAAAATATTTTTTACGCTCTAAGTTTTTGTCTAACTTGTTGGGAAAGTGGTCAAAGTAGCTGATTTGTGTCAAAAGTTACATTGTTTACAGTAAATAGAATGTTGGAAGTCACAGTTTCAGAATGGGAGGTTTAGAATGTTGAATAAATCCCATTAAAGTGGATGAAGTTGAATAAAAGTTCAATAGTTTAAAAAGTATAAATGGTATCAAAAAGTTGTATGCAAGCACACTATTCCAGACCAGTCTATACGTTTTAAAGTTTGAATGGCGTTTCTAGCATAAACGATGTAAGAGGACTAGCGCGCTAAAGAATAATAATTATCAGTCCGATTTTTTTTAAACAACCACAGCAGCAACACTTTGGTGGCGGCAGGTAGCCTAGCGGTTCAAGCGTTGGGTCAGTAACCCAAAGGTTGCTAGTTCGAATCGCCAAGCTTACTAGGTGAAAAATCTGTTGATTTGAACTTTACCCTAATTGCTCCAGGGTCGCCATCAATAATGACTGATCCGTGACCCTACTCTCCGAGGGTGTCTCATTTCATTTAGCAGACGCTCTTATCCAGAGTGACTTACAGTTAGTGAGTGCATACATTTTCATACTGGCCCCCCGTGGGAATCAAACCCACAACCCTGGCGTTGCAAGCGCCATGCTCTACCAACTGAGCTACACGGAGTGGGATATGCAAAAGTGGCATATGCAAAAAACACATTTATATTTTACACTACAGGTTACACACTTGTACATGTGTGAAACAGGACAAATATAAGCACCCCCTTTTGACCTTTTGGCCACACTAATCAGATTGCTAAGAGTTAGTGTGCTGCTTAATGAGCTAGTGCTGTTGTGTAACATTACTGATGAGGGGAGACACAGAGAGCCAATGAGCTGAAGAATCATGGACCCTGTTGGCATTGACATTGTTAATACTGCCTCTGGCGAGAGAGGTAGAGTAAACGGACACCACCTGGCAACAGTCCAATCGGCTCTCTATGCAGCAATCAATTACCTGATTCACAAGGCGCAGACGGACCTGGCAGCCCGAGCGACAATCTACCTGTCACACAACACCTCGAAGTCGACCAAAGATTGAAATGCTAATGGCGATCATGAATTAGGTATAATCCGGATCACGGCTATCACTTGATCCCCAAACTGTGGGCACATTTTCCACCTTACGCCCACTTAATTGCAGTTCCTGGTCCAGGCCTCTAGAGCTGCTGTGGGTTTTGATGCTCCCCCCTGGTCACATTATCGCATTTTAGGTAGGCAGGTATTGACTCTTAACAAATCAATAATCAATGCCTTCGGAAATAAAGTGCCTTCGGAAAGTATTCAGACCCCTTGACTTTTTCCACATTTTGTTACGTTACAGCCTTATTCTAAAATTTATAAAATGTTTTTTTTTACTCATCAATCTATACACAATACCCCATAACGACAAAGCAAAAACTGGTTTTTAGAAATGTTTGCTAATAAAAAATAAATAAATAACTGAAATATTACATTTACATAAGTATTCAGACCCTTTACTCAGTACTTTGTAGAAGCACCTTTGGCAGCGATTACAGCATAGAGTCTTCTTGGGTATGACGCTACAAGCTTGGCACACCTGTATTTGGGGAGTTTCTCCCATTCTCTGCACATCCTCTCAAGCTCTGTCAGGTTGGATGGGGAGTGTTGTTGCACAGCTATTTTCATGTCTCTCCAGAGATGTTTGATCAGGTTCAAGTCCGGGCTCTGGCTAGGCCACTCAAGGACATTCAGAGACTTGTCCCAGAGCCACTCCTGCGTTGTCTTGGCTGTGTTCTTAGGGTTGTTGTCCTGTTGGAAGGTGAACCATCGCCCCAGTCAGTTCCTGAGCGCTCTGGAGCAGGTTTTCATCAAGGATCTCTCTGTACTTTGCTCTGTTCATCTTTGCCTCGATCCTGACTAGTCTCCCAGTCCTTGCCACCACCATGCTTCACCGTAGGGATGGTGCCAGGTTTCCTCCAGATGTAACGTTTGCCATTCAGGCCAAAGAGTTCAATCTTGGTTTCATCAGACCAGAGAATCTTGTTTAGGTGCCTTTTGGCAACCTCCAAGCGGGCTGTCATGTGCCTTTTACTGAGGAGTGGCTTCCGTCTGGCCACTCTACCATAAAGGCCTGATTGGTGGAGTGCTGCAGAGATGGTTGTCCTTCTGGAAGGTTCTCCCATCTCCACAGAGGAACTCTAGAGCTCTGTCAAAGTGACCATAGGGTTCTTGGTCACCTCCCTAACCAAGGCCCTTCTCCCCCGATTGCTCAGTTTGGCCGGGCGGCCAGCTCTAGGAAGAGTCTTGGTGGTTCCAAACTTCTTCCATTTAAGAATGAAGGAGGCCACTGTCTTCTTGGGGACCTTCAATGCTGCAGACATTTTTTGGTACCCTTCCCCAGATCTGTGCCTCGACACAATCCTGTCTCGGAGCTCTACGGACAATTCCTTCCACCTCATGGCTTGGTTTTTGCTCTGACATGCACTGTCAACTGTGGGATCTTATATAGACAGCTGTGTGCCTTTCCAAATCATGTCCAATCAATTGAATTTACCACAGGTGGACTCCAATCAAGTTGTAGAAACATCTCAAGGATGATCAATGGAAACAGGATGCACCTGAGCTCAATTTCGAGTCTCATAGCAAATGGTCTGAATACTTATGTAAATAAGGTATTTCTGTTTTTAATTTTTATAAATTTGCAAATATTTCTAAAAACCTGTTCTCGCTTTGTCATTATGGGGTATTGTGTGTAGACTGCTGAGATTTTTATTTATTTAATCAATTTTAGAATAAGGCTGTAACGTAAACAAATTGTGGAGGCACTGTATATGGATCATATTATGGACATAATATGGATCAGTGTAGTCATCTAATGTTGCGTGACATTTTCTCCTAGCTCGTATGTGACTTTGGATTTGACATATTGCATGTCATAAAGCATCATACACAACATGGTTCATGTGCCTCGTTCGTGACCACCCACTTCAGCCCTCTCGACAATCTCCCATTCGCCCCGTTCACATGTCACAGCCAGCCTTATTTATACATACAAACATTGTTTTCCCTGTTTATTCCAATCACTTCATTAGAATGTATGGCAGGCGGCCGGAGAGGAGGGGGGGGGTTATTTTCCCATGCATCCCCCTTGGTGCGATCTTCCTGCAGGCTGTTGAGGCTCACGCGCTTGACGGAGAGCGACCACCAGATCACGCAAGCCTGCTAAAAGGGGAAAAGCCATGGGAGTCACGCAGGACCCCAACAGAGCTACACGGCCCTGCTGCATTCTCTCTCTCTTTATGTACTGTGTGTGTGTCTATATATATTTTTTTTTTATATATATATTGCTCATCCAATGAAGCTTTAGTGTACAGTGTATACACTATACTTGTCTTGTCTTCCGTTCCACTTAACTACTGTCACTCTCAATATAGGCTAATTTTTCTCACTATACATCAAGTCAAATCACATTTTATTGGTCACATACACGTTTACATGCAAATGAATTTCAGCCACAATCTATGCCCCCTAGATTTCCACCACATTCCGTGCTCAATGTTGTTTATGAAGAAATCAAACGTGAGGGTGAAATACTAAACTGACTGGATTAATTTGAGATGCAGGATGCAGTCGCTAGGGGCTAATGGTTTGTCTAACAGCCATGGCCACTGGAGCTACTATTCCAACCGTCTGGGAGGAGAGGAGGAAGGAAGGAGGAGAGGATTTTTGTGCTACTATTCCAACCGTCTTCTCCAGAGATGGGAGGAGGAGAAGGGAAGGAGAGAGAAGGAGGAGAGGATTTTTATGCTACTATCCCAACCGTCTTCTCCAGAGGAATGAGGAGGAGGAGCGAAGGAGGGATGGAGGAGGAGGCGGAAGGAGGAGGAGGGGATTTTGGTGTTGTTGGCGAGCTGCGAGGCCACTAAGCCATGCGATTATCTTATTACCACGTGGTCTGATTTGGGGCCGGGCCCTCCCTCTACTAGAAAAAAAGCAGAGCCCTTCTCACGGAAGCCCGAGGAGGAGCTGCCGGGGTGTAACAGCGTCACCTCTGAGGTCAATTCAAAACCTCCTCCAAGCTACCGCCCCCCCATCCCTCCTCCTCCTCTCTTTCTCCCTTGGTATCCCTCTCCACCCGTAGCATCAAATAACCTCACTGAGTGAAGCAGTGGATCAGTTGAGTGCTTGATGAAATAGCTGAACATATGTTACTCTCCTGAATGTGTCCCTCGTTACCCAAAACAACCAGGACAGCACCAGACAGCTGTTCCATCTTTGTTAATCGCTTCTCGATCGAGATCAACGTGTAATGGACCGTTGGGGCCGGGCCTTAAGCTTTTGATGTGTACGGCTTATGATATTGTGGGGGGAATAATTACCATCCTAAACATGAGTCCAACTGTGAGAATAATCCCCAAAATGGACACCTCTAAAATGCCTATTGTGTGTGTGTGTGTGTGTGTGTGTGTGAGTGGTTGTTTGTATGTTTATACGTTTACCCTCATCTACAACTGCCCAGTGTTTACAATGTTTTTCATTCAACCAGATTACAGCAGTGTATGAATCTGCCTGGGTTTTACTGCTGATCCGATGAGCAGCTAGGTCAGGGCATCAGTGAGCAGCCTGCCAGCGGAGCTCCAGTCAAGCAGAGGCTTCCCTGATTTTGGATCGTGCCATAGAGTAACAAGCAGGAAACCTCCGGAGGGCAATAGGGGCAGTTGCCTGGCCTAGCTAGGCCCAGATTGGGGGGGTGGAGAAGGGGAGCTCCAAGGCCCTGTCGGCCCTGTCAGTGGCTGAATCATGCAGCTGTAACCTGGGGAGAGGAGGGAAACAGACAGTGGGCCTAGACCTTGGAACCTTGGAGCTGCCACAGCCATGCTCCTCTCCACTGGCTACTGACACAGAACGGCCCATGGAAAGCTGGCAGCCTCTCAACTTCCAGCTGCTTTTGGCCTGGTTCTCCCTCTTCCAAAAGAGTGAATAGAGTAATTATCTGCCCTATTCAATAAGGAGCTCAGCATTCTGGATTCTGGCATGGCCTGGCCTGCCTCAGTCTTTTTTGTCTCAGACTGCTGCCTAGCATCTCCTAACCTAAACGTGAATTGGCACAAATGATCGTAAATATTACTATGGTATTCATGTGGTCAGACTTGCAGGTGTAGGCTACAGCAATTTTAAATCCCTAATTTAGGTAAAGGGAAAAATTAAACGCTAGAAACTGCATTTATTCTCATTCCTAAATGTTTAGTTTTTGAAAACGATGCCAGTCTGTCTGTAACTTTTTGTGATGGGATAGTGGAAATTAGAAAACGTCTTCTCATTCCCTTTCTCAAAGCCTAAAATAAGAGGGCAGATGGGTGTTCAATGGGATGGTGAATCCAGCTTAAAGCTGTTATTTTTTAGACCAAATGACCATCAAAAAACGTATATCACAGGCAATATTTAGGGGGACTGGGTGCCATAGATTTCGCCCAGACCTTGTCACGAGAATGGGCCACTGTTAACAAACTCACTGTAAAGAGTGAATGGGCTGAAATGGCGACCTGCAATCATACATTTTGCATGTCGGTATTGTAGATCATCCATGATCACTCTTAGCGGAGAAAAGTTAATTTTAGTTATATTGGAAACATGTGGACTTCACTATGTTGCCATATAGGGTGATCCTTCAAAGCCTGTATTAAGGATCATATGTCAGATCCTGCCTCAATGTTAGAGAGAGAAAGCTAATCAAATATTGCCAGTGACTCAACGCGCTGAAGTCTAGGTCCATCAGGAGCTTTGAAGACATTAAGCCGTGCTACAGGATGTCCTGAGAACATGTGGGAACCTTAGTGAGATGAAAAAGGAGGGGAAAGGAGGGGAATTTGACTCGTTGCATGTGTACCCTAATGTGTGGCACGCTTTGCCAGATAACACTGGTAATTATCGCTGCCACAGTAATGAAGTTCTCCTATCATCCTGAGCAAATAAACAGTTTTTGGGGGTTGGTGTTTTGCTAGCAGCTGAATGAAGAAACCTGTGGCTAGGATTGTTGGATCGGGGCCCATGGTTGGCTGGATTGTTGGAGCAGGGCCCATGATTGGCTGGATTGTTGGAGAGGGGCCCATGATTGGCTGGATTGTTGGAGTGGGGCCCAATGGTTAGGCAGACAGACCATGTGGTTAGCTAACATCCCCAGTAGTGGCAGCCATAGACAATGTACCAGAGTCATATAGACAGATTGATCTAAAATGCATTAGGGCTGATGCTCTTGATGTTGCAGTTGAATGTTATACAGACATGATGTCAGTCAGATGCTACTGATATACAATGCTTCATACAAAACTACTGAATGGGAACATAAAGGCTATAGTATTGGTAGAATATTTTCATGACTTGTTCCTATCATCTCAAGTCTTTGAATGTAAGATGTGTTGGTTAGAAACTAAGGACCTAGTTCCAGCAATCACATGGGAAAAGGAAAGAACTGTGGAAAACAGCACTGTGAATATGGTACACTCAGAAATAATTAAGGTGTATTTTAAGGACAGGTGTGGTTTCACATTGATATCCAATTATAATGTTTTCTAAAAGGAATAGCTAGCATGGTGTGTTGGTTTGACAAAGTCTTGGGTATTTGTGGTTTGAAATGTTTGAGAAGAAACTACAGCAACTACCTATAATATGGTTACCTGATTCATTATGCATTGGTTAAAAAAAAAGTTGCATTTATGATGAGAGTTTCAGAGAAGTAAAATAACTGCTGTGTCTCCAATGCACTTGCAGGGCCTATATGTCACTCTGCCAATAGTTTCCTTCATGTTTTCCTTGCAGTGGAAGTTGATTTATGACACGCCCACAGGAATCTCTTTCAAATGACTTCAGTATGTTTCCAGAGTGGGGAACATTGCTGATTTCGCAAAGTATTAGCAGCTCAAAAATACTCCTTGTGTCACTTGGAGGAACTCACGCAAGCCTTGAGAGGCCGTTGAGGCCGTTCTCTCTCTCTGAACCTCTTCCACTGTGACTGGTGGCTAGTTTGTTTGGTTTCCTTTATCTTCCCATCAAAGCTCTCTCTGTTCTGCACTGAGCTGTGGAATCAGAACAAATGCAATACCCCTGACCAGACCCGTGACCTCTCTCTCGCTCATGGATGTTTTTTACCAGCTAAGGGAACCAAAAAAGATGAGCCAGACAAGAAAGGCATTGAGCCGGATGGAGGCAACATGTGCTAAACTCCTTACTTTCTCACCCGGCCGAGCCGACGCCAGATCAGCAGTATGGTGTAATGTTACCGCGGCGCTCGCTTACATCACCGTGCCACGGTGCATCCACAGGGGCCACCTGTGCTCTCAAGATTTTCACTGACTTCACACTTCATCCAATGACCCACCCGATCCACTTGCATCATAATATATCCACTTGTACCAGATAGCAACCATATCCAGACATCCAGTACTGCTGCAACTGCTTTCCATGTGACTGAATGGGAGCAGTAGGGGGGAGAGGAGGGAGGGAAGAGGGGGGGCACGAGGGGAGAAGAGGGAGGGGCGCGAGGATAGCGTGCAAAGAGCTAATGGAAAGTTTTAACCTCAAATTAGTCACATCAGTAGCCCGCAATCAACACATTTCGGGGTGCCAAATTTACATGCTTTACATTTCAAAGGGCAAAGACCTGCTGTTTCTTTTTCTTGACGTCTGTCTTAAATTACATTTATTAATTGCGTGAGCTGATTTTCCACTGCAGCGGGCAAAAGACTGCCATCAGCGATGGAGGAAACTCGTCTGGCATTTGATGGAAAATCTGAAGCGGATCGGTTCCATATCTAGAAACCCCTTACTTTGTAACCATGTTAACTATCCTGCCCCCATCTGCAGCTGCATTTCAATGGTTCAAACCAGTCAAATATGATATTAGGGGAAGTCAAGGAGGTATGTTGTGTGCTTGTGAAGCCATTTCATAATAAAGACGGTGATTCATTAACACCAGTGACTATTATCATCCCCACAAAGCAATTTTTAAAATGCTGTTTACCCTACATTATCCCTACAGGCTCTAAAGTCAAATGAGGTCGTGAAAGATTTGAATTTCAATCTATTTTTCCATAGCAAAATCTATTTACCTATCAGTACAAATGCAACTGGAGGGCCAAGTTAAATTATGGTAATTATTCTAACCTATATGCAAACAAGGTAAAAAAACAAATCATAAAATTAAACATGTTTGCTTGCAATGCTGGAAAATGTCAAGAAGATAAAACATAAATTGACATAAATCAATACAACTGATCCAGTATTTTGCTTCAACTCTGACGATCCGAAATATTGTCATACATCATGTTACCTGCATACCTTACCTATTTGTTAATCTCTTAAAGCTGGACACTTGTCAGTCTATGTCCTTGTCTGTGTCTGTGTGTGGTTGTTCTATCCACTAGCGCTGGATTTGTTTCCACTTTGCTCTGTGGTCCTATCTTTATATAGAACGTTGTAACGTATCCTTAAGAGCTACACCTGGGTCTCTGGAGTTTGGGTTGGAATCCCCACTCATTCTGCTGTGACTGACCTTGGGCCAAAATCACTCTCCACACTTTCCATATGACACGACTCCTGGTTTAATAAGGTTGGAAAAAGAAAATCCACTGTCCTGGGGAAAGTTTATGAAGAGACATCAATGTTAGGTGTAGTCAGCCTTTTAAACTCTACTCCCTATCTTCCATGCACCTGGCCTTATCCCGTCCGAGAATTGAGAGCAGAAAATATGCAACAGTCCACCAACTGCAACTGTTGGACTAATGCAGACCAAGTTTCAAAGCGCCAAAGAAAGAACAATTAAAATGTGACCGAAGGTTGGACATGTCATTGAGCACTGGACCTTGACAATGATCAATAAGGCCCAAGAGAGTTCTTTGTTTAAACGGTTAAAACATTTAAAATCATTAATATCATTCAAATCAGCGATCATTTTCCTTATATTTCCAATGAGAGAGTTTCTCATAAAGAAGCGATGGACCGTCGAGAGAAAAAAACATCAGCCCATCAAGAAGAAAAAGTAAGGGTTGGAGGAGATCTGAGGAGGACCATAAAGAGCACAGGCCTAATCCAACCCCTGCCATTGGACCATTAAAAGGTATGTGTGAAAAAAAAGTAATAGGCCTACACTCTGAAATGATTCTGTTGAAACACCTCGATGGGAGAGGGCCAGATGTGGCTCAGTCGCAGTGCCAGTTGGCACGGGTTCATGTTTCCCTGTGCCCTTGGTGGAACTTAGTGGGTCTTAGTGGACCGGGGTTCTTATAAAAGACGGCGGGGACCGACCCGGTTAACCCTGGGCCATATGGTGAGCGTATGCTAGTCTAGCTGTGCTGAGAAAATCAGACTCTGGGCCTGTTGTCGTCTGAGGAAGGCTTCTTCCACAGACTGTTTTGACTGTTCTGGAGTCACAGAGCCAGGGGAAAACACCCCTGAGTGAGGTAGACAGCAGCCCATATCACCCCTCTCCTCTCTCTTCTCCTCCCTAGACATCCACAGCTTCAGTCCATCCAAATATTTAGCCCCTATATGGCACAGTGGGAGCTGGCCGGTCCGGTCGCTGACTCTGTGCAAATGCTAACTTGCTGTGACATGGCAGCGTGGAGAGTAGTGTGGACTGGAGAGGGAGGGGGATTTAATGGGGTCATGTCAGCCAACAGAGAGGCCAATGGCAGACAGGCCCAAATGCTGTCGCTGCCCACTGTACCTACCTGCTCTTTCAGTGCATTTATGCTTTCTCATAGATAGAGAACAGAATAATCATTTACCGAACAGAGAGAATGCCGTGGTGTCCCTCTCTTTTCTGCTAATGTTTTCTTTGAGGTTTTGGTAACTCTTGATGTCCTATTCTGGCAGGCTTATAGTTTAAAGAGATTCTACCCCATGTCATTTCAATGAAATTACGCTGAACAAACGTGGAATGTGTGTGTCTGTGTGTGATTTCACCTGATCTCTGTTAGCTGTGACAGCTTTGTACTGGGGGGGCACGGAGGTCTGGGATTCCCAAAGCATGCAGAATAAATCCAGAACCTGCATGGACTCCCGGTCATTGCGTGCAGAGAGGCGGGGTTCCTCCACTCGCTCGCCCAGCCCACCTGGCAAAATCCCGCCCCTGATCTGAGTGAAGCCTCACAAGCATCCAATAGCAGCACTGTGCCCAATCAAGTAACCTCCATCCCCTCCCAACCCCTCCCTCCCAACCCCTCCCTTAGGCACCCAATTTAGCCTGAGCGCCTAGGTTTTGGCCATGCCGTGACAGACTTAATGGTGTTTAGCCATTGATTCATCTTTCACCCCCATTACCTCCATGGCTTTACCTCTATAACCAAATGAGCCCTTTGTCTATTTATCTATATTCTCATCGCCATGTGACTTTAATAATCCTCTGGAGATGCAAATGATTTCATGTTAACAGCTGATGGCTCTGAGCAATCACAGGGGGAACAGGTTTTAACTTGGTGGGAAGGATCATAACTGTACATCTGGATTTGACAATGGCAAACATGCCATTGTGAGAGAATGGCAGTTTCCCAACTGCTATTCTGATGTCTTATTGAAAGCACATTCATTTCCATACACATGCTGTACTTACAGTTATCAATGAGGGATAGGTACAAAGCAGCTTTATTACAGTACAAACACCTCTGAGTGATATTGAACTACTGTTCATACACAGAAGTTTTAGAGACATGCCTATTATAAAGTACTGCGATACTAGTTCAAATGAAACAGGAAAAAGGAAGTGGTCTTTTTCATATTGACTCACTTTTCTTGATAATGGCATTTTAATAGATTTAAAGCCACTCTGCGCTTCATCAGGCAAAGCCAGAAGGCCACACTACTCAAGAACAGGGAGCAAACAGATGTAGGAGTTTAGCCATATCCCATCGTTCAGATAAGAGTTCATTTGATAACAATAACAGAACATTACATTCACTTGATGCAAGAAGTGTCCTCAGAGGCGCCAAGCTGGTTCATTCTCATCTTGTGACACTGGCCTGACACCTCTGGTTAAATGTACAGTCACAGTGTGTTCTGCCGGGAAACATTTAAAAGTGAAAAAAGGAACACCACATTCTGCCAAATACTGATTTGATTTGACAGGGGTTTTATTTGCAGCGGAGCAAAATAATAATCCTGCAATACTATATTCATGTAAATAGAATATCAACCTAATGTTTTATCATTCAATGTCGCAGAGGGATAAACAAAACTTTCTGTGTTCAACTTTCGGGAAGGAAGATATTGTACCACATCCTTATTCCCTTGTTACCATATTAATTTGATTAACTGAACAAATACACCAGTTTAGCCCTGAAATAGTTATCGAAGGGGAAGTGTTGGTTCCTCATAGTAGTGCAGAAGCATGTTCTGATATGATGACATGGCCTAACTGTGACTAGCCTGTTTAGACCCGTCCATTGTCAAAAATCATGTTGTTGTTTTTATTACTGGTGTGGCTGATTCCCATGCAGAGGAAAGTCCCTGAAAGACATCCAAGACTGTACGAGTCCATCCAGAATCTCCTGTCAGGAATAATGTGGATCGTCCAATCCGATTTCCCAGTGAGGTGAGTGGAGAGAAGAGGGAACGGTTTGGCCAGTCATGAGGTGTAAATCTGATACTATTACAGCATTTGATGAAAGCCACCTGCACAAACAGCACTACAAAGGCTGCCCTGTTTTCACAAAGACCCTCCGTTTAATTTACTTTTAATTGAGCCTGATCTCTGACAGCTGACATTTTGGATTTACGGAGGCCGGAATGTCCGTAAAGACGGATGACTCGTTTGTGAATGGCCATAGGCGTTGCGCAACGTGCCACCCGCCCATTCAGTGTTTTTTCCTACAACTTATAATCAACAATTTGTTCTATAATAAACTGTCTCCTCTGGTGACAGCAGTGTTCATAAATGCTTGGTGAACGGCCTCTCTATTGAACGCAGCGCCGGACAGTGAATCCACCATCCACCGGACGTCCCACGAGGGTTGTGTTTACACAAGGGCAGCCGAGGAGATGTTCAGCGAGAAATACCCCCCAAATACATAATGATTTACAAACCACGCTACAGAGTTATGCAATGTCAAAACATGTGGCCTCCATGCAAAACAAACCCTCTGCACGCAAGGCAAGAAGCCACGGAGGTCATTCTGTGTTGAGGGAGCCAAGTTTCTCCTGTGCACTGTCTCCGTGCTCCGCTTATGCCGAACGTGTGGTCTGAAACGCTCACAACAGTACGTTTCTCCCAATATACAGTACCTTCAGAAAGTATTCACACCCCTTGACTTTTTCCACAGCCCCTTTCTATTGGTAAGCCTAAATAAGTTCAAGAGTAAAAATGTGGTTAACAAGTCACATAATAAGTTGCATTGACTCACTCTGTGTGCAATAACAGTGTTTAACATGATTTTTGAATGACTACCTCATCTCTGTACTCCACACATACAATTATCTGTAAGGTTCCTCAGTTGAGCAGTGAAAACACAGATTCAACCACAAAGACCAGAGAGGTTTTCCAATGCCTCACAAAGAAGGGCACCTGTTGGTAGATAGGCTAATACAAATTAAATAAAAAATTAAAACAGACAGACATTGAATATTCCTTTGAGCATGGTGAAATTATGAATTACACTTTGGATGGTGTATCAATACACCCAGTCTCTACAAAGATACAGGTGTCCTTCCTAACTCAGTTGTCAGAGAGGAAGGAAACCCCTCAGGGATTTCACCATGAGGCCAATGGTGATTTTAAAACAGTTACAGAGTATAATGGCTGTGATAGGATAAAACTGAGGATGGATCAACAACATTGTAGTTACTCCACAATACTAACCTAAATGACAGAGTGAAAAGAAGGAAGCCTCTACAGAATAAAAATATTCCAAAGCATGCATCCTGTTTGCAATAAGGCACTAAAGTAAAACAGCAAAAAATGTGGCAAAGAAATTAACTTTATGTCCTGAATACGAAGCGATATGTTAGGGGCAAATCCAACACAACACATCACTGAGTACCACTCTTCATATTTTCAAGCATGGTGATGGCTGCATCATGTTATGGGTATACTTGTCATCGACAAGGACTAGGACGTTTTTTAGGGTAAAAAGAAATGTAATAGACCTAAGCACAGGCAACATCCTAGAGGAAAACCTGGTTCAGTCTGCTTTCCAACATATACTGGGAATCAAATTCACCTTTCAGCAGGAAAATAACCTAAAACGCAAGGCCAAATATACACTAGTTGCAGTTTTTACTTAAATTGGCTTTAAAATCTATGGCAAGACTTGAAAATGGCTAAGAATGATCAACAACCAACTTACATGTACATTTACATCATTTAGCAGATGCTCTTATCCATTACAAATTGGGTCGGAACTTGACAGAGCTTGAAGAATGTTAAAAATAATTCAATTATTGTACAATCCAGGTGTGTAACACTCTTAGCGACTTACCCAAAAAGACTCACAGCTGTAATAGCTGCCAAAGGTGATTCTAACATGTATTGACTCAGGGGGTTGAACACTTATGTAATCAAGATATATTCTGGTTTTTTCTTTTTCTTTTCTTTTTTACAAATGTTAGAATTTTTCTTCTACTTTGACATCGCAGAGTATTTTGAGTAGATAGTTGACAAAAATCAATTTAAATCCCACCTTCTAACACAACAAAATGTGGAAAAATCAAGGGGTGTGAATACTTTCTGAAGGCAATGTAAGTCAACTGCTTAAATGGATTTACAGAGCACATGGACAATTTATTCCTACACGAGGTTGGAGAAAAGAGTAGTCCTACCCTGATGATTCGCAAACAAGAGCTTTCACACTGTAGAACACCAGTTTCTAAAATGTTACCAATAAAATACACAATAGCCTTGTTGTTACTCTGCAAAAGAGGAAACCCAATCATCTGATGGGCAGCACTTCCTGGTATTGTCCATCAACATGTCAAACGTCATTCCCAAAATATGAAAACAGTGGTGATGTCACCTCTGACCAATCACAGCCTTCATTTCAGTCTACACTAATCTCTATGTCAGTGAGAACCTCGCACTCTGAGCTGTTTATTGAAACAATGATTCTCTGATTTGATTATACTGCACTAATCTTCATGGATGGTGGATTTCTTATGCAATTGAGATTTTACAGTATTTATGTAGTTTGGATAGCTCCATCACTCCAAACTCCGCAGAAAGTATAAACATAATTTAAATCAAATTTATCAGCAGTGTAATTTGGAAGTTTGCTTCGCAGAGATTCCAGATTTTCTCTGGAATGGGAGAATTTATTGGGTGCGGCAGTATGTTTGCTTAGAGCCCAGTTAAAGAGTGTAAAACAGTAAAATTGTGAAATTAGAGATTAATCAGATGATACTAGGAAATCTAAGACAACTGCAGCTGGATACCTAAACTTATACGAGGACGATCTGATGGGAAACTGGCAGTGAGTGCAGCATCACCAGTAAACTGTCCTTTTAAAAGTCCTTGGTTGTAAAGTGAATGGGATCTGCATGTGTTCCTCTCATTGTTCTCTTCTCATAATGGACACAGACGGTTTGACTCTGGGGAGAAAGGGCTGGCGGAGGTCATTTCCTGTGTAACACCAGAGGGAAGGGAAGTCATCCTATTGTGTTCTATCCCATGCTTATGCCCCTTTCCTGCCCAGGATGACTAAGATGGCCGCCGCTGGCCATGACGAAGACTTGGACTAGTGGGGATGATATAAGAATAGTGACTCACCATTAGATTTTTAGACCAGTTAGAGAATTAAGGACACTGATTGAATTAACTTTCTACATATCATCTTGACTTGTGTCTATTCGTTTTTTCAAGCCCCTATAGGTTACTCCCAAACTGTTAAAAAGGTTTCAATCAAAATGCAGTTTAGTTGTGCTGGTATATGGTACATAAATCCCAAAGAGCATTCGTGTAGCACAATATTTATATTTTACACCTCTTTGCCAAGATTAAGCTCAGCACAAACACTCAAATCTATTGTGTACCATCCCTATCCTGACTCAAGCCATAACTGTCATAACGTAATGAGAAAAGGCCATACCAAAATCATGTGGTAGCGTAAGGGAGGAAAGCTTGGCACGGGCTGAGAGTTTAATGTATTGCTTCCACAGGCTGCATTGACTGCCCTCACAGAATGTGTCTTAATTTGCTAGCAGCACTCTCATCCCACAGATTCACAGCACAGCCAGTGTGACATGCGGTCGTTGGAGAGAGGGAGGAGAGGAGGGAGAGAGGGAGGAGAGGAGGGAGAGAGGGAGGAGAGGAGGGAGAGAGGGAGCAATTTACAGGTGGGGGGATGTAAATGTAAATATTGCCATTGTGAATAGGACAAAGCAGTGGCACTGTCCCCATGGGGAAAAACTGTCACCGCCACCTCCCCCATCTCCTCCTCTTCTCTCTCTCACTCTACCTCTCCCTGCTGTTCTCTCCATCGAACGATTCATACATGGACTCGATGTGCAACACTGCAGCGGAGGCTGTCATTTACATTCATACACAATCTATACACAGTGATATAATGCAACACTTCAAGATGGTCTCTCTCTCCTGTTGAACTCAATAACCTCTGCCTAATAGAGGATATTAAAGGCTTTGAGGGTCTTTATCAACTCTGGCAGGAGATAAAGACAAATGACTGTAAATTCAGAATTAACTAGAGAGGGTCAGGAACAGTGTTGTCTGAGTTAATGACACCACCCACAGAGAAGTGTCTTTGCAGTTTTGTACTGGGACAGTATATGTGACAGATCGTTCATTCAATCATTAATTCACTTATGCACTCATAACTGATCGTTTCCACACAGTTATGGCAGCAGACAGGAATCTTTTCTTGATATTCCCAGCATGTGATCCTGATACTGGAATAGGATACCTGACCCAGAGTCTCCGTGAGCCCTGCTGACAGAAATAATCCTGCCCCCCTTTTTATATCCGGCTGTCTAAGCACACTATCTCCTTTTTTTAACTCCTCCTGTTTAAATTCCTCTTTATTTTGGTTGCCTCAATAGTCACAGGCTATTAAACTCTGGAGATATAGATAAGCACCCGAGCCAGTCTGTTTTTAAACTCTCACACTGTGCCCCTCTGCCTGCTGCCTGTAAAGCATTGCAGTGTGTGTGTGCATGCTTCTCTATGTCTAAGTATGTGTCTGTATATGTTCATCTGTAAAGATCTGTGTGCGTAAGTGTATTTGTGTGTGTGTGCGTGCGTGCGTGTTTTTTGTGGAAGCTCACGCTCATTTCTGCAAGACTGGTCTCCTGCGCTCCTCGTTCGACAGATCGTTTTCATAACCACTTTTCTGAGGTCAGAGCCCAGCCTGCTGCAGTCACGCAATCCCCCGCCTGCCGGGCTGCACTACACCACTACTACTTCACCAAAGCCTCTTAAAGGGCCAGCAGTCCCTTTGTTTCTGCTGCTCTGCTGCTCTAAGCTGAGCTCAGAGCAGGCAGTCAACTGGTGGCAGGATGCTATGACACAACTGTGGTTTCTGCTCTGTAATAAATGTATTAAAATATATATTTAACTCTGGATGATATGATATATACAGTAATCGATGTTCTATTATGCCAGTTAATAAAACTATGAGGGATTCAGCCTGTGCCACTATAGCAGCTGTATAAATGGATGCTCTGTGACTGAGACAATATTACGTGTCAGAAGTCAATTAGGCTAGAGACGGCGTGGTTAGCACATACTTCACAAAGCAATTTCTAAGCATTGACTTCACAAACCACAGGTGAATAAAGGATGTTGGCTGCTCCTCCGAGTGACATCATAAAACCCTCAAGAGACAGACAGACACACACACACACACACACTGCTAACCCCACCCAACACATCAGGCCTATAGAGTCTCTCACTTCACTCAATAGATTCTCCTCCACTCTGACAAGTCAGGCCCTAACCAATAAATGACTCCACTCTGACAAGTCAGGCCCTAACCAATAAATTACTCCATTGAAACTCGGCGCCTATTTACACTTCTCTTTTTTTCCTCTGAACAGAACGAGGAGGTTTTTGTGTTTCTGTCAGACTGGGCCATGACATGGTAATGGCTGTCTGGAGCTCTCGAATTCCAATGGCGCATTGACAAAGCCTCCAATTGTCCACTGACCGCCTGTGTCCGACTCCCATGTTCTCCCCTGCCCGCACCCTGTCATAGACACCGTGCCAGCCAACATACAAAAACAACTGAGACTGAAGAGAGTGGTGGGAGAGGTAGGGGTGGGTTGGGTTGAGGTGGAAGTCACAATTTGAGAGGTTGCAGTACATTGCGTGTGAAGGTCGGGGCTAGAAATTGTCACATGTGGCCAAGTTCAGCGACTTAATTGAATCCAAACCTCCAGACAGACCAAGCGAGCTCCAGCAGTTCCACACAGATGGGGTGGCTGTGGCCATTTGATGTTTCGCTATGCTAATTGTCTTAGCTTTCTTCTCAAACGCTGTATTTTAATAGCTGGTCCACATGAGCTCCTGGATGCTTTGAAATGTCATTATCATAGGGAAATAACGCTGACACATACTGTACGCGCAGAGTGTAGTGTCGAATAAAAATGGCCTCATAGGTTTTTATGTGTTTTTCCAGATACATCCTGGAATCCCTGTTTTTGATTTTCATATTATGTCATCACTTGTGAGCCCCAGAATCCTGAGTCTTCTGTGAACCTGCCCCAAATATTGTATGATAACCAGAGGTGGTGGTAAATCTGGTTGGCCAACAGTGGGGGGACACTGAAGCATTCTGACTGCTGCTCTAGCTTCCATCCATCCAATCGGTGAGTCACAGACACTGAGGTGTTACACTCCAGCACAGCAGATTATCACCCTGCCCTTGTCATTAACTAGTCTCCCAGGAGACTGAACCAACATTCAAATTCAAATATGCTTTATTGGCAAACACCAAAGTTACCAAAGCACTTAATATACAGTTCATTTCATTCCGTAATATCATTCTGAACTAGTAGCTAATTTCCTACTAAGTAATAAATTCAACAAAACTCAATAAATTCAGCCAAACAGTTCAGAATCTCATAAGTGGAAATGAGCATGTATGCTGATGCCAATTAGGTCAATCTGGTTGAAGCGACATGCAAGTTGATGAAGGGATTTTTTGCATAAATCAGCAGCTTTGCCAAAATCCTGCTTGGTGCCTCACTGCGTGGTCGGCTTTTTAACCAGGGTTCCCACATAGACAATTCATGGAGAGGGGAGCACTTGAACATGATTAATGGGACACTGTGACTACACACACACACACACACACACACACACACACACACACCACACCACGGGCATATGGCTATTACTAAGTGGTCCTGTGTAGAGTAGTATATAGCAGAGACAGAGAGAGAAAGATCCTACATGATACACAGAGAGAGGACAAACGAGAGAGAGAGAGAGAGCGAGAGAGGAAGAGAGAGAGAGAGAGAGAGAGAGAGAGAGAGAGAGAGAGAGGGAGAGAGCGAGAGAGGAAGAGAGAGAGAGAGAGAGAGGGAGAGAGAAAGGGAGAGAGAGAGAGAGCGAGAGAGCGAGAGAGCGAGGGAACACCAAGGTGTGGTGCCGTGTTGTGTTGAGGGCCTCGCCAGGCCCTTAGGCCAGGGAGTGGTGTTGACACAGAGGCAGAAGGGTGTAAACTCTGAATAATTGGAGAGAGTCAACGAGGTAGTACATGACAAGACAGGATAACTTTATCTGCTACAAGAATCATAACAGCACCAATACAAGTGATATACAGTCGTGGTCAAAAGTTTTGAGAATGACACAAATACTAATTTTCACAAAGTCTGCTGCCTCAGTTTTGATGATGGCAATTTGCATATACTCCAGAATGTCATGAAGAGTGATCAGATGAATTGCAATTAATTGCAAAGTCCCTCTTTGCCATGAAAATGAACTTAATCCCCAAAAAACATTTCCACTGCATTTCAGCCCTGCCACAAAAGGACCAGCTGCCATCATGTCAGTGATTCTCTCGTTAACACAGGTGAGAGTGTTGACGAGGACAAGGCTGGAGATCACTCTGTCATGCTGATTGAGTTAGAATAACAGACTGGAAGCTTTAAAAGGAGGGTGGTGCTTGAAATCATTGTTCTTCCTCTGTTAACCATGGTTACCTGCAAGGAAACATGTGCTGTCATCATTGCTTTGCACAAAAAGGGCTTCACAGGCAAGGATATTGCTGCTAGTAAGATTGTACCTAAATCAACCATTTATCGGATCATCAAGAACTTCAAGGAGAGAGGTTCAATTGTTGTGAAGAAGGCGTCAGTGCGACCAAGAAAGTCCAGCAAGCGCCAGGACCGTCTCCTAAAGTTGATTCAGCTGCGGGATCGGGGCACCACCAGTGCAGAGCTTGCTCAGGAATGTCAGCAGGCAGGTGTGAGTGCATCTGCACGCACAGTGAGGCAAAGACTTTTGGAGGATGGCCTGGTGACTCCTGAGTGGCGCAGTGGTCTAAGGCACTGCATCGCAGTGCTAACTGTGCCACTAGAGATCCTGGTTAGAATCCAGGCTCTGTCGCAGCCGGCCGCGACCGGGAGACTCATGGGCGGCGCACAATTGGCCCAGCGTCGTCCATGGTAGGGGAGGGAATGGCCGGCAGGGATGTAGCTCAGTTGATAGAGCATGGCGTTTGCAACGCCAGGGTTGTGGGTTCGATTCCCACGGGGGGCCAGTATATATAAAAAAATATGTATTCACTAACTGTAAGTTGCTCTGGATAAGAGTGTCTGCTAAATGACGTAAATGTAATGTAAATGTCAAGAAGGGCAGCAAAGAAGCCACTTCTCTCCAGGAAAAACATCAGGGACAGACTGATATTCTGCAAAAGGTACAGGGATTGGACTGCTGAGGACTGGGGTAAAGTCATTTTCTCTGATGAATCCCCTTTCCGATTGTTTGGGGCATCCGGAAAACACCTTGTCCGGAGAAGACAAGGTGAGCGCTACCATCAGTCCTGTGTCATGCCAACAGTAAAGCATCCTGAGATCATTCATGTGTGGGGTTGCTTCTCAGCCAAGGGAGTGGGCTCACTCACAATTTTGTCTAAGAACACAGCCATGAATAAAGAATGGTACCAACACATCCTCCGAGAGCAACTTCTCCCAACCATCCAAGAACAGTTTGGTGACGACCAATGCCTTTTCCAGCATGATGGAGCACCTTGCCATAAGGCAAAAGTGATAACTAAGTGGCTCGGGAACAAAACATCGACATTTTGGGTCCATGGCCAGGAAACTCCCCCAGACCTTAATCCCATTGAGAACTTGTGGTCGATCCTCAAGAGGCGGGTGGACAAACAAAAACCCACAAATTCTGACAAACTCCAAGCATTGATTATGCAAGAATGGGCTGCCATCAGTCAGGATGTGGCCCAGAAGTTAATTGACAGCATGCCAGGGCGGATTGCAGAGGTCTTGAAAAAGAAGGGCCAACACTGCAAATATTGACTCTTTGCATAAACTTAATGTAATTGTCAATAAAAGCCTTTGACACTTATTGAATGCTTGTAATTATACTTCAGTATACCATAGTAACATCTGACAAAACTATCTCATTACACTGAAGCGGCGAACTTTGTGAAGACCAATACTTGTGTCATTCTCAAAACTTTTGACCACAACTTTAGTTTAATCTGGGCCCAGTCCAATGACAACAATGCCTCTACGTATTTACATTTTAGTCATTTAGCAGACGCTCTTATCCAGAGCAACTTACAGGAGCAATTAGGGTTAAGTGCCTTGCTCAAGGGCACATCGACAGATTTTTCACCTAGTCGGCTCAAGGATTAGAACCAGCGACCTTTCGGTTACTGGCACAACGCTCTTAACCACTAAGCTACCTGCCGCCCCGAATAAAGATAAAATATCATACTCTTTGTCACTCACGATATTACCGCTCACAAAATGCATCCCCCCTCCCCAATGTCAATAATATTTTCACAAGACACTCCCCTTGTACTGAAAAAATCCCCCCCCCACAAATAATTAACTAAAAAATAATACAATAATATATTTAACTAGGCAAGTCAGTTAACAACAAATTCTTATTTACAATGACAGCCTACACCGGCCAAACCCGGACGACGCTGGGCCAATTGTGCGCCGCCCTATGGGACTCCCAATCGCGGCCGGTTGTGATAGAGCCAGGAATCAAACCAGGGTGTCTGTAGTGACGCCTCAAGCACTGAGATGCAGTGCCTTAGACCGCCGCGCCACTCAGTTAACAATAACTGTAGCAACCCTGTGTTTATAAACGTGGATATCGACTTTTCCACTTCAGCATGGTTTTGTGGCACAGTCGATGCCACACAGGGCTACGGGTCAGAAGGTTGAGGGTTTGCCGAACACCACGGACAAGCTCTCTCCCTGTCTGTTTCACTACACTACAATCAGAGCCGGCTGCAGACAGTGATCAGCTATGCTACATTTAATGCTATATTTATAATTATATAAAATATATGCAACTAATTTTCCACCAACATTGTGACTGCTTGTGTTTATGCCACAAATAATAGGTAATACATTTTAAAAGTTAAATGACAAATATTTAGGCTATTCTGAAGCATTATGTTGTAGGTGTGTGAGGAATAGCCGCTTGGATTGGAGAGGAGGCAGAGCATGTGTTAAGCTTTCCTGAATAACTGGGCCTGCCGGAAGTATATATGGCCACATTATTACAGGATGACTTGGGAGAATGATGATTCTCAACAGACAGCACATCAGTATCAGAAGTAAAAATACAGCCAAACTGGCCTGCTACTGTGCCTTTCTAGACCATATAAACTGTCGAGAGTAGATCCACAACTGATTCAAATCGAATGAAACATTCAATTCACAGGGCTCTTGCGCCTTTATTCAAATGACAGAATTTTGTTCTCACTTGAAAACAATAATGCAATATTGTAGGCTAGTCTAGGAAGGATAATTTTATTGTCCCTAAACAAGATCAATAGGGGAGCTTTTTGAGCTGCATGTCTCATGTCTTCACTGATCTTTCATGCGTAGTGACGCACCTGGCCTCTCCGCTGCCTATCAGCTATTCTCTTTGTTCTTGTGGATTTATATAGGAAATTGGTGCAGCTTTGAATGATTTTATGTGTGGTATGATTGCTAATTAGCCTATTGCAGATCTGGACAAACAATCCACCTACCACTATTGTCACTATGAATGTTGGATAGTGAGCAGGATAGACAGTTAGACTGTATTGACCTGTAGTTAGCGTGCAAAAAAGCATAGTGCATAAGGGAAGTACCAAACCTTGATAGAGGAGGAGCATGCAAGCAGATGAGGAAATTTGGCTAGGATGGAAGAAATTATATAGTAAAACCTGCAAAACGGTGAATGTAAACCAGGGAGAAAAAAAACACCATAAAGCAGTGAATCACTGAAAATCATTTAGATATTGACGTGATTATACCACGGTATGTGGAAATACATTAACGACATTGCATGCGAACGGATCGGTATCCTGTAGATCCAACTGCCCTCTGTGAAAGGGCGTCTGCGTCTCCATGAATGTGCCCTTTGAGTCGTCTCAGCGCTAGGCAGGTTGTATTTACTGTATCAAGTAATAAGGGTGATGTTACTTCAAACAGCCACTGGAACGTTCAATTGATGTTATTATGGTATTTTTTTACTGCATGGTTCGACTGAGTCATGTTCGTGGATTCTTGTGTTGCACCCTTAAATTCCTCTGTGGATCTACTGTGTGATGTCTGTTGGCGGCTGGGGGAAAAACACTGGGAATTTGTTACAGTTAGAGAATTCCATCTGAATATGGAAGTTTGGATCAAAGTTCAGAGTTCTAATTCTTAATTCTATGGTTCAGAACTTCCAAATTTCCCCAAGAGATCTCATGAACCCATGGGAGAAACTGATAAGAGTGAGAAAAAAACATTTGTCAACCAACGCCTAATGAAAAGTCGATGACATTGTCGACAACGGTTGAGGTGGGAGGCGACGGCCAACAGGTCCCGATTGGGATAGGGTTTGGGTGCTGCTGTGTTTATGCATATTTAAATCTGTCTATCTGATGAAAACAAACACTAGTACATTAGTGTGGAGAATTTCCCCGGCATCGCACGCATCCTATTCGGGTGCTCTGACAGGGAGCCTCGGCAGCTGCTGAAGATGAGCATAACGTACTGTTCCTCAGCTGGCCAATTTAAACACGATACTCAGGGCCATGTCAACAGACCGTGGCATGGAATTCTTCCTTTGCGCAACGCTCCCGTTTGTAGCTAGTACAGGGGTACATCTTGATTAACTAATGTTAAAAGAAAATAGCACGCCCTCGCCCCTTAGTCATTCATTTTTGAGTGAAATCGGGATAGTTGACATTTATCGAATTCAAATCAAGGATTCCGTAATAATAAGAAGACATTGGATCATTTGATATCATAGTCATTCATTCTGCATTGTCCCATGAATAAGTTATAATAGCGCTCTGTATACACTCTGTATTCGTAGCACTAGGCCTCACTGTAATAAGGTCAGGATCAGGGATGATTTTGACAGTAACTGCTTCATAAATTGGGCTAGTAGGCTAGAAGCTCGGGTTACCAGGCTAGACTATGGTTTAACTTTGTTTTAGTTTTGGGCTTTAGTTATTTCAGATATGGGCACTTAAAGTATGTGCCCATGACAGGTCAGGTGTGCGACCAACTTACATATAAAACCATGGTGATGCATGTACAGTAAGCATCATTAACAGGCAATGGGGAAGAGTGTTTGTGCTCTTTGTACAGTGGCCAAATACAAAGTGCTGTACAACTGGCATAGGGGCCCAATTCATTAGCTCAGATTAGCTCAATTTCAGTTGCTATAATGAGAGACATCTGGGATGAGGCCTGTAAAATCGCCAGCGCTTTGTAACTGAGTGCTGTTTTATCTGGAAATTAGACAAAAGCTATTACAGAAAACAAACACATTTCCTGTTGGGTCTTTGAGAGGTGCCAATGCCAGCCCATAAATAAGTAAATATCACTATGAAATCTTTACGTGTTTAACTGGAACTCTTGGCTGTTAGAATGTTGAAGCTGAGAATTTCTGACAGCGTACAAACGTGTTTTTCTTCACAGACATTTTTTTCAGCTAGTTAATTAAATTATTATTTGTAGTTTATGCTCAGATAGTAAATGACACTGCAGTTCTCGAAGTGATACATATACAGTGGGGAAAAAAGTATTTAGTCAGCCACCAATTGTGCAAGTTCTCCCACTTAAAAAGATGAGAGAGGCCTGTAATTTTCATCATAGGTACATGTCAACTATGACAGACAAATTGAGGAAAAAAAATCCAGAAAATCACATTGTAGGATTTTTTATGAATTTATTTGCAAATTATGGTGGAAAATAAGTATTTGGTCACCTACAAACAAGCAAGATTTCTGGCTCTCACAGACCTGTAACTTCTTCTTTAAGAGGCTCCTCTGTCCTCCACTCGTTACCTGTATTAATGGCACCTGTTTGAACTTGTTATCAGTATAAAAGACACCTGTCCACAACCTCAAACAGTCACACTCCAAACTCCACTATGGCCAAGACCAAAGAGCTGTCAAAGGACACCAGAAACAAAATTGTAGACCTGCACCAGGCTGGGAAGACTGCATCTGCAATAGGTAAGCAGCTTGGTTTGAAGAAATCAACTGTGGGAGCAATTATTAGGAAATGGAAGACATACAAGACCACTGATAATCTCCCTCGATCTGGGGCTCCACGCAAGATCTCACCCTGTGGGGTCAAAATTATCACAAGAACGGTGAGCATAAATCCCAGAACCACACGGGGGGACCTAGTGAATGACCTGCAGAGAGCTGGGACCAAAGTAACAAAGCCTACCATCAGTAACACACTATGCCGCCAGGGACTCAAATCCTGCAGTGCCAGACGTGTCCCCCTGCTTAAGCCAGTACATGTCCAGGCCCGTCTGAAGTTTGCTAGAGTGCATTTGGATGATCCAGAAGAGGATTGGGAGAATGTCAGATGAAACCAAAATATAACGTTTTGGTAAAAACTCAACTCGTCGTGTTTGGAGGACAAATAATTCTGAGTTGCATCCAAAGAACACCATACCTACTGTGAAGCATGGGGGTGGAAACGTCATGCTTTGGGGCTGTTTTTCTGCAAAGGGACCAGGACGACTGATCCGTGTAAAGGAAAGAATGAATGGGGCCATGTATCGTGAGATTTTGAGTGAAAACCTCCTTCCATCAGCAAGGGCATTGAAGATGAAACGTGGCTGGGTCTTTCAGCATGACAATGATCCCAAACACACCGCCCGGGCAACGAAGGAGTGACTTCGTAAGAAGCATTTCAAGGTCCTGGAGTGGCCTAGCCAGTCTCCAGATCTCAACCCCATAGAAAATCTTTGGAGGGAGTTGAAAGTCCGTGTTGCCCAGCGACAGCTCCAAAACATCACTGCTCTAGAGGAGATCTGCATGGAGGAATGGGCCAAAATACCAGCAACAGTGTGTGAAAACCTTGTGAAGACTTACAGAAAACGTTTGACCTGTGTCATTGCCAACAAAGGGTATAAACAAAGTATTGAGAAACTTTTGTTATTGACCAAATACTTATTTTCCACCATAATTTGCCAATAAATTCATAAAAAATCCTACAATGTGATTTTCTGGAATTTTTTTTCTCATTTTGTCTGTCATAGTTGACGTGTACCTATGATGAAAATTACAGGCCTCTCTCATCTTTTTAAGTGGGAGAACATGCACAATTGGTGGCTGACTAAATACTTTTTTTCCCCACTGTAGATATTTTCCGTTTGTGGAAATAGGGTGATTTTGACACTGTGACACAAACATTCAAACAGAGGAATGCCATGCAGACACTAAGCACCACTGACTCCATCTTGTGAAGAGAAGCACTTTGTCAGAAGCCTACTGATAGGCAAAACATTATTATCTTCCCATCTCTCACGCACAGCTTATTTTCTCTGTTTCGTTTTTTTATTTTACTCTGGCAGCTCAGTTTTAGACATTTAAAGCCTCAACGCTGATCTCCCTGCAGTGCTGAGCGACGTGATGTCATTCAACAGCCTAGTGGGGCCGAGGCTGTATATCCGGCAGCATGTGGCCCTGTTTACTGTCAAACACTTCAGACATACCTTCCTTTCTTCTGTGTTACAAATTGTGCTTGGGGGCTTGAGAGCCCTGCCAAGGAGTAGTCACGCAAACTGCTCTGCAGCAAATAACTGGAGCATTCATTAGCCATAACTGTCCTCTGCCACTTCTCATTCACAGCAATTACTCCCTTATGTGCTTGGAACCATCCACTCGTTATGATCCAACTAACTGTTGTTTGGGTTAGCTTTTTTCTCCAGTTCGCTTTCTTTCGCTCTTTTCAGTTTTCTCTCTTTTTTTCCTCCCTCCCTCCCTCTTCTCCCTCTCTCTCTCTCTCTCTCTCTCTCTCTCTCTCTCTCTCTCTCTCTCTCTCTCTCTCTCTCTTCTTTCATTCAACAATAAAATATTTTCTGCTACACTCATTTCGTTGACATTGCTCTGTGTCACACAGACAGGTGATCCAGGAAATTACATATATAACAAAGTTTTACTTCCTCATGTTTTTTGTGCTTTCTAACCCTAAAAATATATATATTAGTTTGCAATACCTAATAGAAAAATGTAACTCCAACCCTTCGTTTCACATCTGTATTGAGTTACAGTGTCATGGTGTTTCCTACATATTGATAATGATAGGATTACTGGTACATATTCTTTATGATAAACTGGTACGTGTATTGAACTTTTACCGAGACATATACAATGGAGTAATTCATCCTATTACCACATAGAACCAGATAAATTTACAGAACAGTAGACATTAGATGGTGAAACCAGTGACAGCATGTTAACCCAATGTCCAGTACAGTACAGCACTTTACTGATTGGACGGTATTCCATAATCGCCCCCTTCTTCCAGATCTTTACCCACAGTGCTCACTTGGGGTCATGCCCAGGGCCACCTTGTTACCCCGACATTACTTTTTGCTGGAACAGCCATACTGAAAAGCTTTCCCCTCGATTTATTCATTAACGGATCCTATTACTGCCACCAGTGCGCCCGTTGTGGGCGCCCATCTCAAATTGGTGAAGTCCTGCGTGATAGCTAATAGGTCCTGGTATAGGAAACTGGCAATGGGGGAAGACCGGACGCCTGCCAACAGGGCCATGGTTGGTGATGCGTTGTAATCAATTACTTGATTACCAAAATCTACCGAAAAGGCATGGTTAAATGCACCTTTGAAAAATGAAGGTGTTTAGCTGGATTACATCGCTAAATCACAGCAATACAAAACTGGACAGACATGCAAAACACATTAAAATATCACTATCAATACATTTATCCATCTAAAATATAAGATTACAAATACATAAGATGACTACATATACAACAGCTTTCAATACCGAAGTGCTTAGGCTTAAGTTAATCAACTCAAATCAAACCAATGGCATTAAAAAAAAAAAACATTGTTGTTGTACTTTTACCCCTTTTTCTCCCCAATTGGTAGTTACAGTCTTGTCCCATCGCTGCAACTCCCCTATGGACTCAGGAGAGGCAAAGGTCGAGAGCCATGCGTCCTCGGAAACACAATCCTGCCAAGTCACACTGCTTCTTGACACACTGCGCACTTAACCCGGAAGCCAGCTGCACCAATGTCTCAGAGGAAACACCGTCCAGCTGGCGACCGAAGTCAGCTTGCAGGAATCCGGCCTGACACATGGAGTCGCTAGAGCGCGATGGGACAAGGAAATCCTGGCCAGCCAAACCCTCCCCTAACCTGGACGATGCTGGGCCAATTGTGCGCCACCTCATGGGTCTCCCATTCACGGCCGGCTGTGACACAGCCCGGGATCAAACCCAGGTCTGTAGTGACACCTCAAGCACTGCAATGCAGTGCCATAGACCGCTGCGCCAATCGGGAGGCCCGTTTTTCACAGTCTTAATGAGTTATCAAATGAGCTCTCTACATATGGCTGCAATAGTACCACATCTGCAAACCATACAGTGTACTTACACAGAGGGAAACGTGTATTTGTATGTGGTTTGTACAGTCTTAAAAGACGAAGAATTACGAAATTATAAAATCTAACAGCCCAATAAACATTTAATTTGTCATAACATCTTTTTATAAGAGCTGATTAACATTTGAAGACCTTGTTGAGTGCAAATTCATATCCCCCCCCCCCCCAAAAAAAAAAAACCATGAAACTAAACAAATGAATTAACAGCAGGAGTTGCTAACTGAGAATGAATTGTTATATAAATGGAAAACAAAGCAATAGGTGCCTCCTACACGTTGCCTATCCAGCTCATTGCCAGTACATTGAGATGTATAAAGGCCTAAGTGACATGCAGGGGAGGGGAACATAATTTCGCTTGTCTGACTGTGATTACAGAGGACAGACTCCAACAATTGTGTTGGGCCAACAAAAGGCCTCTTGGTTCCATATGAAGGCCACACAAACACCCCGCCATGCTGGGTTCTCAGCTCTGTGCTGCTCTGTGGTGCTCAACAGTAACAGTTTGCTGTTTGCAGTGTGAGGCCCCTCAATAAGGATTTGTGGTAATTCACTTATGGCCTTTTGTGATCCTGGGGGCGTCCTATGGTCTTTGTTCGCCAGTGGCCACTCAAGCGGAGAGGTCAGCTCAGACAAAGGGAGTGTCACGCCTTTGATTCAAACGGCTAACGAGTTCGACATTAGGATCCTAAATACATACACCAGCTCGCCATTCAGCCCCTTACTGCACACATACAAGAGGTTAACATGTTAACACTATTTTATGGTAGTGTATAGAGCTGAACCTGAAATATGGGTGGGAGGTACAAGGTCAAAAGCTCTTTGCAAGGAATGTTCAATTCATCATATAGAATCGCATTATCGTATTAGTTACCTCAATGGGGGGAAGACGCACTCATATTTGCATTGCAAATGTGATGATAAGCATACACGTACACTTATGTTGCTCATGCAAACATAACTTGCTCACGCAACGCATAAATAATTACCCATGGCGTTGTATGCAACAACCCAAAAAAAGGGCAATATTGGCATTTAGGTTAGTCAGGAGCTGTCGTAGAGAGAGATGCTCAAAGTCAGTGAAGCACAAGCAGATGGGAAGAGACTCCTCCACAGTGGATTCAACAGGAATACGCAGCAGGGGTGTCAGCTCACAGAGTGTGAATGAAGTGACTGGAGGGAGCTGTGTCTCAGCAGGTAGCCTAGCAGTTAAGAGCTTTGGGCCAGTCACCAAAAGGTCACTGGTTCAAATCTCTGAGCCGACTAGGTGAAAAATCTGCAGATGTGATGCCCTTGAGCAAGGTCCTTAACCTTAATTGCTCCTGTAAGTTGCTCTGGATAAGAGCGTCTGCTAAATGACTAAAATGTCTCTTTTAGTGGGGTTGATGATCACAGAGCCGCAACAACACTCCTCATTATCCTTCATTCCAGTGAAGAAAGGGGACAACTCATCATCACCAGAGCCATGAATTTAGAGAGTTCGGCAAACTTTTGTAGAATTTTGAATATTGTTCTAATTCTAGATATTCAGACACATAGATTTGTTAAAATATTCCCCATGTTATGTTGTAGTGTCAACTCTCTAAATATATGGCTCAGGTCATCTTTAGGTCCATTACAGGGGATAATCGGGAGAGATGTAAAGATGAGCAATCTGATGTCCGTTGTTGTAGAGGAAGAAGATATTATGGTGGACGTTGGATTGGCCCCCCCGGGTTAAGTTAGCTGTAGGAAGACAATAGTAGGACTTTCTATGAACCACAACAGTTTATAATGCATTACGATCACATTTATAGTCCCCGCTATCACTTTATAGGTGATTATACGACTCACTAAAAGCATATAATACAGCATTTCCAAATGCATGTACATGCTGTAACATCATTCATAATGCACTAGACAGAATGTACACATACAGGAGTTCAAAACACCATGAGAAAATAGTCCACGTTACATTAATTCCAAAGACAAAAGTGTTTGACATAGGCAGGAATGACCTTTGTCTTCTCAAGAACATTTGGGGGGGGGTGATTAAAAGTGCAACGGAATGAGCAGGATGAGGAATGAAGAGGAATGCAGCCACAGGCAACCTAGTTAGGATTCTGTTCTGTGCCTCTCTGACACCACAGCACAGCAGCAACGGCTAGTCACTTTGGATAATTCGTCAGACTTGTTCTGACACATGACATTCAACTAATACGATATGTTGAAACCCCAGGATCCCTCGGGCGCAATATATCGCGTGCAAAAGAGCTGACAGTGTATCTATAGGAGATGCACAGGGTACTGGATTTAGAAGGGTTGCAGTCATTACTTTGTAGTGTGATTGTGATAAATGTTCAAGTTTTGACTCTATTGTTTGGTTTTATTGTTCCATCACCGTGACATAATAGTTGGGTGGCAGTTTAGTCACAAGCATCAATTGAAAGGTCAATTAGTATGCTTTATCTGTCTGCAGATTGGTGCCTCTGTTGCCTCTTTTAGTAATTTACACAATTAGCCAACCATGTAGAAGGCACGGCATACTGAAACATTTGTTCTCTATATGCTTTTAAGATGTGCGACTCCACACATCAATAACCTTTGGAGTGGATGTCTTCAACTTGTCACAATCACTAATTGATAAAACATTACGGCACACTTCAACTGTTAACCCTTGTTAAGTGTTGTGTCAAGTTGGCTGAATGTCCTTTGGGTGGTGGACCATTCTTGATACACACATGAAACTGTTGAGCGTGAAAAACTCAGCAGCGTTGCAGTTCTTGACACATTCAAACCGGTGCGCCTGGCACCTATTACCATATCCCGTTCAAAGGCACTTAAATCTTTTGTCTTGCCCATTCACCCTTTCAATGGCAGACATACACAATCCATGTCTCAATTGTCTCAAGGCTTAAAAATCCTTCTTTAACCTGTCTCCTCACTTTCATCTACACTGATTGAAGTGGATTTAACAGGTGCCATCAATAAGGGATCATAGCTTTCACCTGGATTCACCTGGTCAGTCTGTGTAATGGAGGTGTTCCTAATGTTTTGTACACGCAGTGTATTGTATGTACTGTACAGTATCTCTATATTGTGGAGACATGTTTGATCCTGTGCCCACCAACCCCACGGCAAATACTGACACAGATTACAGACTTTCACTGTCTGAAATCTCCTGTTGTAAGCCTTTGCTTACATGTCAACAACATGATGTTGATGCATCGTTGCACTCTATAGTGTTAAACTAAGGGACTTCTCTGACCAGAGGTTTCATATGTATGGGGCAACTTCCCGATTGACGACCTCAAGGTAGAAAAGTTTAGTGGGACACAAGGGCCTTTGTGGCGTGATTAAAACTTGAGCCCGTCTAGGGCTCGACATCTTGCTGACGTACATTGAGCATGAGGGTTAGGTTCCTGTAGCCATCCTCTTCCCCATTATTGGCCCATTTATAGTGCTGAGGACAAAAGAGGCAGACATGTCTTACCAAAGCAGTTTCCTCAAAGTGTTGCACTGTGGCAGGAAGGCCCAGTCCTTAGTTTCATGTCAACTAGTACCTGACAGTTAGTTACATCACATTGTTTCCACAGACAACCCCCTCTGGCACACAGCCATGTCTGAATTGACTTTGCGCAATGTCAACAAGTCTGCGTGCGAAGGCAACATGCTGATCTAAAAAAGTACAAATATTTACAAAGTTCCTCAGACTACAGTACAGATGTAGGATTTTAATTTGGCCTATATTGTCACAGCAAAATAATCCTGCAGCAACAGGATTTGAACATTTAGTCCATAATGTTGTATGATCGGTGGTTAGGCTATTAGCTTGCCAAAAGTAGGCTACATGAAAAGTGCAATACTGTTTTCAGTGCATTTATGTAAATCTCTAAGCTCATCTGTATTTCCTGCAGTGCAAGAAAATTCTCAGCAACATAAGAGTGATCAAATTAAGATCCTACATCTGTATTAGTTTGGAAAACAACATTTGGAAAGATTTTACAGGATTATCACAGATAAAGCGTAGATAGTGCAGGCTGTTGAACCTCTCAACACAAAACAGAGCCTCACTGACAGATGGATCTAATGAAACACATGTTCCAGAGGTTAAAATAAGCGTGAAATCCGAGATAGAGGCCTTTAAAATATTTTGATTTACCATGTAACGCATAGAAATATAATTTACTTCATCCCACACATTTACAGTAACTCTGTGGTGACGAACATCCAACCTGTTGTGTAAGGAAGGAACGAGAATGGAGTGTGTGTGTGTGTGTGTGTGTGTGTGTGTGTGTGTGTGTGTGTGTGTGTGTGTGTGTGTGTGTGTGTGTGTGTGTGTGTGTGTGTGTGTGTGTGTGTGTGTGTGTGTGTGTGAGTGCGTGGGGGTTGTGTGTGTGTGTGTGTGTGTGTGCGCGCGCCCGTGTGCATGCTAGGGGATTTCGATATGATAGTACACTCTCTTGAAGAGCACAGGGCAGTCAGACTAAACAAATGTTATTGTGATACCAATGGATGGACCTGAACTGAACTGCCCTGGCTCTATGTCATAGAATCCCATTAGCTCTCACTGGATGAGGCTAGTTCCCTTACTCATCCCTATTGGGAGCACATGACTACTTTAAAAGACCCAATCTAATTACAGGGGGAAAAACATCCTAAACACGCAGCAATATGGCCCTTTGTAGTTCCTTCAAATTCGAGCTCAAACAGACTTCAATCAGACTTCAAGTCCCACGTTGCACTATGGATGCTCCCTGAGGACTGGGTACATTAGATACGTAAACATATCTCTATAAATCATTGTTGTTTTTTCATTAGAACTTCAGAAATCCACTAATGCTAAGTGTGACTCTGTCAGACAACCCCAGCAGCACTATCAGCAGTTTATAAGAAGGAACAATTGCTGCCAAGTTTACATTTATCACATCTCTAGATTGGATTAGGTTTCACAACTCTGCTCGAATCTTTCAGCATGGACGCTGCATCTCAGAGAGGCCGGAAACAGACTAATTGAAAATGAAAAGATTCTCTTGCATTGATAATTGTTAGCCAACTGAGACACTCATATGAACATGCCCAGGCTTGTATTTGATCAATCCTCAGTGACAGATATAACCAGAGGTGGCAAGAGGCCCCGTTTGCCCCCTTAGCCATCTGCCCTATGCCTGTCCTTGTCCAGAGGAGGGAGGGTCAGGGAGGAGGTGTGGGTGAATGCCAGTCCAATGTGCCAGTCCCGTAGGGGTGACGATGGGCGAAAGGGAAACCCGATCAGTCAGCCATGAGGAGCACGGCGCACCGCCCGGGGCAAGAGGAGAGACGGTGACAGACGTCTTCAAAATAAACCTTAGTCACACCCTGGCTGGCAGTCAAAATTGTCTGTAAGGCCATCCTCCCATCGCTTGACTACCAAGACCACAGATGGAAGTGGAAATGCTCTGCCTGGGTAGTAAGGCAGGCTGACTGGGTGCTGAGGAGGATGTGGTTCTTTAGTACTGCACTGCACACAGACATAGCTAATGCTTCTTTATGTCAATTTCAGCTGCTATTTGCCTCGCATCAACACACATAAAATAATGTCATGGTCTTTCTGAGTAAATAACAACTAGAAAAAACAAGCCCAAATGTCACCAACTCAAGACCTACAGACATAAACCGTATCATACACTTTGGACTGTATTCCATAATTTGGTTGAGCAGAGCAACGCTTATGTGGGTAAGGGGTCTCTTGTGAGATATTGTTAATCTTTTAGAGTTGAGAGTGTGGATGGCATTCTCTCTGGACTATAACCTTGTCTCACACTTCCCAGCTGTGAAGTCACACAGTCACACAGCCACACGCCCATCACACAGCCCATCACACAGCCACACGCCCATCACACAGCCCATCACACAGCCACACGCCCATCACACAGCCACACGCCCATCACACAGCCACACAGCCCATCACACAGCCACACGGCCCATCACACAGCCACACGCCCATCACACAGCCCATCACACAGCCACACGCCCATCACACAGCCCATCACACAGCCACACGCCCATCACACAGCCACACGCCCATCACACAGCCACACAGCCCATCACACAGCCACACGGCCCATCACACAGCCACACGCCCATCACACAGCCCATCACACAGCCACACGCCCATCACACAGCCACACGCCCATCACACAGCCACACAGCCCATCACACAGCCACACGGCCCATCACACAGCCACACGCCCATCACACAGCCCATCACACAGCCACACGCCCATCACACAGCCACACGCCCATCACACAGCCACACAGCCCATCACACAGCCACACGGCCCATCACACAGCCACACGCCCATCACACAGCCACCCAGCCACACAGCCCATCACACAGCCACACAGCCACACGCCCATCACACAGCCACACAGCCCATCACACAGCCACATGCCCATCACACAGCCACACAGCCCATCACACAGCCACACGCCCATCACACAGTCACACAGCCACACGCCCATCACACAGCCACACGCCCATCACACAGCCACACAGCCCATCACACAGCCACACGCCCATCACACAGCCACACGCCCATCACACAGCCCATCACACAGCCACACGGCCATCACACAGCCACACAGCCCATCACACAGCCACATGCCCATCACACAGTCACACAGCCACACGCCCATCACACAGCCACACAGCCCATCACACAGCCACACGCCCATCACACAGCCACACAGCCCATCACACAGCCACACGCCCATCACACAGTCACACAGCCACACGCCCATCACACAGCCACACAGCCCATCACACAGCCACACAGCCCATCACACAGCCACACAGCCCATCACACAGCCACACGCCCATCACACAGTCACACAGCCACACACCCATCACACAGCCCATCACACAGCCACACGCCCATCACACAGCCACACGGTCATCACACAGCCATACAGCCCATCACACAGCCACACACCCATCACACAGCCACACGCCCATAACACAGCCCATCACACAGCCACACACCCATCACACACCCACACGCCCATCACACAGCCACACGCCCATCACACAGCCACACAGCCCATCACACAGCCACACGCCCATCACACAGCCACACACCCATCACACAGCCACACACCCATCACACAGCCCATCACACAGCCACACGCCCATCACATAATCACACAGCCACACGTCCATCACACAGCCACACAGCCCATCACACAGCCACAGGCCCATCACACAGCCACATGCCCATCACACAGCCACACAGCCCATCACACAGCCACACGCCCATCACACAGCCACACGCCCATCACACAGCCACATGCCCATCACACAGCCACACGCCCATAACACAGCCACACTGCCATCACATAGCCACACGCCCATCACACTGCCACACGCCCATCACACAGTCACACAGCCACACACCCATCACACAGCCACACAGACCACCACACAGCCACACGCCCATCACACAGCCGCATGGCCATCACACAACCACACAGCCCATCACACAGTCACACAGCCACACGCCCATTACACAGCCCATCACACAGCCACACGCCCATAACACAGCCACACTGCCATCACATAGCCACACGCCCATCACACTGCCACACGCCCATCACACAGTCACACAGCCACACACCCATCACACAGCCACACAGCCCACCACACAGCCACATGCCCATCACACAGCCACACGCCCATCACACATCCACATGCCCATCACACAGCCACACGGCCATCACACAGCCACACGGCCATCACACACCCACACAGCCCATCACACAGCCACACAGCCATCACACAGCCACACAGCCCATCACACAGCCACACTAAACTCTCTGCGTTGTAAAAACAATACACATAATGTAGATGTTTTACTGTAATTCTAGGCTACTGCACCTAGCAGACATACACACACACACACACACACACACACACACACACACACACACCACACACACACACACACACACACACACACACACACACACACACACATACATACATTCATGATACACACACATCACAACTGCTGCTACCAGACTCTTATTATACTGCTCAGTTCATACACTGCCCTATATCCCCCCTTCCCCAAAACACGTGTAAATAGTGGACTATAAATTGTTCCTTCCTGTATTATACTTATGCTAAAATGTTTTATTCTATTCTACTGAGACATTTACTTTATGTTCGTATTCTTATATTTTATTATTTCTTATTGTTGTTGCATTGTCGAGAAGGAACCTGCAAGTAAGCATTTCGTTGGACGTCGTATACCATGTGCATTCCGTACATACAACTAATAAAACTAGAACCTTGAAACTAACATCCCTCTATTCTATCACACTTTTCATTATGTTGCACAGATACTATTTATGAAATGGAATCTTAACTTGTTGTTATTCTGTAACTACAGTACATGGCATAAGTGTCTTGCCTTGGATTAAAATCTTATGACTCTAAAATACATCAATTTCAATGATCCTCCAGTTCTTCAGTATATACCCCTTTCCATTCCTGCAGCCTTTCAGAAGCTTGTAGTGTGTTAGCAGGGATTAGATTCCCAGGACTGATAGAGGAGAAGAGAGAAAGGAGAGCAGATGGGCCTGGCCTTTATTACTGGGTCAGGACTCAGGGCTGAAGGCGGAGGGCTGAGCTCAACCCATCTGATCCTCATCACAGGCCCTATTGACTTCCACTTCTGGACGCCATTACCAGCAAATATCTGATAACGGAAAAAGAATCACATCTGAGAGGCAGCGTGATAGTGTATAGCACAGGACCAGGAACAATGGGGATTCACTGGTGAAGTTGCTGCTGAGTGTTATTGAGTTATTTGGGGATTTTTATTGGTCCCTCCTGCTACGTTATGTTGCATTACAGTCATACAGCAGACGCTCTTATCAAGAGCACCTTATTGCACAGTCATTATATAGTATATTGACTGTACATGTGAACCCACAACATTGGTGCAGCTAGCACCACCTAGAACATACTACTTAGCAAACATGCTGGAAAATGATTACGCTGAATGTTTTGGCAAACCTGTTAGTTCATGTTAGAAACCCAGGGATATGCATCTATTGTTATCTTTACAGAAACAGTGTATGTCCTACAAATTATTTGGGTTTACCCTTCAATTACCCTTCCTAACATACAGCAGTAAGCACATTCCTGTGTGATTGGAGACTCAACCCTGTTATGTGGGATATACTGCGAGTAGCTTAGTGGAATATAGAATAAATGGAGGAATAAATGGAGACAGGAAGACAAAAGAGGATGGTTCCTTAATCTCCAGTGTAAACCCAGAGCTGACTAATTACACCGAAATCCCAGGGCTGTGACCCACCATAAAACATGGGGGGGATTACAGCTCACTACTCTGACAACAAACAGAGACCCAACGACAGGTCCTGTCACAGACACAGCAATCTGGTGTCTAAAACCCAGGCAGATTCATACGCTACTGTAATCTGGTTTAATTAAAACATTGCAAACATTGGGTGGCTGTAGATTAGGGTAAACACACATGTACACACACACAAACATACGCACACACAGACACACTCTAACACACACATATATGCAGTATGTTTTAATTGTATTGTTTATATCATATTTTTGTTGTGTTGCTTGTATATGGTTATATTAAAAATGTGTGTGACTGTCCTTGTCTATCAATGTATTAGTGTTTTGTAACTTGTCATGTTTTGTGTTTTTTGTGGACCCCAGGAAGAGTAGCTGCTGCTTCTGCAAAAGCTTATGGGGACCCAAATTAACAAATTATCAAATAAACACACACACGCTCACAGAGGGGAGGGAGGCTAGAGCCGTGGTTCTCAAATAATGGGTCATATTCAGTGATTCTTGGGCTAAGGCTTAACATCTTTTTATTTTTATTTATTTGGTCACAGGCAGGTCAAATGGCTTTAGCAGGGTCAGAAAGTAAAACATTGGAAGCCACTAGGTTAGAGACGTGAGTAATATGTGTAATCAAGGCTAATAAGACTTTATGCTAACCTAATCATACATAGGGGCAGCCAAGGCAACATTTAGGCTTTTATGATTTGTGTAGCAGAAAACACAGAGAAAGGAGCTACGTTGAGCGTTGCAAGGTTTAGCGCTGGCTTCAGTGTAACCTAAAGCTTTTGCATTATATCGAGGCACACAAATTATTGACCACTCACAAACCCATCGGGGAGACAGGATTGGATACTGTTCAACTTCCTTCAGTGAGGATATACAATCGGAATCTAAAAGGATTCTATTGTATGCCAACTCAGTCAATCCATATTTTATCTTGATCTAATGTAGTCAACTTTACTGCCTCCAACCATGCAGCTACCTTAGAGGCAGAATCCTTGGAGAGGGCCTGAGAGCTGAACATGATAGATGGATCAAGTCGACACACACATTCAAAGTTCAAATACCAGACACCCATGCTCATCACAGTCCTCAAGAGCACTGGAAACAATTTGCATCGACTTAAATGAGTACTGTACTACACAGTGGTTAGCTATCATGACCTCTTAACATAGAAATTAAACAGTAACCAATAGGTTTTTGAATATTAAACATTATAAACTGGGTTGTTTGAACCCTGAATGCTGATTGGCTGACAGCTGTGGTATATCAGACCGTATACCATGGGTATGACAAAACATGTATTTTTACTGCTCTAATTACGTTGGTAACCAGTTTATAATAGCAATAAGGCACCTCAGGGTTTTGTGGTATATTGGCCATATACCACACCCCCTCGTGCCTTATTGCTTAAATATACTGTACCTGTATATATAAGTATCACGTATGTATTCTACACTCACATAATGCCAATAGGTCTTATAGGCTTGATACAAACAAACCCTCAACATTTTATAACATTTTCCAATTCCTGTGGGTTACCCAGTTCCCTTAGACCCTTAGGGTAAATTTGCACGCAACTGTACACACTACACTCTTTACTACTGTACACTCTGTTCTACTCCACCCAATGGTACAAGACAGGGGCGGACTGGGACCAGAAATCGGCCCTGGCATTTCTAACACACCAGCCCATTTTCTTCCATGAGGCCCCCACACCGGCCCATTTTCTTCCTCAAGGCCCCATTATTAGCCAGAACATTACCATTTTGAGTAAAAAACCCAAGTAAGACAAGCCAACTAGGTTAAAAATGGACCAGCCCATCTGGCATTTGCCAAAAATGCCAAATGGCCAGTCCGCCCCTGGTACGAGAATAACCGCTATCAGCCACTGTCTCCTGATCCAGCCAAAACCAGACACCAGGGCCCGTATCCATAAAGTGTCCGAGAGTAGGAGTGCTGATCTAGGGCCTTTCAGATAACAATTGTTAAGATTATATGGACAGGTGGGACCTGATTCTAGATCAGCACTCCTCTGAGATGCTTTGTGGATACGGGCCCAGATATGTCGTTATTGTTTCTGTCTTTTCCAGTCATCCTCCCATCTGTACACCTCCCATCCTCATCTCCCTCCTGATCCTGCCTCTGAGACCACTAGTCCCCCTAGTGGTGGGAAGGAAGACGGCACCGTTACGTTCTGACTGGGGCCTATAAAAAAACACTAGATATAATAGGAGAGCGCAGACACAAGGTGTCACTTTTATGTGTGGTTCTATTCCTGCTGTCTTTACGAGGAAGTCATGTAACAAATGAGAGCTGACTAGATTCAATTCAGAGAATGATCGAGATCCGAGGAGGACAAATGCTTAATGCCAAGCTGTAATTGATCTCATTAAATAGACCTAAGCATCAAAGCACATCTAATCTGTTCACTATGACCACTGTCACTACTGTCCTCTGTAGCTCAGTTAGTAGTGCATGGCGCTTGCAACGCCAGGATAGTGGGTTTGATTCCTGGGACTACACATATGTAAAATGTATGCATGCATGACTGTACGTGGCTTTGGATATAAGTGTTTGCTAAATGGCATTTATTATATATTACAGATAAGAACAGGCTAAATTAGGATAACTATTCCTTTGTATGATTAGTTCTTCACTATGCCCACCACATTTCCAGGACTCAGGCTATGCTACTGTACATTGCTTTGATGAGATCTGGTCCCTCTTTCCCTCTATGATCAAATCCATTCAATCCACCATGTCCTCATCTCACACTGGCACTTTTAACAGCCTTAGCACCTGTGATCTGCGTGATGGATAAGCTGCCCTCTAGGTAAGGTTAATGGGGTTAAAGGGTGCCCGAAAGGTGCCACCACGCAAAGAGTTGAGAGGTCAGGGAAGTGCATCAGGGCATGTGAACTTTGACCCCCCTGTTTCAGTGTCATAGAGCAAAGGACAGCAGAGTACATCAGTCCTGCTCCTGCCTTTTCCATGCTAATTGGTCATTCCAGCCAAATCATTCTCTACTTGACTACAGTACACCTGTTCACCCCAATCCATTCTATAGCCCAAAAGGCACTGACGTGATTATGATTGCTGTAGCATCCTCAAAGGAATTGCCTTGAATGAGGCAATTTATGTTCATTGCCCTGTGCCCCACTCACACCTTAGCAGGTGTAATCCCTGTTCATAATAAAGGCAAAAAAGCATTGGGATTTAACATGTTTTTGGTTTGAGATCTCTCTCTCTCTCTTTCTCGCTCTCTTTCTCGTGTTTCATTTGAGCTTTCTCTCTCTCGTGTTTCATTTGAGCTCTCTCAATCTCTCTCTCTCTATTTCTCTCTCTCTCTTTCTCTCTCTCACGTGTAACGAGGGAATAGAGAGAGCGAAAAGAGCCAGACACTCAAAACGCACTGATGATAGATGTTGCTGGAACGCACCCGCCTGTTTTCGCTATTGTTTGAATACACAAGAGACTTGAGGGGAAAGTAACGACTTAAAAGAGAGAAAGAACATTATCAGGTCATCTGTCAGAGAGGAAAACATCTTTCACCACTTTAAAGTATTCCAGATTGTTGGTTGATACTCTACTGGCGGGACACACAGTAACTCAGTGTAAATTAGTGTAGAGCATTGAAATTAAGTCCAGAGCATAAAAATCAGGATTGGCATCAATTCGAATTGAAGGCGGTCAATTCATGAAGTGACAAAAAAATAATAATAATTGAAAGAAATTGCTTCTACTTTTCAGTTTGTTGGGAAGTCGTTGAAAATAGATGCCATTTTTCAATTATTGAATTGGAATTTCAGTTTACTTCTTGAATTGACTGCCCTCAATTCGAATTGACCCCAACCCTGATGAAAATAGCCACGACCTGGATGGAAGACAGCTCAGGAGATAGACTGAGAGAAAGACAGAAAAGGGGAGGCAAAACAAGAAAAAGGGAGAAATGTTATGATAAGACCGAAGAACGTTTGTACAACGTTACAGTATAAGATAGTGGAGAGTCATGTTGATTGTTGAAGAAGTAGTGGAGAGAAGCTAGAAGAATTCATATATAAATGTCATTGATTGCCCCTCGTCAATCCAACTAAAATGTCAAATATTGCAAATCAAATAACCTGTTCAAATGCACTTGTGTGCTAAATGACAATTTATTTAGAATTTTTCTTACAATCAGAATGTTCTTAAACTATGCCTGAGGATATGTTGACTAACCATGTGTATCACACAGTTTGTGTAACAAGTGTGAGACCCTGAACAGGATATTTAAACTGTAGGTCTAGGCAATCACACAAGCTCCCGGCTGCTACTGAAAAGACTGAGGATATATTCTCAGTTCGTCACACTGTGCCCAAGAACTGAGTTCACTGACTTCATGTCTGTCCCTAAAAAGAGAAGCGTTATCCTGAATGTACTCCTGAATGTATCTCCAGTCATACACACAGACTGAGATCTACATGTTGCAGTCGACTACAAACACTTGCAGTGTAGTGTAGTGTAGTGTAGTGTAGTTCACCTGATCTGTGATGTGCTGTGTCTTGTTGTGTAGTGTACTGTAGTTTCTGTAGTGAGAGTCTCTACTCCCTACAAGACATTGGGGGAGGAAAAAGTGTCTTCTTACTTGTGAAGAAGCTCTTGACCCGCAGGTAGCTGACACTGAGGCGCAGCACAGACAGTTTATCCAGCTTGGAGATGATGTCTGGGGAGAAGGGCAGCATACTGGCTAGTCGGTCCAGCTCCGCGTTCAGGCGGTCCCGATGCCTTTTGGACGGGTTGGACTTCTCACTCACCGTGGCTGGTTTCCTGGTGAAAACACAACGGGCATATTTTTGTGTCTGTTATTGTGACGGGTTGGTAGCGGTTTGATTCTAAAATATCTGTCAGGCTCAACTGTTAACAGAGAGATGTACTATGCTTTTGGGTGCAGTACGGTCAAGAGTTACGGTTGTAGGGGTCGTTGACACAGCAACAGAATATAAACAGGGAATCATTTTGTAAATCATTAAAATATACTTATATTCTTTGAAGAGTTTTATTAAAGCCATTTTTGATGACTCATTGATATAGTGAAACATGCAATATGTGAGGTCAATATACAGACATTTTTCATTCGGCAATTGCATACACACACACACACACACACGCACGCATACACGCATACACACACACACACACACACACACACACACACACACACACACACACACAGGGTAACAGCATTGCCAGTGTCGGACAATCAACAGCCACCAATCAATACTACCTCTAAGGGCTTGAACACACCAATAAAGTTTGCCTGCCAAGAGTGCTAGCGGACCGAGTGCAAACCGATTTTACATGCAGAATCGTGCGAAAATGACATCAGTCAGACGTCAACAGCACTCTAAACGATCGGTTGACAAACGGGAGATCCACATTTGGTGCGATGCGTGCGACCCTTAAGAGAACCTGTCCAGATGGGTTGATGGCCTAAAGCACCCCCTGTGCCTGTCCAGTGACTCAAATCACCACCCCAAACCATCTCGGTGGTGCCTGTCTCAGATCTCCACTGCATGGTGCCCCTACTACTGCCCCTGTCCCCTGGCTGAAACCTCTATCTCCTCCCTGCATCTGTCCTGGTCAACAGGAGAAAGAGAAGGTAGAGGCCATGTCAGCTGAACTCCCTCTCTGTTCAAAAGAGACTTGACTGTAAAACAGCAAAAAATGACAAAAAGATGTTGGTTCAATGTACAATTGTAAGGCAACCAGCTGCAATAGGATTGTGAGTTTGCGCAACAAAAATGTTGTTGAGCAAACTCACAATCCTACTACAGCTGGTTGTTTTGTTGAGCAAACTCACAATTATTTTGCATCTGGTTGCCTTACAATTGTACGTTGAATCAACATCTTTTTCTTTTTACAGTGCTGCATCCTTATGAGTCTGATTTCTGTCAGCTAGCTACCCCCTGACTCTCTTGCACGCAAACCCAGAGCTTCAATTAAACCAGTCACGCCACTGCTGTTTACTAGTCCAAATGGGATGTTCAACTGAAATGTGTTGTGTCAACTGTCATACTATTAAAGCAATGTAGATCATTGATTGAGATTAATTTCATATATATATATATATATATATATATATATATATATAATGTTCTCAAATTTGACATAAATTGTAGCTCACTGAACCCTGTGGTTGGATTCAACATTTAAACTGTTAAGTGCTACAGTAGCAGACAGCTAGCTTGGTTAGCCTATACAGTCTTTTTCTATGGCTAACATTTGAAACCATCAGGTTTCCTATCAGTCATTTTAACCTTGCCTCTCCTTTGAAAAAATCTAGTCTGGAACCACAAGCAAACACAATAATCTGCAAATGACTCAATTCAACCCAAGGCCATGTGAATATTCGATATGTAATCGCATAAATATGACAACAGCAAATCTATAACATCTTAAATTTGTCCAAACTTTTGCAAATCTTACTCATTTTGTTAAAAAAAAATGTCCAGTGTTTGGTGAAACACAGTAGCTAATGTATCTGCATGCTTCTGAAAAACGAAAATATCACACAAATAATAAACTACATTTTACTATTCGGCTGTCATGTAGGCTATCCCAACATCAAAAAAGTTTCTACAAACATCAGAAGTAGGAGAAAAATACACATAAAATCCATAAAACAAATGTCACCATGCGTCAAATATCAATGTTAGAATATTACGGAGAAACATGTGATTCTTAACTGTTTTTGAACGGGCTTCCTTCTTTTCCTGCCCGCATACATGCAGTCTCCCGGTGGTATCATCGTCTTGCGCTCCGTTAAGGTAACAGGTGCGCTGCAGAGAAGATGGAGAAAACTTTTCAGCGTCCCACATATGACATAGGCTACAAAAAGTTTAATGAACAGGCTAATGAACTCGATAAAGTAAATTATGTTAAAGTAGTTCATATAAGTCTAGTGATGCTATCAAGATCGAGTCATTTTTTAACTAGGCTACGTTGAGAGTTGAGACCGACTATTCCCATTAAAATAATCAATAAGAAAATTCATAGGAATAAAGGCATAATTATGTCCTAAACGGTTATAAAGACTGTCAATATTTTGTTTACACTGGTGAAACTTAAATATGATGAAAGCTGCCAAATGCATAGACAAGTCAAAGCCATGCTGCCAACATTCACTAACATTATTCGAATCAAATACATACATTATGAAGCCGAATAAAACGTTGAATGGCATTTTAAAATAGGCTACTTGGAACAAAAGGGATAAAACATCAAATCAAAACACTTACCAAGAAGGTCTGTCAATATTACTTAATTCCAGTATAATGTTAGATAGGTCATTCAAATTGAATGGGTCTATTATAGATGGCACTTCCTTCGTGAACAATAATAATTCCTCGAGAAAATACAGCAAACGTCTACCAGAGCTCTGAACTGATGTTTACAAAGCTCGAGGCAGATGTGGTTGATGCTTTATACCGAATTGAGTCGCCTTCACTTCCTCGCGTTTCAGGTGGCAGATTCCTCTGAATTACATGTCGAGCTCTTCGCACGCAACTGCCTCACAAACAGACTGCGCGCGCGCACACACATTTACACACACACACATTATGAGCAGCACAAGGGGAGGGATCTCACGCGAAGCACCACACTACAAATCTCTATGTAACAGGGAGATTTTTACTGTCGAGTGCCTGATGCGCTGTCCGAAATGGAAAGGATATCTGGAGCAAGCATTTAGGAAAAATATATTGCCACTGAAATATCCTTGGACATTTACCTGGAATCGTTTTGGATTCGCAAAACCACCTTTAATCAGTCAACTATTGCTGGATATATTATCTCCTCAACTTGGTTTGAATGGTGCGTTTGGCATTTATTCTAGGTTGTTTCATTCACAGGAGATACCAGAAGTTTTAATGTTGTACAGTAATGACTTCTTTTGTTTACTAGCCCATAAATAAGTGCGTGCTGTATGGTATTATGATGGTTTTAAAATGACCAAATAGTTTGAACCGGGACTAGGCTGTAGGCCCTATACGTCTTTGACGCAGCGAATGTAGGACAATTCCAACCAGTCGAGTTCAGTTAGCGATCACATTTTATCGCATTACGTCGCTGCCAGATGCTATGACATTTTCTGTAGTCTATACGTACATTTTAAGTAAATGTATTGCCCTTTTGTGTTCACAGGTTAATCTTTATGTAAGGCTATATAGTGTACAAAGAGACGGGTTGGAGGGAGCGGTGAGAGACTATCATTTTAGCTTAATTCAATTGATGTGGTTGTCATATGGGATCTATATAGTTTTTTATTATAATGTAATTGCTAGTTTATATTCACTGATGAGAACTTGGCTTTCACCTCATTTGTCAGTCATTTATGTAACTGACTGAAAACTGAGGCCTTTGATGTGATTAAAATATCTGAAACCAATTTTAATTGGCTCCCATGTTTCTTGTTCTTGACTTTAAAAAAAATAATCAAACACACAAATGTTCTAAATGTTATGCAAAGGGTGTAAATAACATACTCTCTCTCTCTCTCTCTCTCTCTCTCTCTCTCTCTCTCTCTCTCTCTCTCTCTCTCTCTCTCTCTCTCTCTCTCTCTCTCTCTCACTCTCTCTCTCTCTCTCTAGCTCACAACACACATGGCATTAATGAATGAAGCAACTGCAAAGTAGATGAACACAAACATCTGTAAAGCAGATTTCAGATTAAGCTTTATCCTCAAAAGGTTATCACACTGACTTATAAAACATGGAATCTGACTTCCCAGAAAAAAGAAAAATCCTTTGTAGAATGCACTTAGGAAGGCTTGCATATGGAATTTTTAAAAAGAGAAAGGAAACCCACAGAGTGGATGAATGAATGAAGGAGTCATTTTGTGAGGGTTCCACCACCATGTGTCTGTGTGATTTAAGTTGGGCTGGAGAGTGCTCCCTGCTTCCTTCCCATAGTCCCTTATGAAGAACTCTACTCTTGTGTGCTGGGGGAGCTCATGTGTGGCAAATGGGACTTGAGACTGTGCACTGGTGACATGGTACATGGAAGGAGTTCAATCCAACAGGATATAGAGCTGTGTTGGAGAGAGTGAGAGAGAGAGAGAGAGAGAGAGAGAGAGAGAGAGAGAGAGAGAGAGAGAGAAAGTAGGCTCAAAGAGGGAGCATGTAGGATAATGTACAAACCATTTAAACCATACCAGCTCACTTACTCTCCAGACAATGGTGTGCTTGACTGTAGTTCACATGCCTGCATATTATATCACCCTGGGGTGAGAGTGGGAACGTCTTCATGAAATAAAGATCTGCAACAGGAAGGACTTGGAGTGCAATGCTTGTCTTCTGTGAGTTAAATCATGATAGACATTGGCTTCAGGGTGGTTTCCAGATGTTGGCAGGGCCGGCTCCAGGCATAAGCGACATAAGCAGTCGCTTAGGGCCCCGACCCCCCAAAAAGAAAAAAGGTATTTTTTATTTTAATTATTATTTATTTTTTACTCAGTCGGAGTCTCAGCTTACTGCTGAGAATTAGAAAAGTAGAATACACAAGGTGCAAGTTCTGACATTTGGTTGTGCATCAGCAGTTTTTCTCTTGTTTTGTCAGCCATGTCAGCTAACCATTTTTAGATTGGTAAATTACTCTAGCCAGCCATCTAAAGTTGTAGTAATCAAGGCCAAATACTGACCGGGCACGCAGGACACATGCCCAGGGGCCCTGAACTCTAGGGGGCCCCCATTTATTTTGGTAGTCACTATCACTCATATATCATTAACATGGCATAAGTCATGGCAAAATGTGTAGAATTGCAGGAAATGTGTTATAAAATTGCTAAATGTTCTCGCTGCAATCAAGAGTGGGGCCACTAAAATGGGGGGACAACCAAATCTCGCTTAGGGCACGTAGACCTTGTGTGATGCATGATTTGAAGGAGTCAGGCGCAGGAGGGTAAATCACAGTATACAGAGTTTATTCCGTAATCCAGCATAACCAGTCCAGTGTGCAAAACAGGCGCACTGGAACGAACATGCACATGGGGAAAATACACCGGCAATACAAAATACTGAGCTCAACCGAGCTACTAATCCTCACAATGAACAATCACCCACAAGGACAAGGGGGCAGAGGGAACACTTAAACACATACTAATGAGGGGAATATGAACCAGGTGTGTGTAATTGACAAGACAAGACAAATGGAATGATGAGATATGGAGCGGCAGTGGCTAGAAGGCCGGTGACGATGAACGCCGAAGCCTGCCCGAACAAGGAGGGGAGGCAGCTTCGGAGGAAGTCGTGACACCTTGCTGTCGCTGGACTTGGGCCACATGCCGTGGACAGTTTTCCACTGTAGATTGCACTATATAAGGTGCAGTGTCTAGACCACTAAACAAACTTCACCTCACTCCCCTAAAGGTTGTTTGATGACATGTCTGCCTTAAAGTTCACTCTGGGCCTTCTGGCCCTGCTTGTGGCGGCCGCCTGGGCAGAGGAAGAGGAGCTCTCTGTCTCTGCTGCTGCTGGAGAAGGCCAACAGGGACGTTGTCCGTATCCACAGCGAGCCCATGGTGGTGGGTGACATCGCCTACAACAACGACGCTGAGTGGGACGCTGACCCCTGCACACCTTTTGGCTGCATGTGGCCCAAGTCCAGCGACAGCAAGGTTTACATGCCCTACACCATCGCCAATGGGTACTCCATCCCGAGAGAGGTCCATCATCGAGCGTGGTCTGCAGTCTTTTGCCAGCTTCTCCTGCATCAACTTCGTCAAGCGCACCAACCACAGAGACTACCTGTCCATCCCTCAAAGGGTGCTACTCCTACTTTGGTTGCCGCGCCAATGCCTAGACGTGTCTCTGGCACGTTCCGGGCTGTGTCTATCATGGCACCACCCAGCACGAGCTGCTTGCACGCCCTGAGCTTCAACCACGAGCAGACCCGCAACGACCATGACAACCACATCTGCGTCCTCCTGGAGAATGTCCAGTCTGGCATGGAGCACAACTTCAGGAAGATTGCCACTCTGAACCAGGGAACCGGCTACAACTACAACTCCATCATGCAGTACCACAAGTACGCCTTCTCCAAGAACAACAAGCCAACCATGGTGCCCATCCCCAACCAGAATGTGGAGATCGGCAAGGCCTCCCAGATGAGCCAGAGAGACAACAGGCTGTAGTGTTGAACAGACACCATCAGCCAGGTGATGACCTTGAGAAGTCAGGACGAACCCAAGAGGAGGATCCAAATTGAGGTTGAGTCAGTGACTCTGTGTTGAAATTAACACAGGGTGATGTTCAGTCAACCGGCCTTTAAATAAATTAAATACAAAAAAATACATTTAAAAAAATGTTTTCAGTCTTTGAAGAACAGAATAGAAATCAATAGAGACAAAAAGGTGTGGCCAGTATGATGCAAATAAACTTGAGTGAACTAATCACATTATTATTAATTTTTTTATATACTTAGGAGCAGATCCGCATATTATTACACCAGTTTTCATACTAAGAACAGAACGGCTCAATTGATATCACATGTTTAGTGATGTTCAGATGGTCCATCTACTGTGTTTTAGCCTGATTACTTTATAACCTACAATATCTGTCAGTCAGGGGTGATACATCAATGTTGTGGCAGGTGGAGCCAAAGGCCACAGTCAGTCGCTGCTATAGCAGGCTTTAGAATCAATGTACAGTAAATCCCATTACATCCCTAACCATAGTCCCTTTAAGATTAGTCTGGGCTCAAGCATCAGTAAGCTTGAGCAGTTGTAGCAGAAACATGCCTTTGCACGCAACCTGGTGAGTGCTCAGTGTATGGTTCAATACATGACATTAACCCATCTCATACTGCTGCCCCATTTTAAGCCAGCTGTCATCTGTATTGAATGGTGAAGGGCTTCATTGATTAAGCCCTCTATTTGCATTGCCATTGATTTCAAGCTGAATGTAGACACTCGTTGTGACAAAACATTGTTCTAATAAACATTTATGAACATTTACTGTCTCATCAATTGCAATGCATTGCAACTGCCATTCCTAGTGACCCACACAAGGGACTTCGGAAATTAACACCCATATTCGAAAACCCTTAACAACCCTGGAAGGTTCCATCACATCCGTATATGTTTCTAACACACTTTGACCTGAGATTGTAAAAGTGTCATTATGTTTCACTATTATTTTATGTAATATATTCTGTATATTTGCCAGTTCTGTCTTTTCCCCCCTTCCACCAATCCAAACAGAGTGTGAGTCAGAGCTCAGTGCATTGTGGGTTTTGACCTCATTTGCTCTTTGCTCTGAAAGCAGAATGGTCCATGCGATGGCAACCATTGGACAACGACAGTTGTGTAATCCTGTTTTGGAGGGGGTGAAGATTATGTCAGCAGACCACTGCATGCTGTGACGTGATAGACACACACACACACACACACACACACAGTAGGGTCATTTCAGGATTTTAGGGAAAGGCCGTAGCGTAATCCCATTCTGGGAATATTATTTCAGCAGAGTTCTCTCTGCATCATCGTGCTGATCTAGTATCACCCTATAGCATTTCCCAAACTGTAGATCGGGACAGGGGTCCAGGTGGGTTGTGCACGGAATGACATTTTTGTTGCATTGCAAAACATGTATTTATATGAAATACATTTTTGGGATGGAAAACGCTTTTAGTGTAAACTGCCCTATAGGACTCACATAAGTGAATGCAGCAGCCTTGGGCCTGACATCTATCACTGTCCAGTGTAACTGATTGATTTAATATATTAGATAATTAAAAGTAGTAGGCTGCTCCAGTCGCAGACAGCAGCTAGGTAGACATTCTCTCCAGAACGAGTAAGTCAACATAGCATTATTGTGATGGGACAGGACCTATATTTGTTATGCTAATGTTGACTTACTCATTTAGGGAGCAGTTATAAAGAACAACAACATAACCTGAGAAACTTGAGGCAAACATAGAGGCATTTCTTCGATTTTCTTAAATGAAAAGTTGACCGCAGCAAGCCAGAAGACATTGGTGACATTAACTAGGTTTCCATCCAATTGGCGACAGATTTTCATGTGAATATTCTAAAATATGCAAATGTTCCCACCAGAAATGTGTTTCCATCAAATGTTGCGGATAAAAGTCTATGCTGTGTGTGATGACGTAGTGCACATAAAAAGTACTTTTGTGGTCAAATTCATGCACCGAAAGAAATATACAAGTTAAATCAGTTTCCATCGCATTTTCAACTCTACTGATGGTTTTGGCACATTCGCTCTCTACCCAACAGCTCGCAGATACAGTCCAAGTAATAATGAGATTATTATGAACAAAATAATTTTTATTTGTTAAACGCCAGCCAAGCAACGATCATCATGTCACCAGAATAAGACCCTCGATTTTATTGGAAAGGAGAATCAAGCTCATCACCGTACACTTTCCCCACCCTGTGGTTCATCATAATTTACAGTGCCTTCGGAAAGTATTCAGACCACTTGACCTTTTCCACATTTTGTTAGGTTACAGCGTTATTCTAAAAATGATTAAATTGTTTTTTTCCCCCTCATCAATCTATTCACAATACCCCATAATGACAAAGCAAAAACATGTTTTTAGAAATGTTTGCTAATTTATAAAAAAATATATATATATATATAAAATGTATGTAAGTATTCAGACCCTTTACTCAGTACATTGTTGAAGCACCTTTGGCAGCAATTAAAGCCTCGAGTCTTCTTGGGTATGATGCTACAAGCTTGGCACACCTGCATTTGGGGAGTTTCTCCCATTCTTCTCTGCAGATCCTCTCAAGCTCTGTCAGGTTGGATGGGGAGCGATGCTGCACAGCTATTTTCAGGTCTCTCCAGAGATGTTCGATTGGGTTCAAGTCCGGGCTCTGGCTGGGCCACTCAAGGACATTCAGAGACTTGTCCCGAAGCCACTCCTGCGTTGTCTTGGCTGTGTGCTTAGGGTCATTGTCCTGTTGGAAGGTGAACCGTCGCCCCAGTCTGAGGTCCTGAGGGTCTGGAGCAGGTTTTCATCAAGGATCTCTCTGTACTTTGCTCCGTTCATCTTTCTCTCGATCCTGACTAGTCTCCCAGTCCCTGCCGCTGAAAAACAACCCCACAGCATAATGCTGCCAACACCATGCTTCACCAAAGGGATGGTGCCAGGTTTCCTCCAGATGTGACGCTTGGAATTCAGGCCAAAGAGTTGAATCTTGGTTTCATCAGACCAGAGAATGTTTAGGTGCCTTTTGGCAAACTCCAAGCGGGCTGTCATTGTTACGGTCCGGCACTGTTGGTCCTGTTCCTGCTGGTTTTCCTTTCCCTTTTTCCCTGTGTGTGTTGTTTGTGTCTGTCTCCCCCTGCTGTGCAGTCCAGAGGATCTAGGTCAGGGGGCGTGGCCATTCTCTCACAAGATCAGTTACATCCAGCTGCAGCTCGTTGTCAACAATCAACCAGCAGTTATCTACCCGGGCTGGACACCTCTCCAGCGCCAGTTCGTTCCTACACTACCTGTGATCCCGTCTGTTCCTGCTGCCTGCCTACCTGCCATTCCCACGCCGCAACCTGCTCATCTGTTGTCTGATATCCTCGTCATCCAGCTCTCCGGACTACTGGCTCTCCCCCCCACTCAGCTCCTACCCCGGTCTGAAGCTATTCCACCCTGAACTGTTTCTCTCTGCCAATTCACGCTGAATAAACGACATCCTAATTCACCCTCTGTTGTCCGTGTGTCCGTCTCTGCACCTGAGTCCCCCACCAAGCCTAATAGTCATGTGCCTTTTACTGAGGAGTGGCTTTCTTCTGGCCACTCTACCATAAAGGCCTGATTGGTGGAGTGCTGCAGAGATGGTTGTCCTTCTGGAAGGTTCTCCCATCTCCACAGAGGAACTCTAGAGCACTGTCAGAGTGACCATCGGGTTCTTGGTCACCTCCCAAGGCCCATCTCCCCCGATTGCTCAGTTTGTCCAGGCGGCCAGCTCTAGGAAGAGTCTTGGTGGTTCCAAACTTCTTCCATTTAAGAATGATGGAAGCCACTGTGTTCTTGGGGACCTTCAATGCTGCAGACATTTTTTGGTACCCTTCCCCAGATCTGTGCCTCGACACAATCCTGTCGCGGAGCTCTACAGACAATTCCTTCGACCTCATGGATGCACTGTCAACTGTGTGAAAGGTGTGTGCCTTTCCAAATCATGTCCAATTAATTGAATCTACCACAGGTGGACTCCAATCAAATTGTAGAAACATTTCAAGGATGATCAATGGAAACAAGATGCACCTGAGCTCAATTTCGAGTCTCATAGCAAAGGGTCTGAATACTTAAGTAAATGTGATATTTCCGGGGTAAACCTCTTTTCGCTTTGTCATTATGGGGTATTGTGTGCAGATTGCTGAGGATATTTTTTTATTTAATCAATTTTGAAAAATGTATGCACTCACTAACTGTAAGTCGCTCTGGATAAGAGTGTCTGCTAAATGACTAAAATGTAAAATGTAGAATAAGGCTGTAATGTAACAAAATGTGTAAAAAGTCAAGGGGTCTGAATTTTTTGGGGGTCAACATTTGGAAAGATTACCGACAAATTTGCTGTTTCCATCAGCCCTGTCATAAAAAATGTTTTATTAAACACGTACTCGCATAAAAAGGTTGGATGGAAACCTGGTTACTGTCTTCAAAGAATGTGTTACTTAACACATTGTCCTCCGAAACCTTTGAACAAAAATGTCTAACTTCTGTAAAAGTCCACATTTCCAGAAACAACCAGAACTTGCAAGCCAGTCGTCCACGGGTCAGCAGCAGACTTGAAAAGGTTTAACTGGAGCTGAAAGGTCAGCGAGAGGTTGTCCACTTCCTCTTCCCTTCCTCTCTTTAATCTATTCAGTCACACAACGCAGTAAAAGAGGCCTGTATGCAAACTCACATCAACCAGCACTCAGCAGGAAACAGTTGGAAGAGAATGTACATTATCTTGTATCTTTAGTCTATATAGCCTCTGTTCTATTTCTCAACCTTTTTAGTTCCGTTTTATGAGTCAGAGTCTTTGACCTCACATGTCAAAATTAGTAGTGCACACATGACTTAGAACAAGATAAAGATCAAGACGAGAGATTCACAACCAAGGACGATGGACAGCAAAGCAGCAAAGAATGACTTGTGACATCTCACAAAGTATTCACAGCCTCAATGATATCCTTTGAAAGAATGAAAACAAACAAAATATCCACAGTACATTTATAAACTGATATTATATTCTACAGGCTTGTGATTGACCAAATGTGCCAGGAGAAACATAGTGGAAGTAAATCTCTAGATATAAGGTTAATGGGTTCAGTAAGAAACCGGAGGGCATACACACTGTAGAGACTATAGACCAAGGCTTTTCACTTCAAATTTACATTGAATAAACACCATTGGAATGACTAAAGAATAACTGACTAAATACGAAGATAAAATTTTTTATTTGTATTGTTACCTTTAAATAGTTGTCAGCATGTCGTACTGTATGTTTGCACACTTCTCTTTCATCTCTTCTTGTGTTGCAAGCCGGTTGCACTGTTTTTAATGGATCTAAGCTACCCTACCAAAGACATGGCACTGACATGTTTTGTCTCACACGTTATCATCAAACAGACCACTGCATGCTGTGAAGTGGTACACGCACACGCTACAGGCTTTAAATATTTTGCCTCAAGTGCTGTACGGCAACTCTCACTTACACACACACACACACACACACACACACACACACACACACACTAAAGGCTTTAAAGCTTTGGTTTTAACTACATTGTCTAGTCCTGCCAGTGGCAGCCAGGCGTGATAATAGAGGGGATCTGTTATTCACAGGGTGTCTGTTTGGACATAGCACCGGGCCAACATGCTAGGCAGTGCTCTGAGTACCTGGCACAAAGAGTACCTGGAACCTTTCAACACATTACTGTATACTGCTGCTGTGAGATTCCAATTTGCTCTACATGTCACCACCCTAACCTCTTTTAATATTTTGCATCCCTAAAATCACAAAACACCGTAATAGTGTTTGTGTGTGTGTGTGTTGTATTTTCTTCTGTCTGTCCTATAGTGTGAGATTATGACTTCAATAAAGAACACACCTCTATTACATTTGATAATTGTCCATGTGTGTGTGTTTCATGCACACACACATGGACATGTGCTCCAAGGGGCAGTTTAGGTCATAACTCAGAAAGAAGAACCTAGGCTCCTGGGTCCTGACCCAGACAGACACCCAGTTTCCTTCCATCAGCACATTTTGCACTGACACACAAGACGACTTCCCCTAGTGGGTGACATCTTGGATCAAGTCGGAGGGGTCCTCCCGGTAGTGAAGTTGTAAATCTGGCAAATGAAAAACAAATGTGAGCCAACAATTAGAAAACTAAACAAACTCAAACAGGGATTGAAGCAATTAAAGGAAGATCCGGTGATGATTTGGAGCAGTGGTTATATGTCTTAATAAACTGGTTTATCAATTTTATATCTGATATATTACCAGCAGAAGATCTGTCTCAGTTACATTTTAGCAGACGCTCTTATCCAGAGCAACTTACAGTTAGTAAACACATATATATATTTTTATACTGGCCCCCCGTGGGAATCGAACCCACAACCCTGGCGTTGCAAACGCCATGCTCTATCAACTGAGCTACATCCCTGCCGGCCGTTCCCTCCCCTACCCTGGACCAATTGTGCGCCACCCATGAGTCTCCCGGTCGCGGCCGGCTGCGACAGAGCCTGGATTCGAACCAGGATCTCTAGTGGCACAGTTAGCACTGCGATGCAGTGCCTTAGACCACTGCGCCACTCAGGAGTATATGAATAAAACGTAAATGTTGGAATTAAATGGTTGGTGTATACTATGTCAATCTATATTACACAGAAATAACAACTGGCTCTTAAAAAGTAATGAACTACATAGCAAGAAAATAAACTTTGAGCAGTGACTCATTACATTTGTATCCCATATGTCAGGAAGAAGCTAACTCATTCCAAATGTTTCTTGAACGTCAATGGGGTCTTACCTCGCAAGATGATTTTGCATCCAAACGCACCAGAAGCTGAATGCTCAGAAGGAAACGCTTTCGACACTAAGTAATTGTTTTAATTCAACACAACAGGCCATAATAGTATCCGTGTTGTCTGAGAGTAAGGCATCTCAAACAATGAGACATACTGTAAGTGAAAACATACCAGTAATCAGTATTAGGGTAACACTTTATAACAACTTTCATTTAAAAAATAATTAGTAGGCCTATTTCATGAATTTGTATTTCATTATTTGTACATATTTATAAACATTTATGAGCATGTATAAGGGTCGTTCCACGAAATTAGTTCATTTTTTGTCCCTTTTATATTTTAAGTAGAAATTGTGCACCAATATAGAATTTTTAAAGCCTGTTGGATTAAATGAAGTGCCCTTTAATATAGAACACATGGAGAATACAATAATAAAAAAAAAAGGAATAAAAGTTTGCTAAAGTGCCAAAATTCAGCATTTTGACATGTCCCTCCATCAACACTGTGTCACTTCTAGGAAGATTTCAACCCACTTAATCAAAAAATTTATCCACGATTCACCATCATTGTAAAGCCCTAGTTATTTTTGTTGCTTTGACAAAGTAATCTCTGAAGATTATTATTTATTTCATGTGATTAGGGATTAATTTACGTCTGTCCCTCATTTTAAGGTGAACCCTGTTACGTGAACTGAACTCTTGTTTTAATATGGTGAAACTATTCCTTTTAAAATATTTTTTTCAAAAGAAACATTGAACATCTAATAGTCAAATCAGAGTGTAAAAGCAGGTGAGCTGATTCTACTCTTTTTGTCCATTTTGTGGTGTTTTGTGGCGTAAAACTGAGCGGTCGAGCATAACATATCAACCCTGTTACCCATTGGCTAGAAATGTTTTAGCAATAATCTTTGGGGGGTGAAGCTTGCATTCAATTGCCACTCCCTGTTGCACACAGCAAGCTTCCATTCCCCCTGTCACGAGGAGATTTATGACTGATTTAAGATGAAATCGTCAACCTTGTGTCACGATCGTCGTAATGAGTGGACCAAGGTGCAGCGTGATATGCGTACATCTTTTAATTAGTACTTTACCAACACGATACAACAACAAAACAACAAAACGAAACGTGAAGTCCTCGGTCATAAAACACAAACCTAAACGGAACAAGATCCCACAAATGACAAGTGCACAACAGGCTGCCTAAGTATGGTTCCCAATCAGAGACAACAAGACACAGCTGCCTCCGATTGGGAACCACCCCGGCCAACACAGAAACACACGATCTAGAAAAGAACACATAGAAAACAAAACATAGACACTACACATATAAACTAACACCCTGGCTCAACATATAAGAGTCCCCAGAGCCAGGGCGTGACACCTTGTTACGGTCAACCCTGTTACTTCGTTTGGCACTTAATAGTCATTTTTTTATTTAACCTCTTGAGATGGGAAAACATGTTTTTTATGAATTTGAACATGACCATGTTAAAATTAGGTGAAAGTTTTTATTTTACCAAGTTGCACTTCTCAATAGGCACCGAATTAGCGGAACAACCCATAAGCATTATAAGCTTTGCAATTTATAAAAGTTTATAGTATAAAACATGTATACAAATTTAGCTAGAATGTTTTTTTAAATGAAAGTTGTTATAAAATGTAACATTATTTCCATATGGAATCTCTCATATGGAAATGACAAAAAAAATATGTTGGAGGGGTCAGGCAGTGACTAAAGCTATATGTAAGGTAACACTTTACTAAACTTCAACAAATGCAAAGACTATGTTATAACCTGACTACAATGAATGAAACTCGAACTTCAAGTCAGGTAGAAAAGGTGACTTACGAAACACGTTAAAACTCTCATACATACAGTCAGATTATTCAAATGCCCTTGAAAAACAGTAACAATAGCAACAGTGACTGAAAACATGGCTCCCAATCAAGCTGCTTTAGATGCAGAAAATTGCTTACACATCTTATACAGCGATTGGAGCCCAAAATGCAAGGACAAACCTCAGAGGATACATCCCCACAAACTGTGTGTCAGAGATTGGGGTATCCACAGCAGTGGTCTGCACCTTTCCAAAACCCACCATCACGTCCATGCCCATGCATACTGGCTCCATACACTGGAGAGAATCCATACTTCTGTTTAGTCAATGAACCACACATAGGACAAAGGGCATATGATGCCAAGAAGGCCATAGGCTTAAAGCAATGATTGGCACTGTCCTGTCCATAATCCATTGCTATTGTCCTCCAACTAAGTCAGCATGAAGTTAAAATGAAGCCCCATGTTTTCATTGCTGTGCTTTATCCCATTTCACATGTTGAAATGTTTTCAATTTACTACTAGACCACCTTTTCATCAGAATTGCATCAACTATTTTTCTATTCATCAACAACTTGCACATTAATGAAGGCTGTTTTTAGCATTTTAACAAGTGAAAGGCCCTTGGGAATAGTAATGCCTAAGTTGAAAGGCAATAGAAGGTTTTATTGATTCAAGTCCTCCATCTAGTGGGCATTAATGGCCACACAGTGCAAAGATTCAGTAGGGTTTATCAGTCATGTCTTCGATAAATTCTTCAACCTGAATTCGCCCAATTATGCTTGGCTATGAATTAAAGCTACTTGTACATTTAATTGACATACATTCCCATGTTACATTACAGATAGGCGTAGGCCTACTTTACCAAAGACAGGATGTGATCTCATAAGAAATGACTGAGCACTTTTATCCCTCTCTCTTTAAATACTGGCTTAAATAACTGATATATCACAAGGATATACTACTTCATCATTGTTTGCATGCTAACAGTCCAAACAGGTAGCATCATCGAGCTAACTAGTTAAGGGACATAACTTCAAGTTTGACATATATAATGTCTCTACGTTATATATGTCTAACTTGGAGTTAAGTGCCTTAGCTATGAGCCAATGAAACAATACTATTGTTGATTCTTCTAAAGCTGATGACATCCATCATAATTTCCCTCATCCCTACACGAAGCATACGTATTTCATCTACTACATATGTCCGTCATACGTTTTTTATTTTCTATATTTTATCATCCAATTGCTACACTACTATAAAAACATAATTTTGATTAATGAAGCATGCACAATTAATGAAGCAAGTTGAGGAGACTAAACTGCTTGGAGTAACCCTGGATTGTAAACTGTCATAGTCAAAACATATTGATGCAACCAACAGTAGCTAAAATGGGGAGAAGTCTGTCCATAATAAAGCGCTGCTCTGCCTTCTTAACAACGCTATCAACAAGGCAGGCCCTACAGGCCCTAGTTTTGTTGCACCTGGACTACTGTCCAGTCGTATGGTCAGATGCCACAAAGAGTGACTTACGATAATTACAATTGGCACAGAACAGGGCAGCACGGCTGGCCCTTAAATGTACACAGAGATCTAACATTAATAATATGCATGTCAATCTCTCCTGGCTCAAAGTAGAGGAGAGATTGACTTCATCACTACCTGTATTTGTGAGAAGTATTGACATATTGAATGCACTAGCTGTCTATTTAAACCACTAGCACACAGTTCAGACACCCATGCATACCCCACAAGACCTGCCAACAGAGGTCTCTTCACAGTCCCCAAGTCCAGAACAGACTATGGGAGGCGCACAGTACTACATAGAGCCATGTCTACATGGAACTCTATTCCACATCAAGTAACTCATGCAAGCAGTAAAATCAGATTTAAAAAACGGATACAAAGTACACCTTATGGAACAGTGGGGACTGTGAAGACACACACACACAGGCACAGACACACGCATACACACACACATGGATTTTGTGTTGTAGATATGTGGTAGTTGAGTAGTGGCCTGAGGGCACACACTTAATGTATTGTGAAGTCTGTTGTGAAATGTATTGTAATGTTTTTAAAATTGTATATATCTGCCTTAATTTTTTCTGGACCCCAGGAAGAGCAGTTGCTGCCTTGGCAACAGCTAATGGGGATCCATAATAAATAGAAATACAAATACAAAAAACGTTCTGTAGAAAATGTACCTTTATCTAAAAAATATATTTTTTCCATAAAAAACTGTATAATAGTCTTCCTCTTCTTCTTCTTCTTCTTCTTGTAACCTGTGGCCAGGTATCAGAATGGGCTCATGTCTCGTATTGTATTTTCCTGCAACGATTGTATTGGCTAAAATCAACCGTGTGCACGCAGTGACAGCCAATGAAACGTCTGCTTCCGCATTCATCAAAGTCTCCTGCGAATCAGTAGAACTTTACATATAGCGTTTTGGGCATGTTGTTGAAGCTTGGCTGTAAATTAGATACGAAATATTTGATGTAAATAAGGGTGTATTGATTTCAATATAGGCGAAACAATTGAGGATTAAGAGTTCGGAATTGTTTCACTACCATCATTTGTAGCTCTATTTCGAAATGCCGTTTGGGTGAGTATAGCTGCAATTATTTCAAATTTGTTCTAGCATAGGCAAACTTACTAACTTTTCTCACAACGAATTGTCCCCGATCAGTAAGTACGTCTATTATAATCACTCAGCTGCTTATGTTGTGGAAAATATTTTTGCATACTTATGTTATCAAAACTGCCATAGCCTGGCTTGTTGGCATTTTTGTGGATAATGACCTACATTTCTCTATTGTTAGCTTAACAGTGGTTTGAAAATTGTCTTAACATTTAAATTCGTTATCCTTGTGTGTAGAGTTGTTCCGCACTTCTTTATTATCAGTGGTCCACACCCTATGGCCTGCTGAGTCATTGCAGAGGAAAAACGTGATTTCTCTCAATGTCTTAGAAATCTCTTCCGGAGACCATGGTCATCCACAGCCAGACTTGATGACAAAACAGTACTCATAACTGGGGCCAACACTGGTATTGGCAAAGAGACAGCGCTGGACCTGGCAAAGAGAGGTAGGCCTACAGTGATACATAAGCCATGGTGATATTTCCATACAGGAATGTGTTGTAACAATTATGCAACATGTTTCACCATGACCTGTTGAATGAGTCTTGGGCTATTTCTCAATTGGTTGTTCTTGATTCCTCAAATCCTCTCTCCTTGCCAAAATGCTTTGGAGCCCATGCTTTCTCATGTACGTTGGGATGCCAAGCAGTAAAACACATGATTGACTAATCAATTGATCATAGTTTGCAATTTGTAGAATCAGTTGTGTTACAGGTTCTCATCAATTTGCTAAAGATTTTATGTAAATCAGAAAACAACACGCAGTAGTAACTGTAGTAGTATATCAACATTTGTCCAACATGGCAGCAGGGGTGTTGTGCTGCCGGAGCGCGGAGGAGTGGAGCTGGTAAAACTATTTTTGGAAAATTTAATTCTGATACATTCTAAATAAATTATATTAATTACCACGAAAAATCCATGAAAAACAATAGAATGACAAACCAAATATGTGTAGTAGCCAAGGAGCTTGACCCTCTGCAAGTTGCCCTAGTCCTGCTTGGGATATTTAGCCTAAATTGGCTATTGGTTGAGACCAGAGGAGGTTGCTGAGGGGAGGACGGCTCATAATAATAGCTGGAACGGATCGAATGGCATCAAACACATAGACACCATGTGTTTGGTACCATTTCACCTATTCCGCTCCAGCCATTACCATGAACCTGTCCTCCCCAATTAAGGTGCCACCAACCTCCTGTGGTTGAGATGCAGGGTCCGTACTAGCTTGGTATGTCAGGGTGGGCAATTGGAAATGTGAATTGGGCCAAGTTGAAGGTAAAAATGCATTTAGGTTATAGTTTAAGATGCGTGAATACACCACACCAAAAGGTTGATTTTATGGCTGTTTTAAAACTAATTTCTAGGTAGTAATGATTTATGTTCACTTCCTTTCAGCACCAGGAAGGGGGCTCCAATCGCTTAAAAAGACATCTCATCAAGATCTGTTGTCTACGCCTAATAGTCATACTCATCTTATTATTATTACAATTACAAATATATAATCACTTCTAACGATGGTGCTCATTTAGTAAAATTAGATCAAAGCTGAATCAATGTCTCGCACGATAACATAATGATTCATTAGCATTTTACATAACATAACTGAATATAATAGCATAGCATAGTATGGTAGGCCTATAACGTTACTGTTACAGCAAAAAACCCTCCTCATTTCTAATGAGATTTTAAGATGGTTAGCTGAAGCTGAATAGTTTTCCCATGCGCCTGTTGTGGGTTATGCATGGTTGTCTGAGCTGTGTGCTAGTAGTTTAAACAGACAGCTCAGTGCCACTAGGCAGGATATACAGTGCATTCTGTAAGTATTCAGACCCCTTTTTCCACATTTTGTTTCCCTCAACCTACACACAATACCCGATAATGACAAAGCGAAAACAGGTTTTTAGACATTTTTGCAAATGTATTCAAAATAAAAAACAGATGCCTTATTTACATAAGTATTCAGACCCTTTGCTATGTGACTCGAAATTGAGCTCAGGTGCATCCTGTTTCCATTGATAATCCTTTATGTTTCTACAACTTGATTGGAGTCCACCTGTGGTAAATTCAATTGATTGGACATGAGTTGGAAAGGCACAAACCTGTCTATATAAGGTCCCACAGTTGACAGTGCATGTCAGAGCAAAAACCAAGCCATGAGGTCGAAGGAATTGTCTGTAGAGCTCCGAGACAGGATTGTGTTGAGGCACAGATCTAGAGAAGGGTACCAAAAAATGTCTGCATCATTGAAGGTCCCCAAGAACACAGTGTCCTCCATGATTCTTAAATGAAAGAAGTTTGGAAGCACCAAGACTCTTCCTAGAGCTGGCCGCCCGGCCAAACTGAGCAATCTGGGGAGAAGGGCCTTGGTCAGGGAGGTGACCAGGAACCGATGGTCACTCTGACAGAGCTCCAGAGTTCCTCTGTGGAAATGGGAGAACCTTCCAGAAGGACAACCATCTCTGCAGCACTCCACAAAATCAGGCCTTTATGGTAGAGTGGCCAGACGGAAGCCACTCCTCAGTAAAAGGCACATGACAGCTCACTTGGAGTTTGCCAAAAGGCACCTAAAGGACTCTCAGACCATGAGAAACAAGATTCTCTGGTCTGATGAAACCAAGATTTAACTATTTGGCATTAATGCCAAGCGTCACGTCTGGAGGAAACCTGGCACCATCCCTACGGTGAAGCATGGTGGTGGCAGCATCATGCTGTGGGGATGTTTTTCAGCGACAGGGACTGGGAGACTAGTCAGTATCGAGGGAAAGATGAACGGAGCAAAGTACAGAGCGATGCTTGATGAAAACCTGCTCTAGAGCACTCAGGACCTCAGACTGGGGCGAAGGTTCACCTTCCAATAGGACAACAACCCTAAGCACACAGCCAAGACAACGAAGGAGTGGCTTCGGGACAAGTCTCTGAATGTCCTTGAGTGGCCCAGCCAGAGCCCGGACTTTCTGTGCAGCGACGCTCCCCATCCAACCTGACAGATCTTGAGAGGATCTGCAGAGAAGAATGGGAGAAACTCCCCAAATACAGGTGTGCCAAGCTTGTAGAGTCATACCCAAGAAGGCTTGAGGCTATAATCGCTGCCAAAGTACTATCATGGTCCAAACACACCAAGACAGTCGTGAAGAGGGCACGACAACGCCTATTCCCCCTCAGGAGACTGAAAAGATTTGGCATGGGTCCTCAGATCCTACAGCTGCACCATCGAGAGCATCCTGACTGGTTGCATCACCGCCTGGTATGGCAACTGCTCGGCTTCCAACCGCAAGCCGCTACAGGGGGCCAAGCTTTCTGCCATCCAGGACCTTTATACCAGGCGGTGTCAGAGCAAGGCCCTAAAAATTGCCAACGACTCCAGCCACCCTAGTCATAGACTGTTCTCTCTGGTACCGCACGGCAAGCGGTAACGGAGCGCCAAGTCTAGTTCCAAAAGGATTCTTAACAGCTTCTACCCCCATGCCATAAGACTGCTGAACAGCTAATCAAATTGCTACCCGGACTGTTTGCATTGACCCCCCCCCCCCGCCCCTTTTTTTTACGCTGCTGCTACTCGCTATTTATTATCTAATATCTATGCATTGTCACCTTACCCCTACCTACATGTACATATTACCTCAATTACCTTGACTAACCTGTACCCCCGCACATTGACTCGATACCGGTACCCCCTGTATATAGCCACTTTATTGTTGGTCTTTAATTTTTACATTAGTTTATTTAGTAAATATATTTATTTAGTTAACTCTTATTTTTCTTAACTGCATTGTTAGTTAAGGGCTTGTAAGCATTTCACGGTAAGGTCTACACCTGTTGTATTCGGCGCATGTGACAAATACAATTTCATTTGAGTAAAGGGTCTGAATACTTATGTAAATGTGATATTTCTGTATTTTTTTATGAAGACATTTGCTACAATTACAAAACCTGTTTTTGCTTTGTCATTATGGGGTATTGTGTTTTAGATTGAGGATTTTTTTTTAAAATCCATTTTAAAATAAGGCTGTAACATAACAGTGGAAAAAGTCCAGGGGTCTGAATACTTTCCAAATGTACTGTATGCTTTGATTGAAACAAAATACAAGCAAGGCTAATAGTTTAACTCCATCTGCTCTAATTCGCTCACGAAACAGTAATTGAAGAAGATATAAATGCATATTCCCATGAAACTGATTGAGATCAATCAAATGATTGGCATAGAGATGCAGTTTGGACGTTTCACCGGTTAAACGTGAAGTATTATCATTCACGATTGACAGTGATGATGGCCAATTTTGAAATTAGGTTTTACAAATGTGAAGGTTTTAAAAATATCACATTTTCTTGAGACAATATGTGTGGGCATCAGGGGCGGTGTGTTCAATAGGGCGATATGGGCGACGCACTGCCAAACGGGAAAAGGAAGGGATTTTTTTTCTAATCAATTATATCACGGCAACAGTAGTTATCAGTGTTGTAATGTCCAATCAGGCTAAAGTCGTACTTCAAATGGCTCCCCCCCCCCTTTTGGGGCGATTTCAGTCAGGTTGAAAATCGCCCAGAAGTCTGTCATAGACTCCCATGTAAAATCTATTTTTTTCAAATTTCAGAGCTTTCAATACAATCTCTATGGGTGTCTGAGGGCTTGCACTTACGCGCTTTCGTCATACGTAACGTAACCATGAACGTAACTAAGAAAAGAGCGGATTGTGTCTTTGAAAGAAGTTCCTTTTTGTCGGCGAACAAATGAAGATAAATTGGCAACGAAACAATTAGGACCTCCCAGACCAAATGTAATAATTCAACAGGTTTCTACTAAAGGCGGAAAGTCCTACACCCGAGGATTTTCCAAAAATTGGTACTAACGAAAAAGAACATTGCCACTCAACTGGATGAGGGATACAGGCTAGCTGTCCGCCGCCACAACGATGAGGTTAGTGTTGATAATCACAAGTTTACTGGAGAACTGAGACCAAGTAGAGACTTTGGACAGGGTGGATATGGTATAATAAAGGCAGTTTATTCAGAGGTAAAGATATCTGGAATCGCGTGCACGGACCCGTTCGTCAAACTCTTAGGGAGCTATACATTAAGCCCCATTACTTACCATATCAGATAAGAGAAATTGCTGCAGCTACATATATTTTACATCCTGGCCCTACATAGTTCACTATTTGCATCACTTACCAAAATATTACATGTGGTCATATATGCTTGGAAAGTGGAGATGCCATAGAACGTCAAAAAAGTAAACATTGCTGGAGACACATTGCCGTTTTGGAGAAGACATCGCGTTTGCTAGCGAAGAGATTTGTTGTGGCAAATGAACTTGGGCTGGGAATTGCCAGGAACCTCACGATAAGATATATGCATTGCGAGTCTCATGATTCTATACGTATTGCGATTCGATACTGTGATTTTATTGCGCACCATATGTCTGTTGCAGAGGGATCAGAAAGCCATGAGAACGAGTTTTGATCAGTCATGGAAATAAAAGTGCTGAAAACAAATTGGCTCCCAATGTGAAAAGATTGAGAACAAGCTATGAAGGAACAATAATGGTGTTTTGGTGCAGGTACAGCCAACTAGCGCTAAAATATTGCGATATTGTCAATACAGTATATCGTAAAGTATCACTATGTAACTCGATTTCTTTCACCCCAATCCCTCAAATTAACGGTAAATAACTGAATTGTTTGCCCCACATTTAGCTAAGATGATTAGCTAGCCAGCTAAAATGTTTTATTTAGTTAGCAGTCGCATCTACAATAGTTTACTGTCAATAACATGTCTCCAAAAATGACGTGGTGTCTCCAATTGTGTTGACATTTTACAATTGCGATGCGCATCCATGAGTATCCACTTTCTGTAGCTCAGCTGGTAGAGCACGGCGCTTGTAACGCCAAGGTAGTGGGTTCGATCCCCGGGACCACCCATACACAAAAATTTATGCACGCATGACTGTAAGTCGCTTTGGATAAAAGCGTCTGCTAAATGGCATATTATTATTATTATTATTATTATTATTATTATCTGAAGAGAGCCCAAACATTGTGTGCAGACATTTTATGCAATAAATGAAGTAGGTTGAATCTAGTAGTTCTGATCTTCTGATTGGTCCTGATGAGTTGGGCGAGGTCCCCTCCAGGCTACTGTCACTGTTGCATTGGCTCTGAGTCGGGTTCTCTGTCTTCAAATGTTCAGCCTAAGAGAGGGGATTTTTGTGTGTGTGTGTGTGTGTTTAACAGTGATGATGTGTGTGTGTGTGTGTGTGTGTGTTTAACAGTGATGATGTGTGTGTGTGTGTGTTTGTGTGTGTGTGTGTGTGTCCTCAGAGCAAGAACTCGTGAGTTGGAAGAACTGAGAGGCCTATGGCGTGGGTGTTGTCCTTGGCCACCTGCTGACAAGGCTGACAAGATAGGACCCTTTTGTCCATTGTTATTGGATAGGAACAGAACTTATAACCAGCTCCTGACCTAAATAGATCTTAGCACAACATTTTACTCAACATATCATATTCCATATTCACTATAACAAATATATTTACTACGACATTAGCAAGAACCGCCACATCCTCAGCCGGCTAATCCAGTGTGTGAAGTTTTGCGGAGTGTTTGAGTTAGCTTTGCGAGGCAAAGATGAAACTGAGGGCTCCACCAACCCTGGTAAGCCAACACTTTTGAGATCAGTCAATAAATGCTTCTGGTATTGACTTATATGCTGCCCCTGTCTTCATGTTGTTGCTGGACATATCTTTTTTAAAATGTGTGTAGGTCACCTAAATCATCAGAAAAATTGCCCCCCCTGAGAATTTTTTCAGGAGCCGCCACTGGTGGGCATAGGTAGAGGATGCATTTTATGCATATTCTATAATTATATGCTATTCAATTGGCTACATCTGTCAGTACAAACTTTGAGGAAATTATGACACGTTTACTTTTTGTATTATTTATTTTAATGTATATTTCCTCACCTAAAAAATAGCACTACACCACTGCATAGAAGGTGATGCCAGACAGTCTTGTTGATGTTTGTGACTGTCCAGCAGGGGTTGCTGCTGTTTATTCTTTTACCCAGATATTTGTGGGATCCTTCCATTTTAGAATAAAAAAATGTATGTAGCTATGAATGTTCTGTCAATATCCTCCTGAAAAGCATGTATGATTGACATCCTGAGTTGAATTCTGATTAGGCTGGAATAATTTTCATCCACAATATTCCCCCAACAAATTTCTTTATAGGGGCCAGGATAATAATGGCCTGCAGAGACATGGAGAAAGCTGAGGGGGCCCTGAAAGAAGTTATAGAAGGATCTGGCAGCCAAAATGTTGTCATCAAGAAGCTTGATTTGTCAGATACCAAGTCCATCCGGGAGTTTGCAGAGACCATCAACAAGGGTAAGAGAAAGTAAGACGTGACTTGACACTTTTGTCAGTTGCTTAGTTACTCCACATGGTATCTCTATAGAGAAAATCAATTTGAATTCAATCACTTTTTGACAGCACCCCTTTTGATTTGAAAGAAACCTTCCATACATATTTGCCAATTTGTAGAAGTGCTTAGAAAGTTCATTTTTGGACCTGGATGCCAAAACATTCAATAAATAAAGGTGCTCAAAGTCGACACATTTTACGTACCCCACCATACCATGAGACATCCATGTCTCCATCACTGCAAAAGATAAACGGTTGAGGTTGATATCATTTAAAAGCTTACAAACAGGGTTGTCAAACTATTTTATAATTTCTGGAAAAAAATGCTTTTAATCAAAATTGTCATTCTTTATCTAAAACCGCGTAACAATATATATATTTTTTTATGTTCGGATATGTTGGAGCTTAGACCCTATTTTACATCAAGGTTTTTGTGTTGTGCCTGCCATTGGTTGAGAGACAACATGGTCTTGATACAGTGTGGGTGTCATGTTTTGGCTGGAAAATATAATTCCCATTTTAGTACATTTAAACTTTCAAATGGTACCACAGTGATGGTTGGAGGTCCACACATCAGATAATGTTGACCTGAATGGGAATATCTGTTTTAAATTATACTGTCTATCTTCCATAGGAAACCTATTGAAATCATAGAAATATAGATAATAGAATATACCATTTTAAGTTGACATTCAACGGTGGGTGGACCGGTGGTCATCTTTGAGGTACTTAGAAGTTAAAATGTCAATTTAATGTACAGTTGTGATCAAAAGTTTTGAGAATGACACAAGTATTGGTCTTCACAATGTTTGCTGCTTCAGTGTTATGAGATATTTTTGTCAGATGTTACTATGGTATACTGAAGTATAATTACAAGCATTCCATAAGTGTTTATGCAAAGAGTCAATATTTGCAGTGTTGACTGTTCTTTTTCAAGACCTCTGCAATCCGTCCTGGCATGCTGTCAATTAACTTCTGGGCCACATCCTGACTGATGGCAGCCCATTCTTGCATAATCAATGCTTGGAGTTTGTCAGAATTTGTGGGTTTTTGTTTGTCCACCCGCCTCTTGAGGATCGACCACAAGTTCTCAATGGGATTATGGTCTGGGGAGTTTCCTGGCCATGGACCCAAAATGTCGATGTTTTGTTCCCCGAGCCACTTAGTTATCACTTTTGCCTTATGGCAAGGTGCTCCATCATGCTGGAAAAGGCATTGGTCGTCACCAAACTGTTCTTGGATGGTTGGGAGAAGTTGCTCTCGGAGGATGTGTTGGTACCATTCTTTATTCATGGCTGTGTTCTTAGGCACAATTGTGAGTGAGCCCACTGCCTTGGCTGAGAAGCAACCCCACACATAAATGGTTTCAGGATACTTTACTGTTGGCATGACACAGGACTGATGGTAGCGCTTACCTTGTCTTCTCCGGACAAGGTGTTTTCCGGATGCCCCAAACAATCGGAAAGGGGATTCATCAGAGAAAATGACTCAGCAGTCCAATCCCTGTACCTTTTGCAGAATATCAGTCAGTCCCTGATGTTTTTCCTGGAGAGAAGTGGCTTATTTGCTGCCCTTCTTGACACCAGGCCATCCTCCAAAAGTCTTCGCCTCACTGTGCGTGCAGATGCACTCACACCTGCCTGCTGCCATTCCTGAGCAAGCTCTGCACTGGTGGTGCCCCGATCCCGCAGCTGAATCAACTTTAGGAGACGGTCCTGGCGCTTGCTGGACTTTCTTGGGCGCCCTGACGCCTTCTTCACAACAATTGAACCTGTCTCCTTGAAGTTCTTGATGATCCGATAAATGGTTGATTTAGGTGCAATCTTACTAGCAGCAATATCCTTGCCTGTGAAGCCCTTTTTGTGCAAAGCAATGATGACGGCACGTGTTTCCTTGCAGGTAACCATGGTTAACAGAGGAAGAACAATGATTTCAAGCACCACCCTCCTTTTAAAGCTTCCAGTCTGTTATTCTAACTCAATCAGCATGACAGAGTGATTTCCAGCCTTGTCCTCGTCAACACTCTCACCTGTGTTAACGAGAGAATCACTGACATGATGGCAGCTGGTCCTTTTGTGGCAGGGCTGAAATGCAGTGGAAATGTTTTTTGGGGATTAAGTTTATTTTCATGTCAAAGAGGGACTTTGCAATTAATTGCAATTTATCTGATCACTCTTCATGACATTCTGGAGTATATGCAAATTGCCATCATCAAAACTGAGCCAGCAGACTTTGTGAAAATTAGTATTTGTGTCATTCTCAAAACTTTTGACCACGACTGTACTGTTCTGACACGGTGGTGCACATGTAGCCTATAACCTGTTTTAGAGAAATGTCATCATTGAATATTGTAAGAGCTTTCATTGTCTGCTTATATGCCACCTTTATTTATCCCACGGTTCTGACTTTGTGTACAGGGAGTACACTGTAAGAACGGCCCATGTTCTGAATTCTGTCGCTGTACATTTCAAAAGTGCTGAACAAATAGTTATATTGACTACGTCCGTCCTAGCTCCCTCATTTAATGTCTTAATTACAGATTGCCTCTTATCCAATTGTCTTCCCCTTTTGCCATAGTTTGTACATCTCAATTGTCAGTAGAAACCACATTTATTTAAGCAAGTCAGCCATATCAGCTATGGTTTTTTTTAAGGCAGTAAATGAGGCTGAATGAACTGTTTCGCTGCCAGACAAGGCTCCGCTGATAGCCAGGTGGTAAGGTGTTGGGACACTGCTGTTGGGACAGCTTTATGTAGGCCCTACCAGTTTGTGGGCACAGTTTGTCACCGTTATAGTGCAATTAATGTGTTGTGTAGTGGCTTTGCTGGCATGCATCCCCCCGCCCAACTGTTTTTTTTGCCCCACCAAGATTTACATGCTAAAATCGCTACTGCAAACATGTATGGAAAGTTGTTTTAAATCCAAAAGGAATGCTGTCGAAAAGTGATTGAATTCAAATGGATTTACCCTATACTGCTTGTATTTTACCATAGCCACCTGCTTAATGCAAACCTCAGATGCTCTTTTCAACATATACAGGCTTGATTGTATCACAACTTCATTGATACAATGGATTGATTCATTTGCACTCCTGACCAACATTTTAGACATTTCACATTTTGAATACCCTTTTCTATAGAGGAGACAAAACTCAACATCCTCATCAACAATGCTGGTGTCATGGTGTGTCCGCACGGGAAAACGGCTGATGGATTTGAAATGCAGATTGGTGTCAACCACATGGGTAAGTGAAACTATGTAGCACAGGGAAGTGGAGCAAAATTATTATTTTGGCAGACCTCACATAAATCTAAAAGAGCACGGACGTACCACATATCATTGATAAGTGAGAAGAATGTTTAACTGCGAAACGTCTGTACTAGTATCCATTCCCATAAGGAAGTGCTAATTTAGCTGCTTAAAACAGACAAGGGCACAACTATGGGGCAAAACAGACTGGGTTGGCTTAGATTGTTTACAATATGTAAGCTATTTTTCGTTTCCAATGTTTATTGAAAACATAAATAAATTATCACAATGAGCACTTGTCTCTCATACATCGTTAGTTGTTGGTTAGCTAGTTTGACTTGGTGTCAAGAACAAGGTGAAACGAGCAACTTACGATTCCCCACATGGCAGTTTGTTGTCATTCTTGCTAGCAATCTGTCCATCCAGAATCACAACAACACGCTGACTTCTGCCCCATGGAAGTGCGCACATCGTTTTCGTGATGTTGTCAGCTAACCCATCTGTAATATAAGGAAGTGTGATAATGAATTCAGTTATTGTCTTTCTTATGATTTATAAGTTCAGTCAACACATTCTAAAGTTATGTAGAGGAGATGTAATGAAAGGTCAGATCACAAGTGATACTAACTAATCCACTGCATTGAAGATGACCAAGATGTCCATCACCAGAACATGATTTTTGCACAATCACATTTCAAATGCATGAATCAAATACAACTAATCAACATCAAATCTACCAATCAAAAGCTTTCAAAGCACCCCATCTTGTCGCTTAGGTCACTTCCTGTTGACCCACTTATTGATTGACCTGATCATAAGGTCGACACCGGCCAGGATCATCAATGTGTCCTCCATGGCTCATTCCTGGGGCACCATCAACCTGGACGACATCAACAGTGAGAAGGGCTATGACAAGAAGAAAGCCTACAGCCAGAGCAAGCTAGCTAACATCCTCTTCACCCGCTCCCTGGCCAAGAAGCTACAAGGTTTGGGTTTGTCCACTACATCTGAGGCTTATACTGTAGCTATTTCTCTGGGTGTTTGTCATAGTTATAATCATGGAGTCCCAAAGAATCAAAAAACAATAATGACGATTATGTTATTACTGCATAATTACAATTTTACCACGTAAGTTCATAACAAATACCTGGTCATTTCTGTTACCGTAAAATAAAGTGCTACCACAGGATTTCTGAAGGTTATTTGAAGCTGCAACCCTTTTGTCAAAAGTATTGAATTGAATGGTCCTCTATCAGGCACAGGTGTGACAGCATACTCCCTCCACCCTGGCGTGGTTCAGACTGACCTGTGGCGGCACCTGAACGCACCTCAGGCAGCTATAATGAAGATGATCAGTCCCTTCACCAAGACATCCGTCCAGGGAGCTCAGACCACTATCTACTGTGCTGTGGCCCCTGAACTGGAAACCGAGAGTGGTGGATATTACAGGTAAACAAATGTGTATATACACTGAGTATACAAAACATTAACTGACCCGGTGAATCTAGGTGAAAGCTATGATCCCTTATTGATTTCACTAGTTAAATCCACTTAAATCAGTGTAGATGAAGGGGAGGAGACAGGTCAAAGAAGGATTTGTAAGCCTTGAGATAATTGAGACATGTATTGTGTATGTGTTCCATTGAGGGTGAATGGGCAAAACAAGAATTAAGTGCCTTTGAACGGGGTATGGTAGTAGGTGCCAGGCGCACCGGTCTGTGTCAAGAACTGCAACGCTGCTGGGTTTTTCCACGCTCAACAGTTTCCTGTGTGTATCAAAATTGGTCCACCACCCAAAGGACATCCAGCCAACTTGACACAACTGTGGTAAGCATTGGAGTCGACATGGGCCAGCATCCCTGTGGAACGCTTTCAACACCTTGTAGTCCATGCCCCGACGAATTAAGGTTGTTCTGAGGGCAAAGGAGGGGGAGAGGAGGGGGCAACTTAATATTACACTGAACAAAAATATAAACTCAATATGTAAAGTGTTGGTCCATGTTTTATGAGCTGAAATCAAAGATCCCAGAAATGTACCATACGCATAAAAACATTATGTATCTCAAATTTTGTGCACAAATTTGTTTACATCCAAGGTAAGTGAGCATTTCTCCTTTGCCAAGATAACCCATCCACCAGACAGGTGTGGCATATCAGGAAGCTGACTAAACGGCATGATCATTACACAGGTGCACCTTGTGCTGGGGGCAATAAAAGGCCACTCTAAAATGTGCAGTTTTGTCACTCAACATGATGCCACAGATATGTCAAGTTTTGAGGGAGCGTGCAATTGGCATTCTGACTGCAGCAATGTCCACCAGAGCTGTTGCCAGAGAATTTAATGTTCACGTCTCTACCATAAGCTGCCTCCAACGTCGTTTTAGAGAATTTGGCAGTACGTCCAACCGGCCTCACAACCGCAGACCACGTGTATGGCGTTGTGTGGGCGAGCGGTTTGCTGATGTCAACATTGCGAACAGTGTGCCCCATGGATGGCGGTGGGGTTATGGTATGGGCAGGCATAAGCTACGGACAACGAACACAATTGCATTTTATCGATAGCAATTTGAATGTACAAAAAGATCCTGAGGCCCATTTTTTCTTTTAAGGTATCTGTGACCAACAGATGCATATCTGTATTCCCAGTCATGTGAAATCCGTAGATTAAGGCCTAATGAATTTATTTCAATTGACTGATATGAACTGTAACTCAGTCAAATCAATGAAATTGTTGCATGTTGTGTTTGTTTTTGTTCAGTATAGGAAGGTGTTCCTAATGTTTGGTATACTCAGTGTATATGCATATGCATGATGTTTATATTTAGTTTTAAATAAATCTGTGAGTGAGATTCTTCCAGCTTCATCAATACATTTAGTAGAGATGACATTTTCATTTGTTCTAATATTATTGTATTTGTATGTAGTATTTTATATTCAACTGTGTTAGATACATGATCATCTTGTCTGTGTGCCCACAGTGACTGCGCACAAGCCAACTGCTCAAGCTCTGCTTCAGATGACGACACGGCCCAGAAACTGTGGGAGCTAAGCTGCCAGATGCTTTCTCTATCATGGGATTGAATAACTCAGAAATAGTGTATGGTTTACATTGAGATGTATGAGCACTGAAATGCTATGAGCACTGAAGAGTACAACAAATGTACAGCATTTTAAATTAAAGTCCTTTGTCCAATGGATATATTCCAACATATTATATTATGATGTGGTATTTTAATTGAAATTATGTGGTTGACAGATCTTGTAGATGTAACATTAAAAAATACAATTTAACATGGTTGATTGCCACTGGCATTTGATGAGATGGAATACATGGTTGATATTCTTATTTTTTTTATACTGTACATATATAGTCATATAATATTGCACATTATTATTATCCGTCAGGTTGGATGGGGAGTGTCGCTACATAGCTATTTTCAGGTCTCTCCAGAGATGTTTGATCGGGTTCAAGTCCGGGCTCTGGCTGGGCCACTCAAGGACATTCAGAGACTTGTCACGAAGCCACTCCTGCGTTGTTTTGGCTGTGTGCTTAGGGTCGTTGTCCGGTTGAAAGGTGAACCTTCGCCACAGTCTGAGGTCCTGAGCTCTCTGGAGCAGGTTTTCATCAAGGACCTCTCTGTACTTTGCTCTGTTCATCTATCCCGCGATCCTAACTAGTCTCCCAGTCCCTGCCGCTGACAAACATCCCCACATCATGATGGTGCCCGGTTTCCTCCAGACGTGACGCTTGGCATTCAGGCGAAATGGTTAAATCTTGGTTTCATCAGACCAGAAAATCTTGTTTCTCATGGTCTGAAAGTCTTTAGGTGCCTTTTGGCAAACTCCAAGCGGGCTGTCATGTGCCTTTTACTGAGGCGTGGCTTCCGTCTGGCCACTCTCTAACATAAAGGCCTGATTGCTGGAGTGCTGCAGAGATTGTTGTTCTTCTGGAAGGTTCTCCCATTTCCACAGAGGAACTCTGGAGATCTGTTAGTGACCATCGGGTTCTTGGTCACCTCCCTGACCAAGGCCCTTCTCCCCCGATTGCTCAGTTTGGCCGGACGGCCAGCTCTAGGAAGAGGCTTGGTGGTTCCAAACTTCTTCCATTTAAGAATCATGGAGGCCACTGTGTTCTTGGAGACCTTCAATGCTGCAGACATTTTTTGGTACCCCTTCCCCAGATCTGTGCCTCGACACAATCCTGTCTTGGAGCTCTACGGACAATTCCTTCGACCTCATGGCTTGGTTTTTGCTCTGACATGCACTGTTAACTGTGGAACCTTAGACAGGTGTGTGCCTTTCCAAATCATGTCCAATCAATTGAATTTACCACAGATGGACTCCAATCAAGTTGGAGAAACATCTCAAGGATGATCAATGGAAACAGGATGCACCTGAGCTCAATTTCGAGTCTCATAGCAAAGGGTCTGAATACTTATGTAAATAAGGTATTTCAGTTTTTTTATTAGCTGCGATTAGGTTGCCTACCCCTGCTGTATAGCCTCACCATGGTTAAAACTATAATATTGATATCATGGGTGCTCAGTCCTTGCATTATAGCTCTATGAATTTGAGAGTGGTTATTAACCCAGCCCCATCCCTCAGCTCTTTACTATATCAGTGGCGGGGTGTTCGCTTTGTTATTGTTTCAACTGCAGATTTCCCCTTTTTTAAGGGTATTTACTAACTCAGCATTTCATAATGAATTTCCACTTATTATACTTTCAGAAAATATTATCGAAGCTTTTTTTTAAACGTTCTAGTGACCTTTTTCTAAAATGATGGTATAATTTTTCTAAACACTTACAATTACAAAGGGATGCCTATAGCATCATGTAACTTCCTTGTTTAATGTGGTCAAATTTTCTATTATGATAGAGCATTAAAATATCCTTCCACCAACATGATTGTAAGTGTGTGTTTCCTTTTCTGTAATTTATATTTTGTTGGATACAGTACATTTATAGAAGTGATCAGATCTGGACAATTTGCAATATTTTTGTTTAATCGTTTCTTAAAGACATGAACATAGATATTTTCAAGATCACTAAACCTCTGCTCCACTTTTAACATTCCAATCCTTAGTTTTGTAATATTTGACTTATATTTAATTGCCACTCCATCTGCTGCACACTACAAAGATTATTGAACACAACCAGAATAAACAAGAATAGCATGAGATGAAATAATCATTATACACAACTTTAAGATGATCTAAAATTGACCATGATACTCAGAAAGGTTGAAAGAAAAATGTCAGATTAAACTATAGTCAAAACATAACAAAAAAATTTTTTGGGGGTGAAAATCAATCACCATATGTGAAAGGTTGTCAACGTTTTACCATAAAAGAAAAGGAGTGAAAATAATTCAGCCTGATATAGTATTTTTGTTTCGCACAAGTATTTTGAACACTTTGTCTTCTCTTGTGAAAATCCCATCTTATATTGCACAAGTTTTGCATTAATAATTTTTCTTCAAGTAACAATGTATACAGTATTGATAATTAATCATTCAAATAATAATAAAGTTAGCCTTCTGTATGGCTAAACATTATGACCAAATCAAACTAAACTGACATTAAAAGGGTAAGCAGTGTGGGCTCTAAACTCCAGACAATCCTATCTGCCAACCAGGGCTGTGTATGTAAAATATTTCAATTTGTATCAACACGCCTATACAATCAGACTGAGCATTTCAATGGCAAAACGAGGCTCAGGGAAATAAATGATTAAACATATATATATATTTGGCGTTATTGTCATGAAATAAACACACACAGTGATTTATCAGACAAACAGTTATATTTTGACTTGAATACGTCTCTAAAGTATGGTAGACATGTAACTTTCTTCCTCATTATTTTCCATCAGATCCAAAGCAAGGTCATCACCATGCTCAGATTCCAGGTTTGCACCCTCTTTCAGCATGGCTACCAACGTAGACAGTGTGCTGTTGGGGTCCAGTAATTTAACCAGGGGAACATTCACACCCCTGTCTTGAAAGATAAGATTCTGTAAAGTCATGGCTAGCATTGAGTCTATGCCTAATGCAGTGAGAGAAGAATCGTCATTCAGCTCATCATTCTCAACACCAAGCGTTTCCCTGAGCACCGACTTGACGTATTCACTTGGTGACATGGACACGGTAGTTTGGTCATATCTTGCATCTACCCCTTTTTCTTTTGTTAGCCCCTCATCCGCCAGTTCGCCTAAACGTATGTTTAGGGATGCATTCTGAGCAAGAACATGATGCATCAGGTTTTTGAAATTAAACTTGCAGACAACCTGTTGTGGCCTGTTCAGCAGAAGGCATTGTTCTAGGCTCTCATTGATTTCTGCTACCCCCATGACCATCATCCCCTTTGCTGCCAGAAATCTTTGGAAATGGTCTTTGTCCAGCAAGAGACCAAGGTTCAAAGCTCCCCAGCTTATGGACTGTCCTGCAAGTCCAATGTTTCGCCTATACTGACAGAATGTGTCCAAGAAGGAGTTGGCTGCACAATAGTTTGTTTGTGATGCATTGCCAATAAAGGCAGAGATGGAGGAGTAACAAACAAAGTAATCTAACTTGCAGTGTTTTGTGGCGTGATGCAGATTCAGAGCCCCATTCACTTTGGGCTTCAGGACTTTCTCATAGAGAGATTTGTCAAGGGTTTCAATCAGGCCATCATGCAGGACGACGGCGCTGTGGAACACCCCTCTGATTGGACAAGACGGGAAACTTTCCCGAATCGCAGTAATGGTCTTCACCACTTGTGCAGAGATTGAAACATCACACTGCAAGCTTACGACTGTGGCGCCATACTGACTCTTAATGTTGCTTATCTCCTGCTGTAAGTCTGGCGAGGGACTGCTTCTGGAAAGAATGACAATGTACCCTCCTCCTCGCTGTGCAATAAACTTCACTGTTTCAAACCCTAGTCCAGTTAGACCACCTGTGACAATGTACACAGAGTTCTTCTGGAAAAGCTGGTTTGGTTTAGGCAACAACTGAATGTTGGACAGTGTGCCTTTGGATTCATCTTTACCCAGTACCACAACAGGCAGGGTTTTTAAGCTGAAGTACGATTCAGACTCTTCAGCAGGCATGAAGCCAATGTTACCGGATGACACTCTCTGAAAGATGGTGGTTTCGAAATCTAAAGACTTCTTGTCCAAATGCATTGATTTGAGCCAACGGTAAATGTGAGGCTTCTCTGCTCTGATAGAACCCTTTTCCAATGCGCTAGACATTTGAACAGTCTGAATGCGAATGTTGTCATTGCCACATCTGAAGCCATTTTGTGAGATGGAGGATTGGCACTCATTTTCACATACAGCAACAATGTGTCTCACACCGGAAACATTGCATGCTTTTTCAAACTGAAATTTGTCAAATGGAGGCAAAAGGACAAATGCATCAAGCTTGTTCACATTTTGAAGCTGATCACTAAACTGTGGCAGAACGATGTTATACCATCCTGATTTGTTTGCAGTTTGGGCTAAGACCTTTGTCAAACCTGAGTCAGGAACGGATGAGATGATGCCCAACCTCTGTTGTTTGACTTTGGGTAATGCACGATGCAAGACTTCCCATGCAAGTATAAAGTAGGACACACAGGGTGCCTCCTTCAGAAATGTGAGCCTCTTTGTCTTGTAGCATGCTGCTTCAGGAATCACAATCTTAGAAGATGCAGCAATGGGATAACATGAAACTACATGGTCTCCCACTTTCAGTTTGCTCACATCTTTCCCTACAGCTGTGACAGTTCCACTGAAGTCTAGAGCGAAAAGCTGGTGGTTGTGAGTTGTGTGTTTGTTCCAGTACATTGTCGGGCCATAGTTCATATCAGCGACACTGACAGGAAAGTAGTCAGAAGAATGAACACAAATCTTACTGAGCTGAATCTCAACTGAATTCTCCTTGATGTTCTTATCCTCAACATCACAGGGAATGGCAGACAGGCTAGTCATTCTGTATGGGTTAGCAGTCTGAAGGATGAACTCCTCAGACTTGAAAGAGTGGACATTTTCCTGTGAGTTGTCACTGCTTTCAGTGGGAGTGTGTACTATGTAAGGTTTTAGAATCTGTCCATCTTTCACCACCAATTCTGGGTATTTGCTGCAGGGGAATGAGTCAAGAACCTGATACAGAACTCTGATGTCCTCTGTAGAGACAGAGCTGATGTCAATCAGCTGGAAGGAAAGATCTGCCATTTCTGCAGCACACGATCTAGTCATGCCTGACAGGACAAAGCCTGCACTGATGCAGTCCACTGTGTTCTCTGCTGACCGGTAGGTTATTACTCTGATGGAGTTTGGAAATTTCATGGCCTTCAGTTCCAGGACTATTTGTCGGAACATCTCACAGCAGCTTACCATGTTCTCCAGGATAGCCTCTGTTTCGTGGGAGGTGACATTGTCAATGCTCCACACAAACAAGATTTCTGCAAAGCTTTTCAGATCTGAGATTTTGAATGTAGACAACAGTGCTTTCAATCCACGGCTCAAGAGATCATTAGCATGTGTGAAAGAGATGTATTGAGACTGTGAGCTCAAATGTTTTTGCATGGCTTCAGATACACCCATCTGGTCAGCGAAGACCAATGCCTTGGGATTATTAATGGGCTTGTAGTCATCAGAGACAACACTGAAGTCATTGTGGAAGAAGTACTCTTCAACAACATTAGATTGGCTCCGAAGATACTTGACTATGACATGCTTCAGTTCAACCAAGACCCGACCTGCTTTGTCGGTGAAACAGCCAGATACTTCGAAATGGTCGGCTGCAACGTTTGCGGCTCTCAAATATAGAACCATTTCAGGCTGCAGGGGTTCGTGAACAGTCAAACTGCCTATTTCTGCAGGGAAGCCAGGCCTTGCCATGAATGCATTCACTATTGTGATTGGAGTCAGTTGTAGCAAGTAGTCTAGCACTACAGGGTGAATGCAGAAATCATGCAACTGAGGTAGTAGTTCATCAGGGACAGTCACAACAGAGATGGCTTCCATCAAGTCTGCACCATAATGCACATCTCCCTTGTTTCTGAAAACAGAACCATACTGAAACCCTCTCTTACTTAGGTAATCATAAAAGTAATCAGTACTCATAGTTGATGTGCATCGCTTGTAAACTGAGTCTAGAGAGATATACTGTTCTTCAGCCAACCTCCCTTGCTTGCATGATATGCTGCCTGATGCATACGTTGCTGTAGGAGATTGTATCTTAAACATTGTCTCGTTTTCAATGTGATCCAGTTTGACACTCATCTCTGGAGAATTTGGCGAAATTAGAAATGGACTCTGAAAACTGACACTGAGTTGCAGCGTGTTGAGTGGCACCTTTGATTTGGAACTGGCCATGAAGGCAGCCAAACCCAACTCAGCATAGAGGGCACCAGGGACAATGGCAACATCATTGTTTCTATGGTCCTGCAGGTAAGACACTGAGGCTGAGGCCAGATCACAACTGAATGTTTTTCCATCATTGCCTGTCTGAGTTAACACAGGATGACTGCCCGATGTATCTTTCTGTGCTACCTCAAAGATGACATTTTTCTTCACACAATTGAACTGATACATTGGGGTAGGTGTTGGGGATGTCTCACAACCTCTGTAGAACTTGTCCCAGTCTACCTGAACCCCCAACTCAAACAGTTTGGACACAGTGTTCAGCATTGTCTCATGATCTTTATCTTGCTGCACTGATGTGAGCACTTGTGTCTCATTTCCCAGAGTCTCCTGGATGTTCCTTTGTAGTGCCCTTCTAGGTCCTATCTCTACAAAGACCACATTGTTTTTGTCTTTGGTTGCTGATCTCACAGCCTGTTCAAATGAAACAGGCTCTCGAATGTTCCTGGCCCAGTATTTGCCTGTGCTGAAGTCTGGCTGCTCTACCGCCTTCCCTGTCACTGTGGAGAACAATTCTGTCTCAACATGATTCACCTGTAAAGAGCCAATACTGTCCTCTAGTTGAGAGAGGATGGGATCCATCATCTGGCTGTGGTATGCAGCAGGGACATCCAGAACATGGAGGAACAGATTCTTACTCTTGACTGAGTTGCTTAGCTTTTGATGGAGACTGTCTATAGCATCAGCATCACCTGCAAGGGTGCAGGACTGTGGGCTGTTGGAGGCAGCCAGGCAAACCTTATTTAAGTAGGAGGGAAGGAGGTTCAAGACCTCTGACACAGCCATGTTACTGACCACAAGCATTTTCCCCCCTGTGACCTTATTCTGCAGAGTACTGCGGAAGTAAATCACCTTCACTGCATCCTCAAGGGACAAGAGACCAGAGCAGTGGGCAGCAGCAACCTCTCCAACAGAGTGGCCAAGAATGGCATCTGGTCTGATTCCCCAGTGCTTGAAGAGACTGGCAATGCCAACCTGAATAGCAAAGAGTAGGGGCTGGACAACATCTGGTTTTGAAAAGTCGTCATCAACTGATGCACTTTCCAGTCTCTCTGTGATGGACATTCTTTGGTACCTTTGAAAAAGCGCCTCAACCTCCCTGATCTTCTCTCTGAACACTGGTTCCTGTTTCAGGAGCTGCTTGCACATGCCTTGGTAGGCCACACCATTCCCACAGAAAACAAACACTAACTTTGGATCTAGTTTGGAGGGGACAATCTTTTTGTTCAAAGCAGATTTCAGCTGGTTTCTCAGATCAACCAGAGAGGATGTTGTGAATGCCTTCCTGTATTTATGTTTCATGTGGCTTCTTCTACAGGCTGATGTATATGACAGACCCTGGAGTTCCACTGTTTTGTCTGCACTTATCTGTTCAGCTGTGTCCTGTACCATCATGGTAAGGGATTTTTCTGAGGCTGCTGAAAGGACAAAATACTCATATGACCTTTCAACCCTGGCTGTTTGGGTGTGAGAGTTGTTGTACTGTTTAACAATTGTGTGGGCATTTGTGCCTCCAAAACCAAAATTATTGATCCCTGCAACCCGTTCGACGGAGCCTGCATTTCCCCACTTTTCTGCTTTAGTGGGAACTTTTACGTTTAAGGCTTTAGCATCTATACTGGCACTGTCCTCAGAGTAGAAGAGTGAAGGGACAATGGTTTCATGCTTCATCATTAGGAGTACCTTGATTAGCCCTGCCACTCCAGCTGCAGATTCTGTGTGTCCAATGTTGCCTTTCACAGAGCCGATGCGGAGTGTCTCTGAACCTGGAGGTCTGGCTTTGGCAATGACTTTGGAGATGCTGCCTGCTTCTATGGGATCCCCCACTGGAGTTCCAGTCCCATGAGCCTCTATGTACTGGACAGTTGACAGGTCAGACTCTGAATAGATTCTGCGCAGAAGATCCTCTTGTTGGACCATGGATGGCTTGGTGATTGGAGTGACAGTGTGGCCATCTTGGTTTACTGCAGTTTTGCTTATGATGCCCCATACGTGGTCACAGTCTTTCAAGGCCTGTAAAATATTTGAAATTCAACAGAACTGCTGATGTCATGTTTGATAGACCAGTGTCTGTGCCAACCTTTTACTGCATGAAACACTACATGGAACTGTTGGGCTCCACCCTAAATGGCTATTGGTATGTCAAATTGTACAGTATATGCAGATCTGCAATAAAACTGTCAAGTAAAGTCATAATGATTAGAAATAAGAGTTTGTCTATTGCAGTCTAAATAAAATTGGTTATAAAGGATGTTAAATACAGTATATGTCATATGTTAGTCATATTCTAGAAGTTTTGACTAAATGAAAGCTTGAGAGTTAATTCAATGCATCAAATACTCCCAGACACATTGTATAGCCAGCCTGGCTAAATGTTTGCCCAGTTTGAATATGTTTGAACTGTACTGCAAAGAGTGCAAACTGACGAAATCGTAAGCACTCACTTGTTTCAGTGGCTTCAGCAGAATAATCCCGCAGCCCTCTCCTCTGCCATAGCCATCTGCTCTACTGGAGAAAGGTTTGCTGGTGCCTTCAGGTGAAATCATCTTTGCCTTGCTGAGAGCAACAAAGACTTGTGGATCTATGATACAGCTTACACCGCCACAGAGAGCCATCTCGCAGTCACCTGGTAGGACAAACACGTTTTAATATAATTGCAGGTGCCACTCAAACAGTGCTTTTTCATGTAGTTGAAAATGGGCTAATAGTCAAACATATTATTCTAACTTTTGCTTTATGTTTTTTGAAATTACCCTCTGGGCACAATTGGTAGATTGACAGGGGTAGCCTGCATGAAATCTAGGTTACATATTAAAACAAGCAATCTAAAATAATCTAGCAATCTATAATCATCAATGCTAGCAAAGCAATTATCTTGCTCACAATTTGATAAAAGAGTTGTACCTTGTTTTATGGCTTGACAAGCAAAGTGCAGAGCCACAAGAGATGATGAGCAGGCACTGTCTATGGCAACTGATGGACCAGTGAGGTTGAAGGTGTAGGATATCCGGTTGGCTGCAATACTCATGGCTTTACCAGTGCCAGTCCAATGGTTGGCCAAGCATGGATCGTACTGGGCGGTTGTGATATCGTAGTCTCTGTTCATTAGTCCTTTCATAGAGAATTGAAAGTGATATTAGTAACAATCATGGTATCACAACATCACACTTATCTGTAAAGTAAAAAAAAAGTATATTACCTAGGTATACTCCAGTCCTAGTTCCGCTAGCTTTCTCCATTGGCATCCCAGCATTCTCTAGTGCCCTATAGGTGCAGTGCAGCAAGAGTTTCTGCTGAGGGTCCATGTAGTCGGCCTCAGCATCGGTGATACCAAAAAACCCTCAGGTCTAGTTCATTAAAGCTGAGAATAAAAACATTAACCAGTAAACAAGAGTGGAAAAGGCAATCAGAAGCTGGGAATTCGGAGGTAAAAGCATTTGTATATTTTATTTTTAGGGGGTAGATCAGCTTTAATATTGCAGATAGATTGTCGCTTCCATCAATGTAATTGTCTGCATCACTTCCAATCCCCCATATATTTATTTGCGAACATGCATACATACATACAGTACCAGTCAAAAGTTTGGACACACCTATTCATTCAAGGGTTTTCCTTTATTTTTACTATTTTCTGCATTGTAGAATAATAGTGAAGACATCAAAACTATGAAATAACACATATGGAATCATGTCGTAACCAAAAAAGTGTTAAACAAATCAAAATATATTTTAGATTTTAGATTCTTCAAAGTAGCCACCCTTTGCCTTGATGACAGCTTTGCACACTCTTGGCATTCTCTCAACCAGCTTCATGAGGTAGTCACCTGGAATGCATTTCAATTAACAGGTGTGCCTTGTTAAAAGTTAATTTGTGGAATTTCTTTCCTTAATGCGTTTAAGCCAATCAGTTGTGTTGTGACAAGGTAGGGGTGGTATACAGAAGATGGCCCTATTTGGTAAAAGACCAAGTCCATGTTATGGCAAGAACAGGTCAAAGAAGCAAAGAGAAACGACAGTCTATCATTACTTTTAGACATGAATAGTCAATACGGAACATTTCAAGAACTTTGAAAGTTTCTTCAAGTGCAGTCGTAAAAACCATCAAGCACTGTGATGAAACTGGCTCTCATGAGGACCGCCACAGGAAAGGAAGACCCAGAGTTACCTCTGCTGCAGGGGATTAGTTCATTAGAGTTACCAGCCTCAGAAATTGCAGTCCAAGTAAATGCTTCACAGAGTTCAAGTAACAGACACATTTCAACATCAACTGTTCAGAGGAGACTGCGTGAGTCAGGCCTTCATGGTCGAATTGCTGCAAAGAAACCACTACTAAAGGACACCAATAAGAAGAAGAGACTTGCTTTGGCCAAGAAGGGCTATTTTGACCAAGAAGGAGAGTGATGGAGTGCTGCATCAGATGATCTGGCCTCCCCAATCACCCGACCTCAACACAATTGAGATGGTTTGGGATGAGTTGGACCGCAGAGTGAAGGAAAAGCAGCCAACAAGTGCTCAGCATATGTGGGAAGTCCTTCAAGACTATTGGAAAAGCATTCCAGGTAAAGCTGGTTGAGACAATGCCAAGAGTGTTCAAAGCTATCATCAAGGCAAAGGGTGGCTACTTTGAAGAATCTAAAATCTAAAATATACTGTACATATTCCTATTTTTAAATATATTTTCCTTTATTACTTTCTAACCCTACCACCCCTCCCCTAATTGGAGTAAGCTAGTGAACAACAACGCTTAGGCCTCTACTTCCAGCTTATACATACTCTATACATTTTATGGACACAGACTATTTTACAATAGTTCTAATTTGTTTGTTTTTACTCCTGTCCTTCCTCTACCCTCAACCTCTACCATCTATTTCTGATGTTTTTGATTTCTATTTGCCATATCTTTCAAACTGTGCTCTTTCACAAAAGTTCTTAACCTATAACCTATATACGTTTTACGGACACAGTATGTTTTACATTAGTTATGTTGTTGTTATTAGTTGTTATTAGTCCCAACCTTCAGCTCCATTCAACCCCTCCCATATATCTCTTAACACCATCCATATTGAATTTCTATTTGCCATATATTTTTCAACTGTGCTGTGATGTTTCACAAAAGTTCAGAACCTTTCTATTCTCATTGTTTCTGCAGATTGTAAATTGAAAATAATTATTTTTGCTAAAAGTATTATTAGATTATTGATCGATTGACTATGACTTTTCAGATCACCCAGTAGTGCTATATGCAGGGTTAGCTCCAGGTAAATATAGCAATTCTTCAGCCATTCCTGAACCTGTGAACAAAAACAAGCTATATATGGACAGTACCAAAACAAATGATCTAATGATTCTGTCTCTTCGCAGCGAAATCTGCAGAGCTGCGAAGGTTGTATCCCCCATATAAATAACATTCTATTGGTTGCAAGAATTTTGTATAATAATTTAAATTGAACAATTCTAAGTTTTGAATCCGGCATCGTTTTGCATATCAGTTCATTACATTTACATTTTGACTTACAGTTAGTGAGTGCATACATTTTTCATACTGGCCCCCATGTGCCATGGAATCGGTACGTCAAAAATCTCTTCCCAACTTTCGTAATCTATATGGCACGGCTGTCAATTTTCTGGTCCTTAAATTAAACTGGTATGCTTTTTTATTTATCACAATTCTCTTTAACCAATTATGGTCTTTAATGCAGGGCCGACAGAAAAGTTCCTTACTTTTTCCCCCTTCCACTTTCCTCTTCCATTTTTGCGGTAATGCTGCAATTAGATGGTTGTAATTTTGGGTAGAGCAGACATTTCCATTTGTTTTTGTTAGCTGAATGTGTGACATAACCACCAGTCCTACCTATGATATAATTTACGAAGATTATGCCTTTTTTAAACATTTTCAAAAAAAAAAAATGCTTTTTTATCAATTGGTATATTTGAGTATAACAACAATATTTGTTGTATTATTTGTTCTGTCGTTTCTGGTGGATGAAATTGAAATTGCAACCAACTTTCTATGGCTTGTTTTAGAAATAGTGATATTCTTACTAATTTGCTAGAGAACCAGTTTGGATTGAAGTATAACTTTTGTATGACTGAAGCCTTTAGTAAGAGGTCTAATGCTTTAATACTTAATCATTTCTGTCCTCCGAATTCATATTCATTATATAAGGCCTGTTTAATTTTGTCTGGCTTGCCAGTCCAAATAAAATGGAATATTTTTTTCTCATATAATTTAAACAACTGTTCACTAGGTGTAGGCAGGACCATAAGCAAATAGGTAAACTGGGCTATTACTAAAGAGTTAATCAGGGTGATTTTTCCACAAATAGACAGGTATTTCCCTTTCCATGGTAGCAAGATCTTATCTATTTTTGCTTACTTTCTATTAAAATGTATTGGAGTGAGATCATTTCTTTCTTTCGGGATATGTACAGTGGGGAAAAAAAGTATTTAGTCAGCCACCAATTGTGCAAGTTCTCCCACTTAAAAAGATGAGAGAGGCCTGTAATTTTCATCATAGGTACACGTCAACTATGACAGACAAATTGAGATTTTTTTTCTCCAGAAAATCACATTGTAGGATTTTTTATGAATTTATTTGCAAATTATGGTGGAAAATAAGTATTTGGTCATCTACAAACAAGCAAGATTTCTGGCTCTCACAGACATGTAACTTCTTCTTTAAGAGGCTCCTCTGTCCTCCACTCGTTACCTGTATTAATGGCACCTGTTTGAACTTGTTATCAGTATAAAAGACACCTGTCCACAACCTCAAACAGTCACACTCCAAACTCCACTATGGCCAAGACCAAAGAGCTGTCAAAGGACACCAGAAACAAAATTGTAGACCTGCACCAGGCTGGGAAGACTGAATCTGCAATAGGTAAGCAGCTTGGTTTGAAGAAATCAACTATGGGAGCAATTATTAGGAAATGGAAGACATACAAGACCACTGATAATCTCCCTCGATCTGGGGCTCCACGCAAGATCTCAGGAATGGGCCAAAATACCAGCAACAGTGTGTGAAAACCTTGTGAAGACTTGCAGAAAACGTTTGACCTGTGTCATTGCCAACAAAGGGTATATAACAAAGTATTGAGAAACTTTTGTTATTGACCAAATACTTATTTTCCACCATAATTTGCAAATAAATTCATTAAAAATTCTACAATGTGATTTTCTGGAGAAAAAATTATGAGTAACAGTAGGACTAGTAGCAGTGCTAAAAAAGAAATGGTGAGGGTCAGGGAAACTTCATACTAACCCATCTATGAGAGCAGCTTTGCTAGTGTGAGTCTTTCCAGGTTTGCTGTTGTCAGCATCATACCAGTAAGTACTGTTAAACCTCTCGTTAGGGATTGGCAATGCACAGTTCTTCCCTTCCAGAAGAACCTTCCAGAAATTGTCAAGCCCCTCACCTGGAATTGAATATGTGTTGTATCAGAATAGGAAATACATTGGAATTGTTTTAACATTAATAAGTAACCTATGTATACATATTTTTAACAAAATGTTTTTCCTAACAATGTATATCGTTTTTGAAACAAATTGTAACTCGTCTATAAATAAAACATTTAAAATTATAGCTACAGATGTTAAAACAGTCATAGATTAAAATGTCTACATTCATGTTATTGCATGAATCAATACCCAAGTTAGCTGATGTTTCATAATAGTTGTAATCTCTGTAGTCTGGGGTTTTACATTGCTGGCATTGTAATTATTTAATTAATCAACATAAATTAAGCAGCTTCATATCCCACTGGGCAAAAACTGTTTGAATTAACGTTGTGATGACATTGAATCAAAGTGGAAAACTGATTGGATTTGAAAAAATGCATCAATTTAAGGGAATTTCGTATTTTATTCACCCAACTTTTAACCTAAATCCAATGACATGGTGAAATGTTTTGTTGATTTCACGTTGAATTCACATTAGTTGACAACTCATCCAAATGTAAATCAAAACTAGACGTTGAACTGACGTCTGTGCCCAGTGGGATGGTGCTATAAGAAGTGAAAACATTCCATAACTGCCCCTCCCCCTCTTTGCATATAGCAATTAACCGTGATTTGCCTAGTGATTCTAGACCTTTTGTTTTCTCATACACCTGTACAGTAGTTTTAGTAATCTCAAATTGCTTTAAAGCTAGAATCCTTAGTTGCGACATCCATTTTTGAATACGGTCAGGTCCAAAGTTATTGACATCCTTGATAAAGATGAGCAAAAAATACTGTATAAAATGAATAATACAAATACTGAGCTATATTTTATGCAGAAAGGGGGAATTATATTATATTACACTAAAACAATTATTAAGAGATTTTGTTTAACAAGTGATCTTTTTTATCTCAAAAAGATAGGGGTCAAAATTATTGGAACCCCTGTTTTCAATACCTTTCAATAACTCACCTTTCGAGGATAATGGCATTGAGCCTTTTTCTAGAATGTTTTATGAGATTGGAGAACACGTTGGGAGGGATCTGAGACCAAGTGGACCACTTGGCCGCAGGTGGATCTTCCAGCAAGACAATAATCCCAAGCACTCATCAAAATCCACAAAGAAATGGTTATTGACCACTAAATCAAAAATTTTGCAATGGCCATCTGTCTCTGGACTTGAACCCCATTGAAAACCTATGGTTTGAATTGAAGAGGGCAGTCTATAAGCACAGACGAAGGATATCAAGGATCTCGAAGGATTCTGTATGGAAGAATTGTCTAAAATGTGTTCTCCAATCTTATAAAACGTTTTAGAAAAAGGCTCAGTGCCGTTATCCTCGCTAGGTGAGGTATTGAAAGTTATTAAAAACAGGTGTGCCAATAATTATGACACCTATCTTTTTAGAGAAAAAACTTTTTCTTTGAGGAATTGCATTATTATTAAAAATATAATTTTCTAAAATGTTTAAGAAAGCAATATAGCTCAGTATTTGTATAATTTATTTTATACAGTCTTTTTTGCTAATCTTTATAAAGAGTGCCAATAATTTTGGACCTGACTGTATACCCATTGATTCTTGAAGAATATTACTTATAAATTCCTCATGAGCTTAACCCAAAATATACGCTTGTTTTACTCCTATGTTTGTAAACAACGTAAATGTAAATGAACACTTGTATAGCTTAAAAATATGATTAAAGCGTATTAATTTGATATCATGGTCAGTCCTTGCATCCATAGCTCTGTCTAGGAATTTGAGAGTGGTTACATTTCTCCAGGCCCATCCTTCAGCTTTTCACCAATACAGAAGCAGGGTGACCGCTTTATTGTTTCAACTGCGGATTCTAGCTTTAAAGTGATTGAAAATATAAACTGAAATGAATTACAATACTTGAGAGAACTAGCTTCATCACAAAAAAAGGTAAACTGTCAAACCTCCAGGGAAGCTGCATCCCATGCCAACCACTGCAATGGCTCCCTCTTCCTCCTCCATGCTGGCTGTCTGTCACACCAGCTGGACACTGAAATGCATGCACTTGTTTCTAAACTTCAAGTATAAACTCAGCTCAGATAGAAGTTCCTTTGGCTCATTGGCTCACCTGCATTGTCTTTATATCCGTAAGGACAGATAGCAGCCCTGTAAGGAAATGATGATTCAGTTCCCCAGAAATACCCAAGTGCAATCACTGCTCTAAATGAATTCCAGGAGGTGACTGAGTTATTCATTTTATCCAGAGGTTCCTTGGTAAATTGATATCCTCAACCAGATACAGTTCCTCATTACTCATAAACTATCCTGACAAGTCATCTTATCGTTCACAATAGGACACTCTATTGTAAGTCGCGCTGGATAAGAGCGTCTGCTAAATGACTAAAATGTAAATGTAAAATGACTGATTATCCAGCCAAATTTGTTCAAAAGAGCTTATCTGAGATCCATTTTTCCTTTGCCTGATATAGAATCTGTTAATTACATTTAGAAACTAAAATATTTTCTTCTTACCTTTTGGGGTGTACATAGTCAAGAACCTTAACTGAAACAGTTTGTAAAAATGATAGGAAACCAGAACTGTCACTGTAATGATCAAATGAGTCATTACTAATTAGTTGATCATTCCATTCTCCACGAACCATTAGTAGTATTTTGTAATAATCTGCAAATCTCAGTGAAATGTGTGTACTGAGGAGAGAGATATTTGCTGAGGGCATGGAAAACTCAAGGTGAGCTGATAGGGTGACATTAAAGTCTGCCAGTACCTGATTTACATGGTAGCCAATTTGAGTTTTACTGCTTTAATATAATGCATCAGAAGAACAGTTTATTCCACTATGGTTGTACATTTTACAGGTGTAAAACAATCAAGAATTGTAACAGATCAGTAGGTAGATTAACGTCAGACACAACTTCCAGTGAAAATAAGTTTCATGCTGAGCGTCTGAAAGCGTGTACTATCTGTTCGTAAGAATCCATGATCACATTAGTATGTACTGTACAATACAGTGGTAAATGGAGTCCTACCTTTTCAACTGGGGACATACCCCCATAAAGCTTATTTTCATGGCTCACATAGCCGTATAATATAGGCCTAGTTCATGGAAGATGACAGCATGTAATATACAAGTATAGATACCCAAACAGAAACATTCAAATGATATAAAGCAGTAACACATCAGGTTTAATTATTAATGAATGGCCTGGTCATTTTTACAGGTGCTCTTTACAGTTAGAACTTATTTTCATGATGACGAGTTCCTCTTTTTGAATATGTATTTTAAGGTTGCAGCTCACAAAGTAGCGGCCAGTTAGTGAGCGGTTCCATTTGAAGCACCTGTGCTCATTGCAAGGTCCTTACAGATCGTTTTCTCTACTATACATACAAAATAATACATTTTGATAATAACTTCTTAAATCTTAACCGGTGACCATGCCTTCGTGTCACACAGACTGCATTGAAAAACCGGTGTCAAATTGGTTTCATAAACTTGGAGGTTTTGTTGGGAGAAATCCATGGTGGTTTCTACTTGTCCCTTTGTTCATCTCTGCGGGGCTTGGGGCAGGATTTTACTTCCTTGAAGAGAGAGAGGCACATGGCATAGAGGACCAGTTTACCCCAAAGGACGGGCCTGCAAAAAAGGAGAGACATTTTGTCAAAGAACATTTTCCTCAGAATGATTCAGAGTTCTCTCGTTTGCGGCTGTATACCGAGGGGAGCTATGGGTCTTTCATCGCTGTTTCAAAGTCATCGGATATCTTGAGTGAGAAGGCATTTGAGGAGATCATATATTTAGATGGAAGAGTTAGAGAGATGGGCATAGGCCATGAAAGATTAACTTATGAAAACCTTTGTGCCATGAAAAGTAACAGGTGCTTTTCAAATTACATGTTAGATGTCACTAATGGCACAGCTAGTACAATTAAGAATGCAAACTTGACCTTTCCTTTTCATAATTCAATGTTTTTGGGGACAGAACTTGGTGGAGTAGTTTTGAATTCAAGTATCATCGTTAGTGCAAAGGCTGTTCGACTCTCCTACTTTCTCAGAGAAAACAACAAGGCAGAAAATGATATTTGGCTACATGGGTTTACACAAGTGTTTTCCAACTTGTCAGATGAATTGAACAAGGTAAGTACAGTTTATTATATTTTACAAATTCAGAACTGTCTGGGCATACTGCCAGGTTTGGTCAAATACTTTTGTCCATATGTATACAACTATTGAGTGGCTTTACTTATTTGAGCCATATATAATTAGATTACTTATATTCCCTGAAATATAAAAAGGAATGTTTAGTTAAATACTCTGTTCCTAAACTTAACCCTCTACAGTTTACACTTAGTCTCACAGTATTTGCATTTGTTTTTATATCGGCAGATTCAAGTTTCATATTTCACGTCTAATTCTAGAGAGGAGGAGTTGAAGGGAAACTCAAAATCTGTGATTCCTCTCTTCTCCGTCGCATACTTCCTGGCCATAAGTTTTTCCATGATATCTTGCTTGAGGTAATTTGATGTCTTATGTGTCATCTTTTAAATGAATCAAAATCAGCAAATGTGTGCACCATGTTAAAACACTAATTTAAATTACTATTTAATTGAATATATAATTGCTATGTGTGATGTACCATATGAAGTAAGAATATTTTCATCTCTAGGTTGGACTGTGTGAGGAACAAGGTGTGGGTGGCCAGCTTTGGTGCTCTGTCTGCAGGCCTAGCAGTGCTGTCCAGTTTCGGGTTGTTGCTGCTCTGTGGAATGCCCTTTGCCATGACTGTTGCAACTGCTCCTTTCTTAATACTTGGTAAAGTTTTTTCTTCAGATACCTTAGATGGTTATCTTAACAACCCAGAACCAAATCTCACGTGATTTTAATGTTTTTGTCTGTCACACGAGACTACTTAGATGGTAACGCTTTACCTTAAGTTGCCCTTATACCTGTGTAACTACACAGTAATAACTGTATTAACAACATTGTAGTAACATTGTAACTAATAAAGTTTGGCGGTATTTATTACAGTGGTAATTCCCTCTAATGATCTTTGTTCTACTGATGTGTTGTTCCATATACTCTATGTTGATTGCAGGAATTGGTGTTGACGACATGTTCATCATGATTTCCTGCTGGCAGCAGACTCAGGTTCATGACAACGTAGAGGACCGTATGGCAGCTACATACAAAGACGCAGCTATCTCTATCACCATCACAACACTAACTGATGCCCTGGCCTTCTATATTGGTCTGTTAACTCCCTTTGGTTCTGTACAATCCTTTTGTATGTATACTGGCACAGCTGTCCTGTTCTGCTACTTGTACAATATTACCTTCTTTGGTGCATTTCTGGCACTGAATGGAAGACGTGAAAAGGGCAACAGACACTGGCTGACATGCATGAAGGTTCCAGAACCAGAGGATAGTCCTGAAAAGTACAATATCTGCTGTGTAGGAGGGGCATATGACCAGGAAACGGGAAAAGAGGAAGTTATGCCAATTAACAACTTCTTAAAGATGTACTATGGGCCATTTCTAACAAATACTTGGACCAAGGTGTTTGTGATCCTGCTCTATGCTGGATATTTGGGCTCAAGTATCTATGGTTGCTTCCAAATCCAAGAAGGCATTGACCTTAAAAACCTAGCAGCCGATAGCTCATATGTGGGTAGCTATTATGATAATGAGGACCAGTACTTTTCACAGTATGGTCCAAATGTAATGGTTGTTGTGACTGACAGTGAGTTTCAATATTGGGACGAAACTGCTCGAAAGCGTCTTGATACTTGTCTCAGAAGTTTTGAGAGTCTAACGTTGGCTGGTCAATCATTGGTTGCTAAAGATATGACCCTTTCTTGGCTTAATGAATATGTAAAAGCGGGTGTAGTTTCAAATCCAAATAACGAAACCATTTTCATGGATAGTTTACCTACATTTTTACAACAATCAGGTTTCACACAAGATGTGAATATTTCAAACAAAGTCATAATTGCCTCACGTTTGTTTATTCAGACAATCAACGTCAGTACAGCTGTTGATGAAAAGAACATGTTGAATAAGCTTCGAGAGACAGCTAATGGTTGTCCAGGAAAGTTGGTTGTTTACCACCCTGCTTTCATATACTTTGACCAGTATGCAGTCATTGTTAGTAATACCATCCAAAACATTGTAGTTGCCACTCTTGCTATGCTGGTGATCTCCCTCATGTTGATCCCCAACCCCATATGTTCTCTGTGGGTGACCTTTGCCATTGCCTCTGTCATAGTGGGTGTTGCTGGTTTCATGGCATTATGGGATGTCAATCTAGACTCTGTATCCATGATCAATCTTGTCATCTGCATTGGTTTCTCAGTGGATTTTTCTGCTCACATTTCCTATGCTTTTGTCTCTAGCAAAGAGCCGACAGCTAATAAAAAGGCTGTAGATGCTGTCTATCACTTGGGATATCCCATCTTACAGGGAGCTGTGTCTACTATTTTAGGAGTGGTGGTGCTGTCTGCTGCTGAGAGCTACATCTTCAGAACCTTCTTTAAGATCATGTTCCTGGTGATTTTGTTTGGGGTACTTCATGGCATCGTTTTCATCCCTGTGTTTCTGACCTTCTTTGGCATATGCAATATTAATTGACCAAGATTCACACACAACACACTAATCATGGTTGAAAGGGTTGGTAGAATAGTAGTTAAATTGTTTTAATGAACTGACTTGTTAGCTTACTTATAATCTTGCGATTATGTCATACTTTGCTTTTATGGTATCAAAATATGTATTTTTATGAGTCATCTTTTGTTTTTATTTAATCATTTTAGAAATAGTTTGTAATGTAAATGCTGTGTTGATTGTTACTACAGTGTGCTTATATTTACCTTTGTTGTAATTGTGTTTTAAAAAGCTAATAAAATGATCTCAAATTATATATTGTCTTTTACATATTTATTCAAACAATAGATGCTCTCGGTTGTCATTATGACCACATCAATAATGGGAAGTATTATTATGGTTAGTAACAGTGCTGAGTTTGCATACTAAACTTATGATGTAATCTATTTAACTGTTCGCCTATTCTAGAGATACACCCTCTTCAGAAACATTTCAAATGAACCTGTTCGTCAGTGTTCATCACCCCAAATATCCATCATTGCATGGCAATAATCAGTTAGCTTCCTTCATCTTCAGAATATTTTGTATAACTTAACTATTATAAGGAAACCAGAGCAGTACCTACCATAGCTATAATAAGGAAACTGGATACGTAACCCGCATTTGTTAATATGTAACCATATTTATTGCTCTGACACAGTCATCGTGGTTGTTATAGGATCACAGAGACATGTCCAGGGCTGTCAGAGCTATTGATTAGAACTCTTCAGAGGAACGTTATCGTGTTGCTATGTTCAGATGAAGTATAGTTTATGGCTGTGATGTCAACAGAGATGCAGATATAATTCAAGGCAAGTTTTTTTTTCTAATAGTACAACTTGAAAAAGAGAATAGAAAATGGCTAGGTGCAAAACAGATTGCGTAGAGAAGCCTATAGCTAGGGGATTTGAAATACTTGGGGGCTTTGTTGGTAGACACCCCTGGTGGTTTTTGATTCTTCCCATGTTCATCTCTGCGGGTCTTGTCGGAGGATTTTACTTCCTTGCGGACAGAGAAGCAAACGGCATTGAAGAGATGTTTACTCCTATGAATGGACCTGCCAAAGAGGAACGACAAGTAGTCAAAGAATACTTTCCACAGAATGATGGCGACTTCTCTCGTTTGCGACTCTATACTGAAGGGACCTTTGCATCTCTCATAATTGTTAAGCCTAGAGCAAATATCCTCACAATTACTGCTTTTACAGAAATATTGGAAATGGATAGAAATGTAAAAAGTATGAGAATTAGTGCATTAGCATTTGAAGACCTATGTGTTAAGAAAGGTGGTGTGTGTGTGTCAAATTCAATCATTGATATTATTAAAACCAACACAACAACGATTAATTATCCATATCATGGCAACATTTTCATCGCATCTGAAATTGGTGGTGTGAAACTGAAAAGTGGATTAACTGAAATTGATAGCGCAGAGGCAATTAGACTATTTTACTTCTTAAAAGAAGACAACCAGGCTGTAAATACCATGTGGCTACAGAAGTTTATAGAGACTGCTTCCAAGATGACAAAAGAAGGCGTGAGTACTCCGTTTTAGAGATGAAACACTTCTCATTAAGCTCCATAGAAACCATGTAGTGTCATGATAATTTGATTATTCTACTATCTTGAGTTGTTTTACTAATATGTTAACTGGATATCTTATGTTTTTATATTCTTATTTGTCTTTGCAGATGACAATATCTTACTTTACCTCAATATCAAGGGATGACGAGTTTGAGAAGAGTTCTGACTCAATCATACCTCTCTTCTCATTGACATATGCCCTGGCCATCAATTTTTCAATCATATCTTGTTTGAGGTATGTTTTGTAATTTTTACATTTCAATACCATTCAACATTATCAATCAACATTGGACACCTCAATTGAAAAATCTGTTTAACAGTGTTCATTAGGCCTATCTGAAGCCAGATTTGGGTCCCAAATCAGGCGAATCCACAATGTGACTGCATTACTGTTTTTAAGGCATATCAGAGAACTCTATGCCTACTTATCAGCATTTACCTACATGGATGAATGTTGTGTTTTTGTGTTTTTCTTCCCTAGGTTGGACTGTGTGAGGAACTGTCGTATCGGGTGAATGGTGGCAATTATTGCTGATAAACAAAGGAGTCCGCTCATACTGAACTTTGATCATAAGGTTTATTCAGATCACAAGCTTTCAGCATAAGTTACAGGTGACATGCCCACCCGGAGAGCGACGCCTCAGAATGGCCGCTCTGCCTTCTTCTTCGTTTAGCCCCTACTTATAAACAATGCAAAAAGATGCTCCCTCTTCTGGCCAATCACCAGTCTCCCCTGTCTACAACACACTTCCTGTCTGTTGTATGTGGCGTTACACTAAAACATTCCCTCTTGATACTAAAATTAACGTCCTCTCTGGTTCCACTTAAAACATTTAACAAAGGCATAATCCTAATACACGACATTTCCCCCTTCGAGACGAACTAAAAGTCTCGAAAACAAACAGAATATGATTATGACAAGTGACAATTTATCTTATTGAGTATCTTTAACATTAAACCAAAAAACATTATTCTCTAGAGTGTATATACCTTTCTATGAAATATGAATAACTGTTTATGAAGTGTGAATACATTACTATGAAATATGAACAAATCTTTATGGAGTGTAAGAGCGAAAAACTGTCCGGCAACCTTCGTTCCAAATCCATCCATCAATCAAGACAGTAAAATTCTCTCACGGTCCCTCTGCCCCAGGCAACCACCTCGGTACTCCCGATAAACTCATAAACAATGTAAATGCATTTGAAACTATGATGCAATTAAATACACATGTAAGCCCCTGCAAACAAAATCCTATCCAAAAAATATCCACTCTAAGGCTGGTCAACCCATTGGACCCTACAGTGGACCTCTCCCTGCCTAGACTCCCTGTCCCTAAGCATTCACGAAATAAACAAAAACATCTAAGATCCTCACATGTATTCAATAACATCAAATATCATTCTACAAAAATTAATACGTAAGAGTATGACACAAATTATGTATTACACATGCCTATATTTCATTGCAGACACTGGAATGTAGTCCACTACACTTCATCTCCTCCGTAGTCTCGACTTCCAATGGATTGTTGATGATGGAATCGGAATCTTTCCACACCCTCCTTGTTTCATCTCCTCCAGTCATATTGTCCCTTCATATTGTCCTTGTTTGAGTATTTCAATCTCCACATGTTACCCCAAATGCTTCTGAAAGAAAAGAAAAGACCAAACAGTATCTTTTGCAAAACAACACTTTCAAATTGAACATCAATATCAACTAAGAATATAGAAATGATATATAAATGATGTATGAATCACATTAAATGATAGAATAATGAACTAGGATAATTATTCATTCATACACTTCCCCCCTTTGATTCATAAAATCATACCAAAATCACCCTAATATTGAAAGAAAAAAAAAAATTTTTGAAAAATGATCAAATAATCAAAAAGGATATTTATCTATTCAGTTCTACTTGTCCATCTTCATCCAGATCAGGAACAGTCAACACCGGCATCTGAGTGTTGTCTCCAGGCATCACTCTCCAACCTATCTCAATATCATAACTTTCTCAAAGGTCAGTAACAAATTACAAACCTCACACACAGTGCTATCAAAGCTGCAATTAAAATGTGAACCATCACTGCCCCTACTGGGCCTACCTGATCTTGCAACCAAGTCTTCGCTGACTTCCGCTCCTTCAGATCTACCAAATGCATCCCTTATATTCTTCAATGCATATATAACCCTAGTGATAATATCTGAACTATCTGGACTCAAAGTATAACTAACATTATCAATAGGATCTTCCCAAATGTTACACCATACCATGGAAAAAGTCATCCTATTTCCAACCCTAGATTTATCTGTGTCCGGTGGTACCCCTCTTTTAATGGTAGAAACCTCATATGGAGGCTTCAACGTTGACATGTAACAACCTCCTATCCATCCATAGGGTAAGAATATATATGCTTTATCACCACAAACCCTCAAAATATCTCTAAAATTTCCCATAGTCACATTGTCAGGCAAAAGCTAATCTTTTAACCCTCAAAGTCCTGCTCTTCTTACTACCTGGTACATAAAAAGTAACATATTTCTCATTACTACCCTTAAGGTCATGCATACCCAAAGTTATCATATAACATCACAATCTGATATTCCCATAAATATACCCCTTACCTCATATGTTTTATTAGAACCAAACAACTTTTAGCCCTCAATGGTTTCACCTCAAATGCTTCAGGGCTCGCTGTTACCTGAGTTTCCTTCCCATCTAACAAATGCACACAAGTTAATTCACTTAACCCAATAACACCTAACCCTAGGCTTAAACAAATGTTTTGACAATGACATTATTTTATCTGTTACTGACTGTTGCTGATACCACAGTCATGACAAAGCATAAGATTGACACATACTTGATAGAGGTCGAGCGACCGTCTCTAACATGTTTGAACAGACATGGACCCTCAAGATTCCTCACTGATATTACAGAATGAGCTGCCCATCTATCTCTAATTTTCACAACAGAAGAATCAAACCACATGCATATAGTTTCTCTCTTCCCTAACGAGCGGTACTGATCAGATACCTCTCCTTGTCTGTCATTAAAATCAAAGACCTCATCCTGTACCTCCATGATGAATCTATATTCTCTCTACTACTATCTGTTCTCATTTTAACCCTATTCGTACTATCATTGACAGCACTCTCCATCCGTAACATAAACCCCTGAGTCCTTCTTGCTACCCCCTTTAATTTCAGAAAAGTTGTTGTCGGTGTCATACTTCCTACATTTGCTATTGCCATCGTATCATTAATCCCTTTCCAAAGTTACCATTAAAGTAGTTGATTTAGTTGATGTATTAACCTTAATTATTTCTAGTAGGAAAGCTACCGATATCCTATGTGCATTATTTACTGTTGGAGTGACTACTGTAATCTACTCCTCCTGAACTCCTTTAGTGGAAACTTCAACAGACTTCAAATCTTCCATTATAAGCGTTACTTTACAAATTACATAGCCTTTTAACCAATAATTCTTAACCGGAACAAATTTTAATGCTTGCACTAGATAAGTACACATATATTCTCCCTGATCTTTCTCTGTAACATTACGCAAAATAAGTGAACAGTCACTCCTAACCCTCTTCCAAACTATACCTCCTTTGACTAGGTGCAACAGCTTGCTTCTACTTCTGGTCCTGATAACAATACTTCTTCTCCATAATTATCTCTCCATGTGGGAGGAACGTCCCCATCCTAACCCTAATAAGTATTTTTCCTCTAAAATTGGTGCTGGAGCCATTGGCTCCCTTATAATCAAATGCGATATATTTATGGCTTTAATAACTATCCATGTTGAAAGAGTTAAATTGCTTCTCACTGTTGTTATAATAGACTGAAGTGTTAATGTCCTTAGTTACTTCATCCATTTTCCCCAAAGATTTGAACTCTTTGCTTGTACTTCCATCTATCACCACTAGTGTCAAATGACGTAAATGTAACTTACATTCACTCTCTCTCTCTACTCTAAACCCTAACTTTCAAACTTTTGATTATAAAAATACACCTATAATTACCTTGATCTCCCTACTCTAAAGTGTCCTTCACCATTGTTCTCTCTCTTACTACTAACTTTGAAACTTAGCTTACTGTCTTAGAGTTCCTTCAACCTAGTTCTCCTAACTTATTTTAATCTAATCTTTTCTCCTAACCTTTAAAAACCTTTTCCACTGATTTATTCACAAAATCCCTTTACAAAGTTACCACCAAATTTTTAGGATATGTGATCGGGAAAGTCCCCACCTGCTTCTGACTTCTTTACACACAGACTTGGCAAACGACTAAACACCTTTTAGCCTAGCCTGAAATCTCTTGGTGTAAGAATGTAACCCAGAATAACAGTCCCCCCTTTTAACTTTATTTTTCAGACAGATTGTCTAATAGGCAGTCTAATAGATTATCATCCTTCCTATGATATTATCTTTTTAAGCCAATATGATTCCCAAAAACCCTACTTTTTAAAATCTTCTACCAGACAGCCGTTTAGTGTACATCTTATTGTACAATTCAATTTACACCATGCATCTCTTCCCAACACTGCAATAGGTATATCTTATAATATTAGTATGTCTATTTTAATTTCTCCTTGATTTTTCATAGCATAGCTCAATTGGTTCCCTAAGAGTAATTAGCTGTTTTACTACCTCAAATCCCAATCCTAATTAGTTAATTTTACATAGTGAGATGTTTAACCTCTTTAGGCTCAACACAGATAAGTTTTTCCACTATTCACCATCACTTCTCATAGTCCTTTTTATTTTCACTTCAATTGTTAGATATTTTCTCTTCTTCTCTAATCGGTGCTATCAGCTGACACCCCCCTTCGTATCTTCTAGGCACTCTAGAATCCTTAGGATTCACCTGGAGAACAGGTGATCTTGACTGGCCCCTGTATCTTCCTTAAAAATGTTCTCTGTTGTTTCCTCCTGACTTGTTGCACTCACAGGTAAAGTAACCAATCTGTCCACAATTATAACAGTCTTCTGAAAGTTGCTGGAAGTGTAGCTGAAATCTTCCTCCTCCTTCTATTTCTTCTCGTCCTCTTCCTCTCCAATTCTGTGTCTGTCCAGAAACTGGCTGTGGATATGGAACACCTGGTACCCCCCTTGGTGGCTGGTACATTACATTTGATATTGTTCAGTTGAAGCTGTAGTAGTGATTGTTGATTTGGTTCACTCTGATTCTTCATAACCAAAGCTTCTCTTCTCCTTCTTCTTCTCCAATTCTTGGGATCCTTTTCGCAGCAGTTTCTCCTCTTCTGTATCTTCAGCTGTGTTACTTCTTCTAAACTATTTGCTTTATCCAGGCATGATAAACATCGGTCTATATCTCTATTTCTTCTTTGCTAGTCATTGTAGGATAACCTCCTTTTGAATACACAGCACCTTTAGTCCCCTCTTTATCGCTGTCTTCATCTGAACTCGAATCTCTAGTATCCTTCTTCTTTCCTCTCTTGCCAACTTCCTTCTGATCACAGAGTCATATCCACCCATGACCTCTTCTCAATCACTCTCATCTTCATCATCCTCGTCTTCTTTAACCTCACTCTTCTCTTCCAGACATCTCATTTTCTTCCTTCTGGAGTTTTGGATTCATCTTTATCGTCGTTTCTGCTTGTCCTCTATCTATTATTCGTCTTCATCTCTGATGCAACAATCACCCTCCTGGATGATCCCTGGAAGCTGAGGATAAGCATCCCTAAGCTCTACTTCCTTCTCGTAAGGTGGGTGTCTTTTTGCTGAATCCGTGCGTGAGAAAGGTGTACTAACTTCTGCCATTAGTTTTCCTGTCGCCTTTTCTTCCTTTAGCATTTTCTCTATACCTTTATCTTATCGCTGGAATCTTTTATCAGTTTTTGTTTGAGAATGAAGGGCAACTTTTGTTTCATTTGCCGGATAACCTAACACTACTTTAGTTAAAGGATTACCATTTTGTACTATATCAACCGGTGTAATCACTTTTATAGCCTTGCTGTCCTTTCTCCCCATTGTAACAACCCTTTTATATTCCTTTATCGTGAATTATTTTATTTTAGACTATATAGCCTATGGCTTCCCCCCTTTAATTTTTTTTTTTAAATAAATCAATAAAAATATGAATATGAAAAAATTCAATTACATTTTTTATTCAAAAACCATTTCTAATTACAATAAAAAATCAATTAAAAAATCAATTAAAAATTATGAATAATTAAAACCAATTTTTATTTATATCCTATCTTACCAATTAGTGGCTATCTTACCACAACCCCTCAAATGCAAGTAGTCAACTTCAGACTACCATACCCATAAACAAAGCCTGTAACCCTACCATTACTACAATTCCCATAACCCCTTGCTCTATCAGCACCTAATTATCTTAAATTTACAGAATAATGTCAGTCCTTGATTCCCAACACAACTCCAATCAAACCCAGTGATGCACAGAGCCTCCCAAATGCAATTTTTAATGAAATAGTATTTGCCAAGCCTATGTGAAATTGTCATAACATCAAATATTTTGTAACCAGACCAGTCTCAAACCCTTTTTGACTTGATCCTCTGTCGCGTCACGTGACGTGTACGTCAGCACCCCCTCTCTCTCTCTCTCTCTCTCTCCTGTCGTATCGTCCTATTGCTCCACTCATATGACAGAAGAACAGAGACACAGGAAAAGATTTTAGTAGTTAATGCAATACTGAGTTACTTCAACCATATTCAATATTCCCCCACTCATATTCGCTCTAAGACTAAACTCAGGACTAAATAGATTGCTCAAAAACATTTTTATTTACTTTTTATTTATTTTAATCCGTCATTTAATTTAATTCATTATACTCCGTCAACATATATTTAATGTATAAATTCACTACATCTCAACAAATAGTTTCATGTTCAAACACCAGCCGCTTTAAAACTATAAGATTCGTGTTAAAATCTCTCCTCTTTGTTCCCTCGTCTGTGTCTCCCTGTCTCCCCCTGCAGTGTAACAGATGTGTTGTTTAGTAAAATCCCACGCATGCGCGATACATTCAAAAATACTTTTTCACCGTGGAAGGGAGATTCTTAGATCTCTCCCCAACCCAAATAGACGGTTAACAGTCCTGCTGTACCTCCGTTTCCCCTCATAGTCAAACAACATTTAACAGCGCTCACAAAACATAGAACCGAAATTCCACATACAAACATAATTTAAGAGGCTTTATTCCCATCGCAGTGGACCTCTACGGTCACATGTTAGCATGCAGCATATTAGCATTTAGCCTTAGCCTGTATGCACCATGTAGCATGAAAACAATGCACCCGACATTGCGTCTTTAATTACTTTTTCCTTTTTCCTAACTTTAGGCTGCCGTGAGTTCTGGATATTTTTATGAGCGGTCCCCCCCAAGCAGATATCCCGTCGGACAGAAGATGGGCAAGCAACCCCCACTAAATCTACAACCAAACCCCAGTCTAAGACTGACCTGAAACCCATAACGCGTTACCAGGATTTTATGGCCCACCATGCGGTCGCCTCGTTGAGGGCTTATCAAATCCTGCAATGTCCTAACTTGTATACATATCTTGGCCCCGATTGTTCTTGACTTACTATTCAAGCAACACATCTCTATAAACAATCCATAAGCTCTACCCACTTTTGCGCTGGTTAAATTTTTTTATAATGATTAGCCAGACCCCCAGTTATCAGCAATAACGCCACACGAGGCACGGTCGTATGGTACATTTCTCCAGTGTACAATCACATAGCATCCAAACCAACAACCTGTGAGGAAAACTCACCCTTTTCTGGCACTTCAGACCGAGTTAGCTTGGCGGCTACGAATGAGCAAAGGAGAGATGCAGACCAGCCCCACGTTGGGCGCCATTTGTCGTATCGGGTGAATGGTGGCAATTATTGCTGATAAACAAAGGAGTCCGCTCATACTGAACTTTGATCATAAGGTTTATTCAGATCACAAGCTTTCAGCATAAGTTACAGGTGACATGCCCACCCGGAGAGCGACGCCTCAGAATGGCCGCTCTGCCTTCTTCTTCGTTTAGCCCCTACTTATAAACAATGCAAAAAGATGCTCCCTCTTCTGGCCAATCACCAGTCTCCCCTGTCTACAACACACTTCCTGTCTGTTGTATGTGGCGTTACACTAAAACATTCCCTCTTGATACTAAAATTAACGTCCTCTCTGGTTCCACTTAAAACATTTAACAAAGGCATAATCCTAATACATGACAGAACAAGGTGTGGGTGGCAACCTTTGGTGTTCTCTCATCTGGTATGGCAGTGCTGTCCAGTTTTGGGTTGTTGCTGTACTGTGGGATGCCCTTCGCTATGACTGTGGCAACAGCTCCATTCCTGATTCTGGGTAAGCTTACAAATTGTTATACAATAAACCCAGTGCTTAATTTGAGCCGGATCCTGCCGGAACAGGATCCGGTGTGGTGAAACTGAGGATTTGTCGCCACAGATGGTTTGTTTACATAGCTGGTTAGGAAAACTAATGTAGCAGGTAAGGATAATTAACGTGGCAGGTTAGGTGAATTAACGTGGTAGGTTAGGAGAACTAACGCAGCAAGTTAGGTGAATTAACGTAGCAGGTTAGGAGAATTAGGTTAAGGTTAGGAAAAAGGTTAGGCTTAGCTAGAATGCTACAGTTGTCAACGATGCGACCACTAGACAGAGCTGTAAGCCTACTCCATCTAGCCACAATGGTAGAAACGTAAACAAACCATCTGTGGTACAAATCATCTATCATAACATCGGCTCGGGCTTATGGTTTGCGCAACATCGTAGCTAGCCTATGTTAAATTGAGACCAACTCGTAGTCGTTGCTGTGTTGAGAGAGAGAAGCGTGCCTGTGTCTCTCACAGAACTAGAATGAGATTAACTTTCTATGATCTCTCTCCCTCTCTCTGCTCTGATAGACATGAGTCTGCAATTTATATTTCTCCAGTGTAGCACTTCATCATTTATTTCCTTATAGAATCATAGCCATGGGAAGTGTGCTGGAAGTGCTGCAGCACCCCTGATCAATTTAAATACATTTGCCAAAGTTATAGAATTACTGCTGTCTGTTCAGAAAGAAATGAAAAAATTCAGAATACTACTAATACTACAGAGTAATACTAGTAGTGTTAATAGTAGTACAATAGTAGTAATACGAATAATACTAATAATAATAACAATAGTAGTAATACTAGTAATACTACAGAGTACTTCAAGATGGCGTAGCAGTGCGGTTGTGTTTTCTGTAGTGTCCTCATGTAAATAGCCTGTTTTTTGTTGTTTTTTGTCTTTTTCGTATATATTTCTCAATCTCACTTTCCATCCTTTAACTAAATATACTTTCCTGCAACCCGCCTCACCCAATGTGGAACGGATTCTATTATTTCTTCATACATTTTTATCCAGAACCTCTGGCTGAAACTAGCCAGCTAGCCAGCTAACTAGCTACTTGCTATTAGCCACCGTTAGCGGTCTTCACCATTGTCCGTGGCAATGGCCTGCACTACCTACCAGCCAGCTCTAGCCTGGACAATTATCTGCCAGTCTGCACAGTCTGCACATCGCGCTATCGAGCCAGAGCATATCGGATTTTCTGCCGGAATCACTGAATCACTGGACCTTAACACCGGATCATCGCAACTAGCTAGCTGCAACCAAATGGCTGTTGTTGTTGTTGGCTAATCACCACTGTCCTGAAGCTAACCCCAGTTAGCCTTGAGCTAGCCTCGAGCCAGGCCCATCTCCCGGCTATCTACCTCTCTGTCAACTGGACGGGACCTCCTAGTGTTGACACGGAGCCCCGCCGATCCATCACGACTGGTCTGCCGACGTAATCATCTGATGTAGTTTCAACAGGCTTCCCGTTGCGACGACCACGAAGATCCATCTGCTAGCCCCGGCCCGCTAGCACACGCAATCAACAGCCGTGCCTCCAGCTCGCCTGTAGCGTAGCAGCCACTGAACTGCTCCCGGACTTACTTATTGCTGTTCACTGGACCTTATGATCACTCAGCTACACAGCTGATGCCTGCTGGACTGTTCCTTTATACGGTACCCCATCCTGTTTATCTGTTTAGCCTCAGCTCAAACTTTCGTCGCCATTACCAGCTGTTGTCTTAGCTCTCTCGAATAACACCTGTGACTGCTTTATGCCTCTCTCCCATGTCAATATGCCTTGCTTTTTGCTGTTTAGGTTAGTTCTAACTGTACTTTTTCAATGTAGAGCCCCCAGTCCTGCTCAACCTGTCTCAGATAGCTCCTTTGTCCCACCCCCCACACACGCAGAGACCGGCTCACTCGGTGCCTCCAGTGATGCTATCTCTTTCATCTTTACCCAACGCTTAGGTTCAGGGGCGGTGTGTTCAATAGGGCGATATGGGCGACGCACTGCCAAACGGGAAAAGGAAGGGATTTTTTTTCTAATCAATTATATCACGGCAACAGTAGTTATCAGTGTTGTAATGTCCAATCAGGCTAAAGTCGTGCTTCAAATGGCTCCCCCCCCTTTTGGGGCGATTTCAGTCAGTTTGAAAATCACCCAGAAGTCTGTCATAGACTCCCATGTAAAATCTATTTTTTTCAAATTTCAGAGCTTTCAATACAATCTCTATGGGTGTCTGAGGGCTTGCACTTACGCGCTTTCGTCATACGTAACGTAACCATGAACGTAACTAAGAAAAGAGCGGATTGTGTCTTTGAAAGAAGTTCCTTTTTGTCGGCGAACAAATGAAGATAAATTGGCAACGAAACAATTAGGACCTCCCAGACCAAATTTAATAATTCAACAGGTTTCTACTAAAGGCGGAAAGTCCTACACCCGAGGATTTTCCAAAAATTGGTACTAACGAAAAAAGAACATTGCCACTCAACTGAAAGAGGGATACAGGCTAGCTGTCCGCCGCCACAACGATGAGGTTAGTGTTGATAATCACAAGTTTACTGGAGAACTGAGACCAAGTAGAGACTTTGGACAGGGTGGATATGGTATAATAAAGGCAGTTTATTCAGAGGTAAAGATATCTGGAATCGCGTGCACGGACCCGTTCGTCAAACTCTTAGGGAGCTATACATTAAGCCCCATTACTTACCATATCAGATAAGAGAAATTGCTGCAGCTACATATATTTTACATCCTGGCCCTACATAGTTCACTATTTGCATCACTTACCAAAATATTACATGTGGTCATATATGCTTGGAAAGTGGAGATGCCATAGAACGTCAAAAAAGTAAACATTGCTGGAGACACATTGCCGTTTTGGAGAAGACATCGCGTTTGCTAGCGAAGAGATTTGTTGTGGCAAATGAACTTGGGCTGGGAATTGCCAGGAACCTCACGATTAGATATATGCATTGCGAGTCTCATGATTCTATACGTATTGCGATTCGATACTGTGATTTTATTGCGCACCATATGTCTGTTGCAGAGGGATCAGAAAGCCATGAGAACGAGTTTTGATCAGTCATGGAAATAAAAGTGCTGAAAACAAATTGGCTCCCAATGTGAAAAGATTGAGAACAAGCTATGAAGGAACAATAATGGTGTTTTGGTGCAGGTACAGCCAACTAGCGCTAAAATATTGCGATATTGTCAATACAGTATATCGTAAAGTATCACTATGTAACTCGATTTCTTTCACCCCAATCCCTCAAATTAACGGTAAATAACTGAATTGTTTGCCCCACATTTAGCTAAGATGATTAGCTAGCCAGCTAAAATGTTTTATTTAGTTAGCAGTCGCATCTACAATAGTTTACTGTCAATAACATGTCTCCAAAAATGACGTGGTGTCTCCAATTGTGTTGACATTTTACAATTGCGATGCGCATCCATGAGTATCCACTTTCTGTAGCTCAGCTGGTAGAGCACGGCGCTTGTAACGCCAAGGTAGTGGGTTCGATCCCCGGGACCACCCATACACAAAAATGTATGCACGCATGACTGTAAGTCGCTTTGGATAAAAGCGTCTGCTAAATGGCATATTATTATTATTATTATTATTATTATTATCTGAAGAGAGCCCCGAAACATTGTGTGCAGACATTTTATGCAATAAATGAAGTAGGTTGAATCTAGTAGTTCTGATCTTCTGATTGGTCCTGATGAGTTGGGCGAGGTCCCCTCCAGGCTACTGTCACTGTTGCATTGGCTCTGAGTCGGGTTCTCTGTCTTCAAATGTTCAGCCTAAGAGAGGGGATTTGTGTGTGTGTGTGTGTGTGTGTGTGTTTAACAGTGATGATGTGTGTGTGTGTGTGTGTGTGTGTGTGTGTGTGTTTAACAGTGATGATGATGTGTGTGTGTGTGTTTGTGTGTGTGTGTGTGTGTGTCCTCAGAGCAAGAACTCGTGAGTTGGAAGAACTGAGAGGCCTATGGCGTGGGTGTTGTCCTTGGCCACCTGCTGACAAGGCTGACAAGATAGGACCCTTTTGTCCATTGTTATTGGATAGGAACAGAACTTATAACCAGCTCCTGACCTAAATAGATCTTAGCACAACATTTTACTCAACATATCATATTCCATATTCACTATAACAAATATATTTACTACGACATTAGCAAGAACCGCCACATCCTCAGCCGGCTAATCCAGTGTGTGAAGTTTTGCGGAGTGTTTGAGTTAGCTTTGCGAGGCAAAGATGAAACTGAGGGCTCCACCAACCCTGGTAAGCCAACACTTTTGAGATCAGTCAATAAATGCTTCTGGTATTGACTTATATGCTGCCCCTGTCTTCATGTTGTTGCTGGACATATCTTTTTTAAAATGTGTGTAGGTCACCTAAATCATCAGAAAAATTGCCCCCCTGAGAATTTTTTCAGGAGCCGCCACTGCTTAGGTTTACCTCCACTGTACTCATATCCTTCCATATCCTTGTCTGTACATAATGCCCTGAATCTATTCTAGATAGAACTGCCAAAGGGGGCAGAGTTGCAATCTACTGTAGAGATAGCCTGCAGAGCTCTATCATACTATCCAGGTCTGTGCCCAGACAGTTTGAGCTTCTACTTCTAAAAATCCACCTTTCCAGAAATAAGTCTCTCACTGTTGCCGCTTGCTACAGACCCCCTTCAGCCCCCAGCTGTGCCCTGAACACCATATGTGAATTGATTGCCCCCCATCTATCCTCAGAGTTCGTATTGCTTGGTGACCTAAACTGGGATATGCTTAACACCCCGGCCGTCCTACAATCTAAACTAGATGCCCTCAATCTCACACAAATTACAGTATCAAGGAACCTACCAGGTACAACCCTAAATCCGTTAACATGGGCACCCTCATAGATATCATCCTGACTAATCTACCCTCTAAATACACTGCCGCTGTCTTCAACCAGGATCTCAGCGATCACTGCCTCATTGCCTGCGTCCGTAATGGGTCCGCGGTCAAACGACCACCCCTCATCACTGTCAAACGCTCCCTAAAACACTTCAGCAAGCAGGCCTTTCTAATTGACCTGGCCCGGGTATCCTGGATGGATATTGACCTCATTCCGTCAGTAGAGGATGCCTGGTTGTTCTTTAAAAGTGCTTTCCTCTCCATCTTAAATAAGCATGCCCCATTCAAAAAATTCTGAACTTAGAACAGATATAGCCCCTGGTTCACCCCCAGACTTGACTGCCCTTGACCAGCACAAAAGCATCCTGTGGCATACTGCATTAGCATCGAACAGCCCCTGCGATATGCAACTTTTCAGGGAAGTCAGGAACCAATATACACAATCAGTTAGGAAAGCAAAGGCTAACTTTTTCAAACAGAAATTTGCATCCTGTAGCACTAACTCCAAAAAGTTTTGGGACACTGTAAAGTCCATGGATAATAAGAGCACCTCCTCCCAGCTGCCCACTGCACTGAGGCTAGGAAACACTGTCACTACCGATAAATGTACGATAATCGAAAATTTCAACAAGCATTTTGCTACGGCTGGCCATGCTTTCCACCTGGCTAACCCTACCCCGGCCACCAGCTCTGCACCCTCCGCTGCAACTTGCCCATGCCCCCACCCGCATCTCCTTCACCCAAATTCAGATAGCTGATGTTCTGAAAGAGCTGCAAAATCTGGACACCTACAAATCAGCTGGGCTAGAAAATCTGGACCATTTCTTTCTAAAATTAGCTGCCGAAATTGTCGCAACCCCTATTACCAGCCTGTTGAACCTCTCTTTCGTATCGTCCGAGATCCCCAGAGATTGGAAAGCTGCCGCGGTCATCCCCCTCTTCAAAGGGGTGACACTCTAGATCCAAACTGTTACAGACCTATATCCATCCTGCCCTGCCTTTCGAAAGTATTTGAAAGCCAAGTTAACAAACAGATCAACGACCATTTCGAATCCCACCGTACCTTCTCCGCTATGCAATCTGGTTTCCGAGCTGGTCATGGGTGTACCTCAGCCACGCTCAAGGTCCTAAACGATATAATAACCGCGATCGATAAAAGACAGTACTGTGCAGCCGTCTTCATTGACCTGGCCAAGGCTTTTGACTCTGTCAATCACAGCATTCTTATTAGCAGACTAAGCCTTGGTTTCTCAAATGACTGCCTCGCCTGGTTCACCAACTACTTCTCAGATAGAGTTCAATGTGTCAAATCGGAGGGCCTGTTGTCTGGACCTCTGGCAGTCTCTATGGGGGTGCCACAGGGTTAAATTCTCGGGCCGACTCTATTCTCTGTGTATATCAATGATGTCGCTCTTGCTGCTGGTGACTCTCAGATCCACCTCTACGCAGACGACACCATTTTGTATACATCTGGCCCTTCATTGGACACTGTGTTAACAAACCTCCAAATGAGCTTTAATGCCATACAACACTCCTTCCGTGGCTTCCAACTGCTCTTAAACGCTAGTAAAACTAAATGCATGCTCTTCAATCGAATGCTGCTTACACCCGCCTGCCCGACTAGAATCACTACTCTCGGCGGGTCTGACTTAGAATATGTGGACAACTACAAATACCTAGGTGTCTGGTTAGACCGTAAACTCTCCTTCCAGACTCACATTAAGCATCTCCAATCCAAAGTTACATCTAGAATCGGCTTCCTATTTCGCAACAAAGCCTCCTTCACTCATGCTGCTAAATATGCCCTCAGAAAACGGACTCTCCTACCGATCCTTGACTTCGGCGATGTCATTTACAAAATAGCTTCCAACACTCTACTCAGCAAATTGGATGTAGTCTATCACAGTGCCATCCGTTTTGTCACCAAAGCCCCATATACTACCCACCATTGTGACCTGTACACTCTCGTTGGCTGGCCCTCACTACATATTCGTCGCCAAACCCACTGGCTCCAGGTCATCTATAAATCACTTCTAGGCAAATCCCCGCCTTATCTTAGCTCATTGGTCACCATAGCAACACCCACCCGTAGTATGCGTTCCAGCAGGTATATTTCACTGGTCAACTCCAAAGCCAACACCTCCTTTGGTCGCCATTCCTTCCAGTTCTCTGCTGCAAATTACTGGAACGAACTGCAAAAATCTCTGAAGCTGGAGACACTTATCTCCCTCACTATCTTTAAGCATCAGTTGTCAGAGCAGCTTACCGATCACTGCACCTGTACACAGCCCATCTGTAATTAGCCCACCCAACTACCTCATCCCCATATTGTTATTTACATTGTTATTTATTTTGCTCATTTGCACCCTAGTATCTCTATTTGCACATAATCTTCTGCACATCTATCACTCCAGTAATAATACTAAATTATAATTGTAATTATTTTGCACTATGGCCTATTTATTGCCTTACCTCCATAACTTACTACATTTGCACACACTGTATATATATTTTATATTGTGTTATTGACTGTACGTTTTGTTTATTCCATATGTAACTCTGTGTTGTTGTTTTTACCGCACTGCTTTGCTTTATCTTGGCCAGGTCGCAGTTGTAAATGAGAACTTGTTCTCAACTGGCTTACCTGGTTAAATAAAGGTGGGGAAAAAAAGAAAGAAAAAAATACTACTAATAGGCCTATAATTTAGCCATAGAGGAGCAATAGCTTCTTTTAAAAAATAGCCTAGCTGTGAATTGTGCGTAACCCAATCACAAGGCATAGCCTAAAGTCAGGAACGCGCTGCAAATCTGTCAGTGAACAGCATGCAGCCAAAACAGGCCTTTCGCAATATTTCAAATACAATTGCGGGAAAACACAGGTTGAAAAGCAAATGGCTCCTGCTGAAAAGAGAAGAGTCCAATCTGTCTGTAGGCTACCAAAATATTATAGCAACTTCCAAATAGGCCTATTGAGCGAACAGTAGCCTAGGTACAAAGTAAAACAAGAGGGAGATCCCACTGGGCACACACTGGTTGAATCAACGTTGCTTCAACAGGATTTGTCAACATATTGTGACGTGGAATCAACGTGGAAAATTCATTGGATTTGAAAAAAGTCATCAACCAGTACTGTTTTTGTCTCATTTCAACCAGCATTGTAAAGATTGAAATAAGGGTAAAACATCAACTTAAATACATTGACCAACCTTACTAACAGGTTGTTACATCAATCTAATTTCAACATAATCATCAGAACTATGAGTACGTTGAAATTGTGTTGAAAATTCCACAAACTTTTTCATCCTGTATATTGGGTGGTTGAAATTATATATAATGTTTGATTTGATTAGACACATTTTATTTGAATCAACGTCATTGTTTCAATGTCATGCTATCAACCTAAATAATTAGGTATATTGAAATGAAATGTGAAGCCACAATCCAATGATTTCTGCCTGAACATTGACTCCTACTGGTATAGTGGTTAGAGTGTTGGGCCAGTAACCAAAAGGTTAGAATCCCTGAGCTGACAATACTTTTATCTTGGATATTGTCTTGTATATGAAGGATGGTTGGTTGATTTCACATTTAATCTAGAAGTTATTCACATCTCCATCCCAACCAAAAATCTAAGTTGAAGAATAGTACTAAATTAAATAACATTTTGGGTTGACATGGAGATGTGAATCCAACATATTAATCTGAAAAACTGGATATTAAATTGTGAACGCAACCAAATATCAACATTTGAAAGAGATGTATCTTCCGTTTGGATAGTGTACTGTATATTATGAATAACATATATAAAAGACAATATACAGAGGTACAAGTTTATTACTATTTATACAGTGAGGGAAAAAAGTATTTGATCCCCTGCTGATTTTGTACGTTTGCCCACTGACAAAGAAATTATCAGTCTATAATTTTAATGGTAGGTTTATTTGAACAGTGAGAGACAGAATAACAACAAAAAATCCAGAAAAACGCATGTCAAAAATGTTAGAAATTGATTTGCATTTTAATGAGTATTTGACCCCCTCTCAATCAGAAATATTTCTGGCTCCCAGGTGTCTTTTATACAGGTAACAAGCTGAGATTAGGAGCACACTCTTAAAGGGAGTGCTCCTAATCTCAGCTTGTTACCTGTATAAAAGACAAATGTCCACAGAAGCAATCAATCAATCAGATTCCAAGGCTGGAATGGGCTACAAGACCATCGCCAAGTAGCTTGGTGAGAAGGTGACAACAGTTGGTGCGATTATTCGCAAATGGAAGAAACACAAAATAACTGTTAATCTCCCTCGGCCTGGGGCTCCATGCAAGATCTCACCTCGTGGAGTTGCAATGATCATGAGAACGGTGAGGAATCAGCCCAGAACTACACTGGAGGATCTTGTCAATGATCTCAAGGCAGCTGGGACCATAGTCACCAAGAAAACAATTGGTAACACACTACGCCGTGAAGGACTGAAATCCTGCAGCGCCCGCAAGGTCCCCCTGCTCAAGAAAGCACATATACAGGGCCGTCTGAAGTTTGCCAATGAACATCTGAATGATTCAGAGGAGAACTGGGTGAAAGTGTTGTGGTCAGATGAGACCAAAATCGAGCTCTTTGGCATCAACTCAACTCGCCGTGTTTGGAGGAGGAGGAATGCTGCCTATGACCCCAAGAACACCATCCCCACCGTCAAACATGGAGGTGGAAACATTATGCTTTGGGGGTGTTTTTCTGCTAAGGGGACAGGACAACTTCACTGCATCAAAGGGACGATGGACGGGGCCATGTACCAACAAATCTTGGGTGAGAACCTCCTTCCCTCAGCCAGGGCATTGAAAATGGGTCGTGGATGGGTATTCCAGCATTACAATAACCCAAAACACACGGCCAAGGCAACAAAGGAGTGGCACAAGAAGAAGCACATTAAGGTCCTGGAGTGGCCTAGCCAGACTCCAGACCTTAATCCCATAGAAAATCTGTGGAGGGAGCTGAAGGTTCGAGTTGCCAAACATCAGCCTCGAAACCTTAATGACTTGGAGAAGATCTGCAAAGAGGAGTGGAACAAAATCCCTCCTGAGATGTGTGCAAACCTGGTGGCCAACTACAAGAAACGTCTGACCTCTGATTGCCAACAAGGGTTTTGCCACCAAGTACTAAGTCATGTTTTGCAGAGGGGACAAATACTTATTTCCCTCATTTAAAATGCAAATCAATTTATAACATTTTTGACATGCGTTTTTCTGGATTTTCTTGTTGTTATTCTGTCTCTCACTGTTCAAATAAACCTACCATTAAAATTATAGACTGATCATGTCTTTGTCAATGGGCAAACGTACAAAATCAGCAGGGGATCAAATACTTTTTTCCCTCACTGTAGGGTTAATGGTAACTACTTCTAAACTTCCAATAAACCATGGACAAATTATAGTATACCTAGATTCACATTGAAATTATGGTGTCCTTTGAGCAAATCAGATGTCAATGTAGCTAGCCTACAAAAACCCAACCTCACTCCGAATTTACTGAGCTTGAGCAATTTGTTTCCCTAAGAGTTGTGCAAGATTGGTAGAATCTTATCTTATTGAAAATGATTCACAGCTGTAATGGCTGCCATTGGTGCTTCCAACGAGTATTAACTTTGGGGTGTGAAGACATACGCAATCAATATTTTTTTATTATTTTTTTATTTTATGTTGTTTAACTTTTCTATCAATTTGAAAATGTGGAGTAGGTTGTCTAGATCGGTAGGATCGCTAGAATTTTAAGACCGCAAAATGTGAAGAATGTGCAAGGAATGTGTAGACTTTCACTAGTGAATATAGGATGAAAAATATTTTTTTAAATCTATGTGTAATTTTCATCGCAATTTCAACATATACATAGTTCTGATGATTATGTTGCAATTAGATTGATGTAACAACCTGTTAGTCAGGTTAAATCAATGTATTTAAGTTGAAGTTCTACCCTAATTTCAATGTTTACAATGTTGGTTGAAATGAGATGAAAACAGTACTGGTTGATTACTTTTTTCAAATCCAATGTATTTTCCACGTTGATTCCATGTCACAATACGTTGGCAAATTACGTTGAAGCAACATTGATTTAACCAGCGTGTGCCCAGTAGGATAGGTTTTTGGCACGAGCGCATCGGTGTTCACGGGTGATTGAGCTGCGCATCATTGTGTGAGTGAGTCAGTGAAACTGGAAAGCTTTTTTAAGACTATATTTCCCTCCTCAAATTGTACAATATGTGTGTATCCACACACCTATGCATAGGCTATTGATGGATTCAAGATCAGGTCGTTTTTATTGGTCTCAGATTCTCAGTTTGTCAGTATCAAAGTAGCCTGTCATTTCGTTCATTTGTGTGGTATTAAAAAGATTCTGCAAAAGTCTCCAATCATTTAGAATTATGTAGAATTGCATGAAATGCGTTTATTAAAGGCCAATTATTTTCCCGGACACTATAGGCAAAAAATGTTCCTCATGTGTGCAATGGTGTAAAGTATTTAAGTAAAAATACTTTCAAGTACTACTTAAGTAGTTTTGGGGGGTATCTGTACATTACTTTACTATTTATATTTTTGACAACTTTCACTTTTACTTTACTACATTCCTAAAGAAAATTATATACTTTTTACTCCATACATTTTCCCTGACACCCAAAAGTACTAGTTACATTTTGAATGCTTAGCAGGACATGAAAATGGTCCAATTCACACACTTATCAAGAGAACATCCCTGGTCATCCCTACTGCCTCTGATCTGGCGGACTCACTAAACACACATGTTTCGTTTGTAAATTATGTCTGCCCCTGACTATCCGTAAAATAATAAAACAAGAAAATGGTGCCATCTGGTTTGCTTAATATAAGGAATGTGAAATTATTTATACTTTTACTTTTGATTCTTAAGTATATTTTAGCAATTACATTTACTTTTGGTACTTTATTTTATTGTTTTCTTTTTTTCGGGGGTAGATCAGCTTTAATATTGCAGATAGATTGTAACTTCCGTTAATTGTCTGCATCACTTCCAATCCCCCATATGTTTTTTTTTCTCGCATATATATATACACATACATACATATATATATATACATAGATATCCTTTAAAAATATATATATTTCGACTTAATTACTTTCCAACCCCACCATCCCCTCCCTAATTGGAGTAAACTAGTGAACAACAATGCTTAGGCCTCTACTTCATGCTTATACATACTATATACATTTTATGGACACAGTCAATAATTATATTTTGTTTGTTGTTACTCCTGAACTTCCTCCGATCATTTTCATGATGTCCATCTGGTATGCTTCTATATGCCATATCTTTCTAACTGTGCTCTTTCACAAAAGCTCACAATATATAACCTATATACTTATTATGGACACAGCATGTCTTACACTAGTTATCTTGTTGTTATTAGTTGTTGTTATTAGTCCCATCCTTCAGCTCCATTCAACACCTCCCATCTATCTCTTAACACTATCCATATTGAATTTCTATTTGCCATATATTTTTCAACTGTACTGTGATGTTTTACAAAAGTTCTGAAACTTTCTATTCTCATTGTTTCTACAGGTTGTGAATTGAAAATAAACATCTTTGCTAAAAGTATTATTATATTATTGATCGATTGACTATGACTTTTCAGATCACCCAGTAGTGCTATCTGCAGGGTCAGCTCCATGCAAATATTGCAATCCTTCAGCCATTCATGGACCTGTGTCCAGAAACAAGCTACAAATGGACAGTACCAAAAAAAATGATCTAATGATTCTGTCTCTTCACAGCCAAATCTGCAGAGCTGGGAAGATTGTATCCCCCATACAAATAACATTCTATTGGTAGCAAGAATTGTATATAATAATTTAAATTGAAAAATTCTAAGTTTTGAATCCGGCGTCGTCATAGTGTTTATGAACTGAACGCAATCAGTTCATAAACACTATGCCATGGAATCGGTACGTCAAAAATCTCTTCCCAACTATTTTGCAATCTATATGGGACGGGTGTCAATCTTTTGGTCCTTAAATGAAACTGGTAAACTTTTTTATTTATCACAATTTTCTTTAAACAATTATGTTCTTTAATGCAAGGCCGACAGACAAGTTCCACTTTCCTCTTCCATTTTTGCGGTAATGCTGCAATTATTTGGTTGTAATTTTGGGTAGAGCAGACATTTCCATATGTTTTTGTTAGCTGCATGTGCGACATAACTCCACCATTCCTACCGATAATATAATTTATGAAGATTATAACTTTTTTAAACATTTTCTCAAAAAAGAACGGTTTTTTATCAATTAGTATATTTGAGTTTAACCACAATATTTGTTGCAATATTTGTTCTGTCATTTCTGGAGGATTAAATTAAAATTGCAACCAACTTTCTATGGCTTGTTTTAGAAATAGTGATATTTGGGAGATGATTTCCTTTTCAAATACCTGAAAGTGAGGGGTTGTAATCTGAATAAAGGGAAAAAGTCCCTTCTTGAACATTGGGTGAGACAATCTTACTAGTTTGCTAGAGAACCAGTTCGGATTTAAGTATAATTTTTGTATGACTGAATGTTTTAGTGATAGGTCTAATGCTTTCATATTTAATAATTTCTGTCCTCCTAATTCATATTCATTATATAAATAGGCCCGTTTAATTTTGTCTAGCTTGCCGTTCCAAATCAAATTGAATATTTTTTTCTCATATAATTTAAAAAACTGTTCGCTAGGCATAGGCAAGACCATAAGCAAATAGGTAAACTGGGACAACACCAAAGAGTTAATCAGGGTGATTTTTCCACAAATAGACAGGTATTTACCTTTCCATGGTAGCAAGATTTTATCTATTTTTGCTAACTTACTATTAAATTTTTTTGGAGTGAGATCATTTATTTCATTTGGGATATGTATTCCGAGTATATCCACATCACCATCAGACAATTTTATTGGTAAACTACATGGTAATGTAAATTTTTAATTTTTTAGTGATCCAATACGTAATATAGTACATTTATCATAATTTGGTTGTAATCCAGAGAGGTTAGAAAATGTATCTAGATCCTCTATGAGGCTTTTGGTACTTAAACATATTTAAAACCAAATACTTTTAGACTTTTACTTAAGTAGTATTTTACTGGGTGACTTTCACTTTTACTTGAGTCATTTTCTATTAAGGTATCTTTATTTTTACTCAAGTATGACAATTGGGCACTTTTTCCACCACTGGATGTGTGAAACTTCTGTAAGCGCCTCTACTCTACTGCTCTATACGAAAATGCGATGATATCCATGCAATGCTTTATTATACAACAAATTTATAATTATGCGTTCCGGTCCCTCACTATTTGTTCCGGCACCTCCCGATTGACCTGTACTCTGATGTGATCACAGGAATGAACACAGGTATAAACTAGGTCTGACATTTTATAAAAGAGTGCATTTTCTCGACAGGAATTGGTGTTGACGACATGTTCATCATGATTTCCTGCTGGCAGCAGACTCAGGTTCATGACAACGTAGAGGACCGTATGGCAGCTACATACAAAGATGCAGCTGTCTCGATCACCATCACAACACTAACTGATGCCCTGGCCTTCTATATTGGTCTGTTAACTCCCTTTGGTTCCGTACAATCCTTTTGTATGTATACTGGCACAGCTGTCCTGTTCTGCTACTTGTACAATATTACCTTCTTTGGTGCATTTCTGGCACTGAATGGAAGACGTGAAAAGGGCAACAGACACTGGCTGACATGCATGAAGGTTCCAGAACCAGAGGAGAACACTAAAAAGTACAACCTCTGTAGTATAGGGGGAGCTTATGATCATAAAACGGGAAAAGAGGAACCTATGCCCATTAACAACTTCTTTAAGATGTACTATGGGCCATTTCTAACAAATACTTGGACCAAGGTGTTTGTGATCCTGCTCTATGCTGGATATTTGGGCTCAAGTATCTATGGTTGCTTCCAAATCCAAGAAGGTATAGACCTTAAAAACCTAGCAGCTGATAGCTCATATGTAGGTAGCTATTACGATAATGAGGATCAATACTTTTCAGAGTATGGTCCAAATGTTATGGTTGTTGTGACTGACAGTGAGTTTCAATATTGGGACGAAACTGCTCGAAAGCGTCTTGATACTTGTCTCAGAAGTTTTGAGAGTCTAACGTTGGCTGGTCAATCATTGGTTGCTAAAGATATGACCCTTTCTTGGCTTAATGAATATGTAAAAGCGGGTGTAGTTTCAAATCCAAATAACGAAACCATTTTCATGGATAGTTTACCTACATTTTTACAACAATCAGGTTTCACACAAGATGTGAATATTTCAAACAAAGTCATAATTGCCTCACGTTTGTTTATTCAGACAATCAACGTCAGGACAGCTGTTGATGAAAAGAACATGTTGAATAAGCTTCGAGAGACAGCTAATGGTTGTCCAGAAAAGTTGGTTGTTTACCACCCTGCTTTCATATACTTTGACCAGTATGCAGTCATTGTTAGTAATACCATCCAAAACATTGTAGTTGCCACTCTTGCTATGCTGGTGATCTCCCTCATGTTGATCCCCAACCCCATATGTTCTCTGTGGGTGACCTTTGCCATTGCCTCTGTCATAGTGGGTGTTGCTGGTTTCATGGCATTATGGGATGTCAATCTAGACTCTGTATCCATGATCAATCTTGTCATCTGCATTGGTTTCTCAGTGGATTTTTCTGCTCACATTTCCTATGCTTTTGTCTCTAGCAAAGAGCCGGCAGCTAATAAAAAGGCTGTAGATGCTGTCTATCACTTGGGATATCCCATCTTACAGGGAGCTGTGTCTACTATTTTAGGAGTGGTGGTGCTGTCTGCTGCTGAGAGCTACATCTTCAGAACCTTCTTTAAGATCATGTTCTTGGTCATTTTGTTTGGGGCAGTCCATGGTATAGTGTTTATCCCAGTGTTTCTGACCTTCTTTGGAATCTGCGGAGGCAAAGTCAGTGATAAAAAAGATGTAGATGGTAGGTCTAACACCTTGTCTCAAAGAGGTCACATGTGGGTCACCCAAACCACAGGGGATTTCAACATGAAGAATGTGCATGAATTAAGGGCTGTAGCAGCTAATTCAAATGTATGTTCAATCAGTTCTAACCAACATTATTCTTCACATCGTGCTAACGGAAAAACTAATAGTGCTTATGAAAACATTGAAGACTGCCCCTAAAAAGGTTGTCTTGAGGCCAGATTTACAAGGCATTTCCACTGTACCCGTTTTTTTTGTTTTTATGGAATTAATTAAATATTAAAAGGTAGAACAAACGGATTAAAAACTGTGCAAATAACGTTTACGAGAGGGAACAACCCATTATGGTCAAGTGTAAATGAACACACATTCATGTTTTAGCTTTGTTTTATTTCATTCAGCTCTATGCAGTTGGGGCAAGTACAGTAGTTGTAAAGTGATGGAATGAATCTACAAAATAACCAATTATAAATGACATATCAATCATTGATGATTTATTGTGTTTCAAATACCTAAATCATTGCACAAAATGTCCACATACAGTAAATATCAATTGAAAAGGTAGGGAATATTTTCACTGTTTCTGTCATTCGTTTTGTTTCATGTAGAAGTACTCTAACATAAAATCAAATGTTAATTTGTTCATTTTGTGAAATTTCATTTTTATTTAGTTGACTCTAATTGTGAAATCTTGTCATCATTGTAATACGTTTAAGGATAAAGATGTTTTTTGTTGTGTTTTTAATAAATAAATGAAGGAAATCCTCATTCTATGTTTATTCTTTTCCTGCATTAGATACATTTAGGTAGCAAGAATGACTAAAGTCTTCTCAGTGACAGCCAACATCCACACCATATGGCCTATACATTAGATGCAAATGCAGAATAATTTCATACATTTTAAATAAAAGTATTGACTATTAGGCCTTTTTTTAAGGTAGTTACTTCCACACTTTCTTTAAAATGTGTAGGGAGGACAACATTTTTGTTTTTTAACTAAACAAATTGTTAATCAAGTAAGTACAAGTCTCGCAAGTTAGTCAGCATACCACAGCAGATCAAGACAGTTCACTCCAAAATCAAAGTTTGTCAGATGTTTTCAGACATCTGCAAAAGTGGTGCTAAAATTAAGCCATGCCCAAGGCCATCTGTTGTACAGTGTATTCAATACATTTATACAATACAACATACAATACAACATTAATGAAAACGTTAGTAGTAGCTGTTGTGTCCTATGACATTTTCAATCTCTTCCTAGCTCAGGCCTCTATACCCACCTGCTTCAAGATGTCCACTATCATCCCGTGCCCAAGAAAGGGAAAGTAACTGAACTGAATGACTACCGACCAGTAGCACTCACTTCCGTCATCATGAAGTGCTTCGAGAGGCTAGTCAAAGACCATATCACCTCCTCCCTCCCCGACATACTCAACCCTCTCCAATTCGCCTACCGCCCTGACAGATCCACGGACGACGCAATTTCCATTGCACTGCACACTGCCCTTACCCACCTGGACAAAAGGAATGCATATGTGAGGATGCTGTTCATCGACTACAGCTCGGCCTTCAATACCATAGTGCCCTATAAGCTCATTACAAAGCTCACAGCCCTGGGTCTGAACTCCTCCCTATGCAACTGGGTCCTGGACTTCCTGACAGGCCGCCCGAGGTGGTGAAGGTAGGCAACACTACCTCCTCGACACTGATCCTCAACACAGGGGCCCCACAAGGGTGCGTCCTCAGTTCCCTCCTGTATTCTCTGTATATCCACGACTGCGTGGCCTCACACAGTTCCAACTCCATCGTCAAGTTCGCTGACGACACAACAGTAGTAGGCCTGATCACCAACAACGACGAGACAGCCTACAGGGAGGAGGTGGGCCCTCTGACAGCGTGGTGCCAGGTAAACAACCTCTCCCTCAACATTAGCAAAACAAAGGATCTGATTGTGGACTTGAGGAGGAACCAGGCTGGACACGCCCCCATCCTCATCAACGTGGCCGCCGTGGAGACGGTCAATAACTTCAAATTCCTCGGCGTACACATCTCAGAGAAGCTAAAATGGTCTCATCACACAGACACCGTAGTGAAGAAGGCACGACAGCGACTCTTCAACCTTAGGATGCTGAAGAAATGTAGCCTGTCCCCGAGGGCCCTCACAGTGTTTTACAGGAGCACCATCGAGAGCATACTGTCGGGCTGCATCACAGCCTGGTACGGCAACTCCACCACCACGGACCGCAAGGCTCTTCAGAGGGTGATACGTGCAGCCGAACGCACCATTGGGTGCACACTCCCTGCCCTCCAGGACACCTACAACACCAGGTATCGGAAGAAAGGCCAAGAAGATCATCAGGGACCCCAGCCACCCAAGCTATGCCCTGTTCTCCCGCTTCAATCACTCAGACGCGGGCAGTACAGGAGCATCATGGCAAAAACTGAAAGACTGGCCAATAGTTTCTCCTCATGCTGCTGCTCCCCCTATGGTCATTCCACCCCAACCCCTCAACAGTCTTTACTCTGCCTCCACCACAATGGACATGTATTTATTAATCACTGCCACAGTTGTTATTATGTACAGTATATAGTGCTATTTCTATAGTTTTTATTACCATTTTCATTATTTTATTTCACTAGTCCTGCATGTTGGAGCTCGAAGCCTAAGATTTTCACTGTACCCTGCAATCACACCTGCAACCCTGTACATGTGACTATTAAACTATCTGAATCTGAATCTGATTCTGACATACAATTTCCTGTTTTTAGTCTGTGCTCATCTTTTCCATTCATTTGGGTTTGAGGCATATTGATGAATCTACACACAACCAATATTTGTGGTCATCTGACAAAAACATCAGAATTTTTTTGGGGGGTTCAAAATTACAGAAAACAAATATTCCTTGTAACTTGTAGTTAGAGAAACTGAAGTTAGGGTTACATTTTTTTGTGTGTGAAATAGGAGAGTAATGAAGCATAACAAATATGACAAAGTACCCTCTGCTCGCTCCGTATAATATGTTTTGTCTTTGACTAAATGCAATCAACTTCCTAGGTTTTGGCCTTTCTAGGGAGTTTTTCCTAGCCACCGTGCTTCTACACCTGCATTACTAGCTGTTTGGGGTTTTAGGCTGGGTTTCTGTAAAGCACTTCGAGATATTAGCTGATGTAAGAAGGGCTATATAAAATAAAATTGATTGATTGATTATGTCACGAATGTGGCTTCACAGCAAAGTAACTTGCAATTTGGACAATGACAATCAGGCCACTACTTATAGAATATAAATCCTATATTGACTCATAGAAATACAACATTTACCCAAATCTGAAAATGATTCCAACGCCCCACGTTGCAGCATCATATCACTTTCCATGTGTTTCCTATAAATGCTTATCCTTATTGCCTTTGCATTGATTTCATGAGATTGTGGGTCAATGTAGAGATTACTAGCATAAACCTACATGTCTAGATTTTATAATTTGTATTAATTACATCAAGACACTGGGAAATGGAGGGATACATAAAACACTTGGTTAAGGATGTTACACTTGTTGTACATCCTCTAAAGACATCAAACCAACAATGATTCACTAAGGACAAGGACCTCATGTACTTAAGTAGTTTTTGGTATCTGTACTTTACTATTTTTGACAACTTTTCCTTTTACTTCACTGAATTCCTAAAGAAAATAATGTACTTTTTACTCCATACATTTTCCCTGACACCCAAAAGTACTTGTTACATTTTGAATGCTTAGCAGGACAAGAAAATGTTCCAATTCCCTAAACACAAATGCTTTCTTTGTAAATTATGTCTGAGTGTAGGAGTGTGCCCCTGGCTATCCGTAAATTAAATGTAAAAAACAAGAAAATCATGCCGTCTGGTTTGCTTAATATAAGGAATTTGAAATGATTTATACTGTACTTTTACTTTTAATACTTAAGCACATTTTACCAATTACATTTACTTTTGATACTTAAGTATATTTAAAACCAAATACTTTTAGACTTTTACTCAAGTAGTATTTTACTGGGTGACTTTCACGTTTACTTGATTCATTTTCTATTAACGTATCTTTACATTTACTCAAGTATAACAATTGGGTACTTTTTCCACCGCTGACCATATCTTTAAACAAGTCAAAGGATGTGCCATGGGAGCTTGCTACAGCCCTTCCTACACTGGCTTGTACTTAGGTAAATGTGAAAATGACTTCATTTCGGATCCTTCTACAAACCAGTTCTTTGACCGGATTATATGGTGGGAACGCTATTTTGATGACGTTTTCCTGTTCTGGTCTGGCTCAGAAGATGAACTTATTTCCTTCCACCAATACCTTAACAGCATTAACCCTAACATCAAACTAACTATGGAGTACAGCAAGGATAACATTCATTTTTTGGACCTTGACATCAGTAAAAATGACAAATGTTGTTTGCACACATAAATCTTTAGGAAGCCTACAGAAGGGAATATCATTCTGAGGGCAGACATCTTCCACCCCAAAAGGCTAAAAGAGAACACTCCATATGACCAATTCCAAAGAGTATGCAGAATTTGCGATCAGGAAACAGACTACAGTGTCAAATCTGCTGAATTGGAGAATCGCTTCTTGAACCGGGGATACAGCGCTCAGGTCCTGAAAGATGCAGGTATAAGGGCTTGACGACTTGACAGAGAGAACTTGTTGCGAAGGGGAGCGCCTCGTGATGCACCAGAGAGAGTGTACTTTGTTAGAAAATACTGCACTTAAGCAAGGAACATTAAAATAATAATTAACAAGAATTGGGGAATCATCCAAAGTGATAAGCTACTGCGTGAAGTCTTCCCAGAGCCACCAGTCATAAGCTTTAAGATGTAAGATGTCCTACCCTAAATGACAAATTAGTCCACAGCTATCTTCCTGGTGACTCTCAAAAAAACGTGTCTAGACCACAAACCCAGGGGCTATTTTAAATGCAACCAGTGCAAACATTGCAGAAATATTGCACAGAAAAGTATTTTGTTGACACAGCTTCTAAAACGGAGTATCAAGTCAAGCATTTCATTAACTGCAAAACCCCACTCATGTCATCTACAGATTGGAATGTCCACAGTGCAAGGTGTTCTACATTGGATGGACAAAGAGACGCCTTTAAGACCGCTTAGCGGATCACAAGTACACCATTCGGGCAGGCAATGAAGACTACTCCATGGCAAGGCACTACAAGTCTTTACACCATGGCGACCCTGCCTCCCTACAAGCTATGGGTATTGATCATTTTCCGGCCTCAATTAGAAAAGGGGACCGTCTTAAACAGCTAAACCAAAGGGAACGTTCTTGGATTTACAAACTACAGGCCACTAAGTACCCTAGTTTAAATGAAGATATGGATTTCTCACCTTTCCTGTAGGGTTGTGAGAGGTCCCTTTTCTGTCATATTTCTCTATTGCCCTCAGCTATGTTTAGACTGCTGTGGTCCATGTTTGCTGTGATCTAGTGTACTTTAAAATAGATGGCTCTCCTATTCTTACCACTTTGCCCAGTCATATTCAAGGTTAGAACTACTTTTCTAGGGGTTCTTATGCTTTGAGCCTTGATTTGCATTTTGATAACATGTCTACAGTATTTCACTTATTTTTTTATTTAGTAGTGTTTACCCCTTTTTCTCCCCAATTGGTAGTTACAGTCTTGTTCCATCGCTGTAACTCCCGTACGGACTCGGGAGAGGTGAAGGTCGAGAGCCATGCGTCCTCCGAAACACAATCCTGCCAAGCCGCACTGCTTCTTGAAACACTGCTCGCTTAACCCGGAAGCCAGCCGCACCAATGTGTTGGAGGAAACACCGTCCAGCTGGCGACCGAAGTCAGCTTGCAGGTGCCCGGCCCGCCACAAGGAGTTGCTAGAGCGTGATGGGACAAGGACATCCCAGCCGGCCAGACCCTCCCCTAACCCGGACGACGCTGGGCCAATTGTGTGCCGCCTCACGGGTCTCCCGGTCGCGGCTGGATGTGACAACAGCCTGGGATCGAACCCGGGTCTGTAGTGACGCCGCCTTAGACCGCTACACCACTCGGGAGGCCCAGTATTTCACTTTTTAATGTGTATAGTATTGCTTATCAGGGTTGATTGGAAAAAGCAGTAAAATTCCTTAAGCTCTGTGAAGTTGGTTGTTGTTCATTGCTAGACAGCCATTTTTAAGTCTTGCCATAGATTTTCCAGCTGATTTAAGTCAAAACTGTAACTAAGCCACTCAGAAACATTCAATGTCATCTTGATAAGCAACTTCAGTGTATATTTGGCCTTGTGTTTCCTGGCCATGGACCCAAAATGTCGATGTTTTGTTCCCCGAGCCACTTAGTTATCACTTTTGCCTTATGGCAAGGTGCTCCATCATGCTGGAAAAGGCATTGGTCGTCACCAAACTGTTCTTGGATGGTTGGGAGAAGTTGCTCTCGGAGGATGTGTTGGTACCATTCTTTATTCATGGCTGTGTTCTTAGGCAAAATTGTGATTGAGCCCACTGCCTTGGCTGAGAAGCAACCCCACACATAAATGGTCTCAGGATACTTTACTGTTGGCATGACACAGGACTGATGGTAGCGCTTACCTTGTCTTGTGTGTTAGGAATATGGCCCCCACAATCAGACAGCTACCTACCGTCAGGAGACCTGTGAATCCCCACCCTCGCCCTGAGAACATGTCAGACGCCAGAGGCCAACCCATTGCTTTACCTTCTATCGAACTCACACAGGGATGATCAGACAGGGTAAGGGAATCTTCGTTAAGGAGCCAACCCCCGAGCCCTAGTGGTGATCGGTTCTTTCTCCTAACTCTGTGTTTGTTCGTGAGGTGTAACTGGGTTTACCTTTTTGCAGTGTGTGACATGCACCCAGGTGGATCTCTCAGCTATTCTAATGGCAAAGGCAGTGACCAATAGGACTTGGTAGGGCCCTTCCCAACAGGCCTGCTTCCAGTTTTTCTTCTTTAGGGACTGGATGCTCACCAGTCACCCGGTTAGATAGAGTGGGTCACCTTTTCCTTTAGTTCACCTGTGGGGCACAAAACCTCTGACATACGGGTGTGGTTAATAAACTATCTTCACACATACATGTTCAGCTCTCAATTTCTATTCTTGTTGTTTTTTGTTTTTTTTAAAGTATTTTGTCCTCTCCTTCGTATATATTTATTATTTAATCCTACCATCTCCTACCATCCCCCTTTTGACACATGTTCTGCTCATGTGTCAATATTACCACCTACCTAAACAATCACTTAGGTAATATTGGTAATTCATCATCCAATTGCCATCCCTTATTTTTTTTAAAAATTTTTAGACTGTCCCTTGCTTCTTTATTGCTCCTCCCTTCCTGATCTCATTACTAAATTAATGATCTAGGTTATTGTCAGGATAAACGTGTATGCGGTGAACGAAGTCAAGCGCAGGACACCGAGAGACTGGCAGATGTACTTTACTAACAAACGTAATGAAAAGTACAAAACAACAAAACCTCCAAAACAGGGAGGAACAATAATCGCAATACACAGTCCTGCCGAAAACAAATGGAGAACAAACACACACAACAAACGAATGACAGACAGGGGTTATAAAGGGAAACCATCAACACTAATGGGAAACAGGTGTACACAAAGCAGACCAATCTAGATGATTGCTGAAACCTAGATTGGTGGCAGCTAGTACTCCGGGGACGACGAACGCCGAAGCCTGCCCGAGCAAGGAGGAGGAGCAGCCTCGGCTAAATCCGTGACAGTACCCCCCCCTTGACGCGCGGCTTCAGCCGTGCGCCGACCCCGGCCTCGGGGACGGCCAGGAGGACGCGGAGCAGGGCGAGTCGGATGACTCCGGTGGAAATCCCTCAGCATGGAGGGGTCTAGGATGTCCCTCCTAGGGACCCAGCACCGTTCCTCCGGACCGTACCCCTCCCACTCCACGAGATACTGCAGGCCCCCCATCCGACACCTCAAATCCAAGATGGAACGGACTGAGTACGCCGGAGCCCCCTCGATGTCCAATGGGGGTGGAGGAACCTCTCGTACCTCACTCTCCTGGAGTGGACCAGCTACCACCGGCCTGAGGAGAGACTCATGGAACGAGGGGTTAATGCGGTAATTAATTGGCAGTTGTAATCTATAGCATACCTCGTTCAATCTCCTCAGGATTTAAATGGCCCCACAAACCGCCGACCCAGCTTCCGGCAGGGCAGGCGAAGGAGCAGGTTTCGGGTCGAGAGCCAGACCCGAGCTCCCGGTGCATACACCGAGACCCCCAGACGTTCCATAAACGCCTTCCAGACTCTAGAGGTGAACTGGGGACCCCGATCAGACACTATATCCTCAGGCACCCCGTAGTGCCGGAAGACGTGTGTAAACAGGGCGTCAGCAGCTTGTAGGGCTGTAGGGAGACCTGGCATAGGAATGAGATGGCAGGCCTTTGAAAACCGATCCACAACGACCAAGATCGTAGTGTTCCCCTGGGAGGGGGGAAGGTCCGTGACAAAATCCACCGATAGGTGAGACCACGGCCGTTGTGGAACGGGTAGATGTCTAGGCGCCTTACACTGGGCGCACACCGAGCAGGAGGAAACATAAACCCGCACGTCCTTAGCTAAAGTGGGCCACCAGTACTTCCCACTAAGGCAGTGCCCCGTCCGACCAATACCAGGATGACCAGAGGAGGGTGACGTGGGAGCCCAATAGATCAATCGATCACGAACCTCGAGCGGCACGTACTTCCGATCCTCTGGACATTGTGGGGGAGTAGGATCGGTACGTAATGCCCGCTCGATGTCTGCATCAACCTCCCACACCACCGGTGCCACCAGACAAGACTCCGGAAGTATGGGAGTGGGCTCAATGGACCTCTCCTCTGTGTCATACAGTCAGGACAGGGCGTCCGCCTTAGTGTTCTGTGACCCTGGTCTATAGGTGAGTTTAAATACAAATCTGGTAAAGAACATGGCCCACCTTGCCTGGCCAGGGTTTAGCCTCCTCGCTGCCCGGATGTACTCCAGGTTACGATGGTCAGTCAAAATGAGAAAAGGGTGGTTAGCCCCCTCAAGCCTATGTCTCCACACCTTCAGTGCTTGGACTACAGCCAACAGCTCCCTGTCCCCCACGTCATAATTACGCTCCGCCGGACTGAGCTTCTTAGAGAAGAAGGCACAGGGGCGGAGTTTTGGTGGCGTACCCGAGCGCTGAGATAGTACAGCACCAATCCCAGCCTCGGACGCATCCACCTCAACCTGGAACGCCAAAGAGGGATCCGGATGTGCCAGCACCGGAGCCGAGGTAAACAGGTCCTTCAGATGTCTAAACGCCCTGTCCGCCTCAGCCGACCACTGCAGACGCGCCGGACCCCCTTTAGCAGGGAGGTGATGGGAGCTGCTACCTGTCCAAAGCCCCGGATAAACCTCCGGTAGTAATTGGCAAAACCCAAAAACCGCTGCACTTCCTTCACCGTGGTGGGAGTCTGCCAATTACGCACGGCTGAAACGCGGTCAATCTCCATCTCCACCCCTGACGCGGACAACCGATGCCTCAGGAAGGAGATGGACTCCTGGAAGAACAGACACTTCTCTGCCTTTACATACAGGTCATGCTCCAACAGTCTACCAAGCACCCGACGCACCAGGGACACATGCTCGGCTCGTGTAGCGGAGTATATTAGAATGTCATCAATATACATCACTACACCCTGTCCATGCAAGTCCCGGAAAATCTTGTCCACAAACGATTGGAATACTGAAGGAGCATTCATTAAACCGTATGGCATGACAAGGTACTCATAGTGACCCGAGGTTGTACTAAATGCTGTCTTCCACTCATCTCCCTCCCTAATGCGCACCAGGTTGTACGCGCTCCTGAGGTCCAATTTTGTGAAGAATCGCGCCCTGTGTAATGACTCCGTCATACTAGCAATCAGAGGGAGAGGATAGCTGTACTTGACTGTGATCTGATTGAGACCACGGTAATCAATACACGGGCGTAAACCCCCATCCTTCTTCTTCACAAAAAAGAAACTCGATGACACAGGGGAAGTGGATGGCCGTATGTAGCCCTGTCCCAGAGATTTGGCGACATATGTCTCCATAGCCGCCGTCTCCTCCTGAGACAGAGGATACACATGACTACGAGGAAGCGCAGCGCCTACTTGGAGGTCTATCGCACAATCCCCCTGTCGATGAGGTGGTAATTGAGTCGCCTTCTTTTTACTGAAGGCGAGCGCCAAATCGGCGTATTCAGGTGGAATGTGCATGGGGGGAACTTGGTTCGGACTTTCCACCGTCGTTGCCCCTACGGAAACACCTACACACCACCCGAAACACTGATCAGACCATCCCTTGAGAGCCCTCTGCTGCCATGAAATGTTGGGGTCATGTGACATTAACCAGGGGAGTCCCAACACCACGGGAAACGCAGGAGAATCCATCAAATACTTACTAATTAACTCCTCATGGCCCTCCTGCGTTCTCATCTTGAGAGGTGCTGTGACTTCCCTAATCAATCCTGACCCCAAAGGACGGCTATCTAGGGCATGGATGGGGAAGGGCACATCAACGGGTACAATAGGAATCCCTAACTTATAGGTGAACTGGCGATCTATAAAATTCCCAGCTGCGCCTGAATCTACTAGCGCCTTATGCTGGGAATGAGGAGAGACCTCGGGAAACATAACAGTAATATACACATATGCGCACCAGAGAGCTCTGGGTGAGTTGGGTGCCTACTCACCTGGAATGACTAATCAGTGCACTGCCTACCGCCTCGAATTCCAGGAGACCCTCCCCAGCACCGACCAGCAGTGTGTCCTCTGCGGCCACAGTTGGTGCAGGGGACGGCCTCCCTCCTGGCCATTCTCCTGGTCTCCCTAGCACCAGCACCTCCGAGCTCCATAGGGGTCGGCTCGGAGGTGCTGGGGGATAGAATGGACGGCCCTGAATCCGGACGTCCGCGGGTAGCCAACAGGGTATCCAGGCGAATAGACATGTCCACCAGTTGGTCGAAGCTGAGGTTGGTGTCCCTGCAGGCCAATTCCCGACGCACGTCCTCCCTCAGGCTACATCGGTAGTGGTCGATGAGGGCCCTCTCATTCCATCCCGCGTTGGCAGCCAGCGTCCGGAAGTCCAGCGCGAACTCCTGTGCGCTCCTTCTCCCCTGCCTGAGGTGGAATAGACGCTCACCCGCCGCCTTACCCTCTGGTGGATGATCGAAAACTGCCCTGAAGCGGCGGGTGAACTCCGCATAGTTGTCTATTCCCCCCCACTCGGCGTTGGCCCCACTCCAGCGCCTTGCCGGACAGACAGGAGATGAGGGCGGACACGATGGTTGCCAGGTAGAGTTCAACCTGGAGCAGGAAACCCTGACACCCGGCAGCTGTGCCATCATAAGCCCTCGGGAGCAAGAGCCGAATCCCACTGGACCCCGGAGGAGAAGCGATGGGTAATGCCGATGGTGGTGGTATCGTAGGAGGAGGTGTAGGCAGACCCCATCTTTCCCATCGCTCCATAGTGCTCACCACCCGTTCCATGGCGGTGCCGAGAGCCTGGATCATGGCCGCTTGTTGTTCAACGCGTTCCTCCACTGATCCAGCTGGCACCGCCGCTCCTGCTGACTCCATGTGAGGTGTGTGATTCTGTCAGGATAAACGTGTATGCGGTGAACGAAGTCAAGCGCAGGACACCGAGAGACTGGCAGATGTACTTTACTAACAAACGTAATGAAAAGTACAAAACAACAAAACCTCCAAAACAGGGAGGAACAATAATCGCAATACACAGTCCTGCCGAAAACAAACGGAGAACAATCACACACAACAAACGAATGACAGACAGGGGTTATAAAGGGAAACCATCAACACTAATGGGAAACAGGTGTACACAAAGCAGACCAATCTAGATGATTGCTGAAACCTAGATCGGTGGCAGCTAGTACTCCGGGGATGACGAACGCCGAAGCCTGCCCGAACAAGGAGGAGGAGCAGCCTTGGCTAAATCCGTGACAGTTATAGCTGTTTCACATTAGATTGTGCCTTCCTCTGATTACTGCAGCTCATTGCATTAATTTAGTTTCAAATACCAACTTGTTGTTTATTAAAGCATACTAAAAATGAAATTTAAATGACAACATTTGATAATACCTCAATTTACTTATATCCCGTAAAAGTAATCCAAGATTAGTACAATTGACTAGCAACACGTATCCCTCATTCAGGGAAAACTCTCTCTCTCTTCTGTTATTTTATGGTTCAAATCATATATATTATTACCAAATTATAATCTTCTTCACACTTTTCACAGTATTATAAATTACCCTCAACTTAGTAAAATAAACTATCTTAAAGTCCTCCTCTCATGCCTTTAGAATGTACTAGTGTGGATGATTAATTAACACCAGAAAGTTAAAACAGAGTTCAGAGGCAATTGAAATTATTAAACGAACTGTTCCATCCCATAGTATACCAAACATTACCATTATTCTAAATATTTCATAAATGTTACTTATCCCAAGTGTTCATTAAGTCCTCATGACATTCATTCTCATAAGAAATCATATATACCCCAAACTCAGCCAAAACTGAAAAACTCTTTAGGCTTTATAAACATCATACTAGGTGTGTTGTTTTTTGTTTGAAAAACCCAATTTGAAAAAACAACAACCACAAATAGCCAGGCCCCACTTAAATACTGCCTAACTTCACTACTGCTCCCCCTAGCCCTGGGCAACATTCCAATGAGATAAGCTAATTCTCTTTCTCCTGGTTATAATCTAAAGATGGTAGTACACACACATGATACAGATATCCCCAGTCCTAACCCATCAATAATTGTTTGTATCAATCTAATTCCTCATAACTAATCCATAAAACCACTCAAAATTCCTCGAGTATACAATGATTATTTAACTCTGCTACATGTGATCTCATCTCAAATGATCCATTATCAATTATTTGATCAACCCCCTAAGAAAATCTGTCTCCTCTTCTATTGTTCCTGTCCCCCCTGTAAATGTCATTTTTCAGTTTTTAGCCAATACAATCACGGTTACATCAAATGTTCCCTCAATTAATGGTATTTTCTCCCTAATAGATCTTCATACTCTTCCTCTTTCCCTAAATGAGATTTAATCCCTTGCCTTTCCTCTACTAACCAGTCACTCCACACATTCTGCGATGTCTTCAAAGTAAATACTTTCATTTCATAGAGCAAGTAACATCACCAAATTAAAACTTTACTAGCTTTCACCAAACATTCCGTAGCATCCTGTCACCACCCACACCAGCCGTTGAATTCACTCATACACACAGACTTCACCTCATGCCACCGAAATGCCCAACAAAACATAATAGTTCAATGGAGCCCCCAATTGGCTCTCCACTGTTTATACATTACTTCCATACCCACATTAGTTATGGTCCGATTACCCATTAAACCTTATCACATGATCAAACAACGGCACAACCTTAAACTCATATGGGGCGGCAGGCAGCTTAGTGACCAATAGCGCCGCACCAACAACCGAGAGGTCGCCGGTTCCAATCCCGAGCCGACCAGGCAAAAAATCTGCCGATGTGCCCCTGAGCAAGGCACTCAACCCCAATCGCTCCCATAAGTCGCTCTGGACCAGAGCGTCTGCCAAATGACCAAAAATGCAAATGTAAATATTCTCTACTTTATATTTCAACGATAAACCAAATTATTTCAGTCTAATTATTTAACCAGTATTTTGCAGGGTCAAACATCAACCGTTAAATTAAATAATAAACCAAATAGCTTCAACTTAATTATTTAAAACCAGTATTATGCTATGTCAAACATCAAACATTAAATCAAATTATAAACCAAATTGCTTCAACATAATTATTTAAAACTAGTATTATGCTATGTCAAACATCAAACGTTACAGTTCAATTTTATCCATTCAAACGTTTCAGTTTAGTCATACTAGTTATTCATTATTTTACCTTTATGTTCCCAATTATTATTAACGGGTTATACGGTTTAAGCAACCACAAACCCAACAATTATTCACAAATTATACAGTTTGGACAGCCACAGACGTCTTTAATTCCCAATTAGTTTTCTATCAAGGTATACAGGTTTATTAATTTTAGTAACTCTCCCTCTTTTATTTCGTCTGCAAACACTCTTTTGTTACACTGGGATTCTTTTACACTCTCATGCATACGACAACACTCTATACTTTAAAGTGCCCCTCTGATCCTAGCTGTACCTAGCCTTTGCTGATACGTGTCAATAGCGTCACCCCTTTCTTAAAGAATTTTAAGTGCCTCCTATGAACCTAGTCATATCTAGTCTGAACTGATATGTGCCATAGCGTCGCACTGCCTAACTATTTAAAGTACCTCCTATGAGTCTCAGTCATAGCTCGCACTGTCTAACTATTTAAAGTACCTCCTATGAGTCTCAGTCATAGCTCGCACTGTCTAACTATTTAAAGTACCTCCTATGAGTCTCAGTCATAGCTCGCACTGTCTAACTATTTAAAGTACCTCCTATGAGTCTCAGTCATAGCTCGCACTGATGATCATACAATTCCCATGGGTTTAACCATCACAATTATCAAACATTTGCATAGTATATTATGAAATCGAAGTAGTATACTGTAATTGTTATTTATAATACAATAGGGTTCACTTACATCAAACAGGTGCTTCACAAAATTAATTTGGATAAAGCCAATGTGCAGAACTTTAGTTACATAACAATAGGTGTCTGCTTACCTGTTTTTAGAAGCCCGGGCACTTTGTGAAACACACCGTCCGACGACAGCGATGTTCCGCTACCAGCGAAGTTCCCCTACCAGATCACAGTCGGAGGTCACCAATTGTTAGAAATAGCGTAATTCAAATCTGGTATTGGAATAAGAGAAAACATAATCAAGAGATATTCAATCCAAGCTAAATTTATTATATGCAAAATGTATGTATGTTAAGTATGATGGTTCGTATACGGGCTCACTGAAATACCATGCAGGGCAGACAGAGAACTGATCCATTGTTACAGGCTCTTCTTCAAATACTCTGATAGAGATAGATCCCGCTCCCTGCTGGCCAATCAGAGTAGAGACTGAGCGTGGTTTAGACTTACTCAGCCTATCCGTTGGTGCACAGGCTGGTCCCAGCCCCTTGGAGCTTCACTGTTGCACACTGTTGCCAGGCATAAGTTGTTATCATCACAACCTGTAGAGTCAGCACCTTTTTGCAGTACACGTGTCCTTGAGTATGATGGTTTAACAAAGAGGCAGTGTTCGTGTATGTGAGACATTTGAGACACAAGTTCTTATCTCCCCCTACTCCCTAACAGCTCCTCACATGAATCACAGCTTGTTATGTGAAATAATTTATATCAGTACAGTACAAACCTATTATGTTTAATCATTAATGCATTCTTTCTAAGCTAGGCATCACATCTAGATCCCCACAAAAACATAAATAAATTGTCACAATGAGCACTTGTCTCTCATACATCGTTAGTTGTTGGTTAGCTAGCTTGACTTGGTGTCAAGAACAAGGTGAAACGAGCAACTTACGATTCCCCACATGGCAGTTTGTTGTCATTCTTGCTAGCAATCTGTCCATCCAGAATCACAACAACACGCTGACTTCTGCCCCATGGAAGTGCGCACATCGTTTTCGTGATGTTGTCAGCTAACCCATCTGTAATATAAGGAAGTGTGATAATGAATTCAGTTATTGTCTTTCTTATGATTATAAGTTCAGTCAACACATTTTAAAGTTATGTAGAGGAGATGTAATGAAAGGTCAGATCACAAGTGATACTAACTAATCCACTGCATTGAAGATGACCAAGAAGTCCATCACCAGAACATGATTTTTGCACAATCACATTTCAAATGCATGAATCAAATACAACTAATCAACATCAAATCTACCAATCAAAAGCTTTCAAAGCACCCCATCTTGTCGCTTAGGTCACTTCCTGTTGACCCACTTATTGATTGACCTGATCATAAGGTCGACCCCGGCCAGGATCATCAATGTGTCCTCCATGGCTCATTCCTGGGGCACCATCAACCTGGACGACATCAACAGTGAGAAGGGCTATGACAAGAAGAAAGCCTACAGCCAGAGCAAGCTAGCTAACATCCTCTTCACCCGCTCCCTGGCCAAGAAGCTACAAGGTTTGGGTTTGTCCACTACTTCTGAGGCTTATACTGTAGCTATTTCTCTGGGTGTTTGTCATAGTTATAATCATGGAGTCCCAAAGAATCAAAAAACAATAATGACGATTATGTTATTACTGCATAATTACAATTTTACCACGTAAGTTCATAACAAATACCTGGTCATTTCTGTTACCGTTGTAGTGTCTAAGCAATTTATGACTTTGCTAATGTTTGCAGATGGTGTTTTAGAGGATGTTGACTCAGCTTAAGGAAGCATCTGGAGAGCATTTCTATAGGGGCACCCTAAAACAGAGGAAGACTGTTTTATGGCGTCCTGGGATTGGTCTGTAGGGGAAACCACCCATATCATGTCACAGATTATAAATACCTTGGTTGGGACAAAGGAGGGGAGAACAACATATTAGATATTGGGCCGTTGTTCTCCAGATGTCTGCAGAAGTCTGTAAATTGACGCTGAAATCTTCAAATGTAATAAATAATTATAATCGAGGACAGTGTCCGCGGATTTCTTGTTCTCACAGCATCTCAGCATAGTTCTCGACACTACATTAATGGCGACGAGGGTGCCCACCCAAGGACGCTACATTAATGGCGACGAGGTATTTGGGACGTATTGCGTCTTTTCTCAGCGTTCCATTCATGGGCGCCGAGTTGACTCTCGCTCCAGAGTCCGGCAGATAAGGGTGAGTTTTCTCACTGCTTTGGGCACTGGTCAGTTCGTGTGTCCGTGTGTGTGCGTTGAATGAATGCACCGTTAAGAACTTGCGTGTGTGCTTTGCTGTTATTTGCTGTGTGATGAGAATCCGTTCTAAATTTCTAAATTTGTTTGCGTTGAAAGCAACACAAACAGGGGGGAGTGTCTATAAGGATTGATAATACTGGACACAGGGATAGTTTGCTTGAGGAAAATTGAAAAAGAATAGAATGAAGGAATAAGGCCAGGAACTAAGGAAAAATGTATACAAATTAGGACGTCGCGGATCTATGGCAAGCCCTCAAACGAGGCGATCATTAGGATGGGCCGAAAATCCTGAAAACTCACTAGGTTGTTTTTAGGTCAGTTCTGGGGACTGGAGATTGTGGTAGATACATTCGGTTGCAAGTTACCGCTCGACTTATAGTTGACGAGGTATATGTTCGATGTAACCGCTCATTGAATATCCGCAAACTCGAGGTAGCATAAATTTAGGAACAATGGAAAAACGGCGCAACGGTGGTAGCAGCATGCTTTAGGGGTCCGTAGGAACGGATATAAGCCTCTTAAACTGTGTGTGTATGTGTGTGGAAGAGAGTAGGATTTGTGTTCTATGTTTTGTGTTGGTTTGTGAGTTCTGTTAAGTGTTACTGTTTGTCTATGGGGGGAAATAACGGAGGGACAGCTGGTCTGTCTACTTTCTGTTGTTTAGCTTGGAGAGAGCTGCTTGGTAGCTCCTTCCACTCTGAAATCGCATTGGTGAATGGACTACGCATGCGTGGGATTTTATGAGTTTAGAGTTACGTAGAGCAAATATGCCACCCCCCTGCCTGCACTGAGCTGCTGGGAGACGCAGACTCAGAGCAGACAGAGAGGGAGGAGGAGACTTACACACTAAATAAAGTATTATGTTTGTTAAATCGGCTGTTGCTTAACGATGAAACTATTTGATTGAGATCTATTGAATTGATAAATGAGAGATATGTTGACGGATTAAAAATAAATAAAATAAAAGGTTATTGAGCTATTTATACTATTCCTGAGTTAAGCTGTTTGCTTATTTCTTAGCGCGAATGTGAACAGAGGGGTATTGCATGGTTGAAATAACCCAGTGAGTGCATAAAATACTAAATTCTTGTCTGTTCCTTTGTTCTTCTGTGATATGAGAGACGATAAGGAGGAGACAGAGAGAGAGAGGAGGTGCTGACGAGTGCATCAAGCGACAGGGTGTGCTGCAACGGATCAAGTCAAATCAAGGCCAGTACTGTTCTATTCAATAATAAATAATAATAATAATAATAATAATAAAAACGTACCTTCCCATAGAGGATATTTTGGGTGCCTAGCATATTTCATGTTGTGACAATTTGACAAGGACTTGGCAACAGACTGATCAATTGATGTAATTAAAGAATTGCATTTTGGAGTTTTTTGTGCATGAGTGGGTTTGATTAGAGTTGAGTTGGGAAATCGAGCACTGACATTATTCTGTAAAATTAAGGTAATTGGGTGCTTATTAAGCAATTGGTTTGTGAGTGCTGTAGTGTTGCTGGATTAGAGGTCTTTCTTTTTTGGATTGCTCTGAAGTTGACTACTTTCCTTTACTTTTCCTGATCGGATGTGGTAAGATTGCCACTAATCAATCATTTGGTAAAATAAAATAAAATAAAAATGAATAAATAAGTAAATTGAATTGATTGATTGATTAATTAATTAATTAATTTGGGGGAAAGAAAAAAGAGGGAACCATAAGCTACATAGTCTAAGATAATAAAATAATTCACAATAAAGGAATATAAAAGAGTTCTTACAATGGGGAAAAAGGACATCAAAACTATGAAAGTAATTACTCCTGTTGATGTAGTAGAAAATAGTAATCCTCTAGTTAATGGTATTGCAAGGTTATCTGGAAAAGGGAATAAACGTTGGCCTGACATTGAACAACCATGGCCAGTGGAAGGGACTCTTAACCCTGACGTCATCAACATAATGAAAGTGCTTGAATAATAGAGAGAGGAAAAGCAGAAACGACCATAAAGATGAATCCAAAACTCAAAAAGTAAGAAGAAAACGAGATGTCTGGAAACTAAGGGTGGAGTGAGGTTAAGGAGGATGGAACTTGAAGATGATGATGATGATCAGAGTGATTGAGAAGAGATCATGGGTGGATATGACCCTGTGATCAGAAGGAGGTTGGCAAGAGAGGAAAGAAGGGATGAAGGAAGTTGAAGGAAGAAGAAAGATACAAGAGATTCGATCTCTGATGAAAGTGAAGATGGAGAAAGCGATGAAGATTTGGAGATGAAAGGTGCTTCATGTTCAAGAGGATTTTATTCTACAATGATTAGCACATAATAAATAGAAAGAGATATAGATCATATAGCCCATCAAGTGGATCTGTACAGGAAAAAGGAACACAACCAGAAAGAACAGGACCAAGAAACTCTCAGAAAACTCAATGAAATACAACAGGGGGAGAATAAGAAGGAGAAGAAACAAGCTTTGGTTATGAAGAATCAGTGTGCACCAAATCAACAATCACTGCCACAGCTTCAACTGAACCAGGTTAAATGCAATTGTACCACCCACAACTAGTGGTACAAGTTGTTTCATATCCATAGACAGTTGCTGGACAGACACATAATTGGAGAGGAAGAGGACGAGAAGGCTTAGATTTAAGCCATACTTCCAACAATCTTCAGAAGTGTGTTATGATTGCGGACAGGTTGGTGACTTTGCTGTGAGTGTAAGGGGAAATTGATTTTCAATACGTCCCAGAAACACCAGAGGGAATTTCAGAGGAAGATACAGGGTCAAGTCAAGATCATCTGGAGGACAGGTGAACCTTATAGGGGCAAGGAGGAAGGATTCTAGGGGTGCCGAGAAGATCCGAAAGGAGGGTGTCAGCTGGTAGCATCAGGACTGGGAAAAAGATCCAACAATTGAGGTGAAAATAAACAACCGACCATTGGAAGTGATGGTGGATAGCAGAACTGCTTTTATCTGTGTTCAGCCTGAAGATGCTACACATCTCACTATGTCCAATCAACTAATTAGGAAAGGGATTTGAGGGAGTGAAACAGTTGATTGCTCTTACGGAACCAATTGAGCTCTGCTATAAAAATCAGAAAATTACAATACCCATACTGATATCAGAACATACACCTATTGCATTGTTGGGAAGAGATGCATTGGGTAAGTTGAACTGTACAATAAGATGTACACCAGACGGCTGTCTGGTAGAAGTGCCAAAGGAAAAGGTTTACCAATTGTTGATGATGACAGAGATGGATTCGTCTACAGTATTCTGGATTGGAAATCTCAGTGAAGATTTTTTGAAGCAGGCTAAGATATGGGAGAAATTTAGGGGGAAAAATATGCCAGATGCGAGGCTTCTGGAATATCCATTTCAACTCAGCTCAAGTATTTCAAGAATGATGCTCAATCGAACTCAGAGGAATGGTTGAGTCATCAACCAAAGAAAGTTCAACTCAGCTTATGTTGAATAATTCTAGGACTACAAGGAGCAGCTATGAAGATAAACATAGATGATTATCTGGATAAAGAATTTGAGATTGAGAAGAGTGTGCCACATGTGACCTTGTTGGTTTCTGAAGGATATGAGCAGAAGCAAATAGGAGAAATTATGACAGAAGCAGAGAAAGTTGTTTTTGTACTGATGAAAGAGAATTTGGGGGATTTGGAGGAGTGAAGATCAGCGATTTCTCAAAATAATGATTTTGGCTCAAGGACAAGGAGAGTCATAAGCTGTATGGATGACACATTAATCTATTTACAGTGTGAAGATGGATTATGACCCTATGAAAGAGGAGATGTTGCAACAAGTTTAAGAATGTTTGTGGTCTCAACACAGTACCGATAGTGGACTTGTGAAATCAGCCCAACCGGTGAAAGTTGAACTTCGACCAGGAGCCAGACCTCCTTGGAAGAATCAGTATCCATTGAAAGATGAAGCAATCCAAGGGATTGAACCACAAATTGAAGGACTTTTGAAAGCAGGTGTTTTGAAGACAATGGGAAAAATCCTCAGAGTAAGAATGTTTATTGTCTTTGGAGAAACCATGAGGGGTTGATAGTAGCGCCTCTAGACCTATTAAGTCTGATGATTTAGGACGCTATGGGTTAGCTAATGTTGCAAGGGGGGAGGTTAGGAGAAAGATCATAAAGGAGTATGGTTTTTGGGAACCATATTTGCTTGAACAGGTTGAATGTCATAGGAAGGTGCACAATTTGTCTGAAAAATAATGTTTGCAGGGGTGTGACTGTTATTCTTGGTTACATTCCTACACCAAGAGGTGCATAAGATGTCAAACTAAGCTAAAATATGCTCAATCGTTTGCCAAGTTTTTGTGTAAAGAAGTCATAAGCAGGTGGGGACTTCCCGATCGAAATATCCTAAAATTAGTGGGAAAGGAATTTGTGGATAAATCAGTGAAATGGTTTTTGAAAAAATTAGTGGGAAAGGAATTTGTGGATAAATCAGTGAACTGGTTTTTGAAAAAATTAGTGGAAAAAGTCAGACTAATAAGTTATGAAAACTAGGGTTGATGGAACTCTAGGAAAGTCCGCTCAGCTTCAATGTAAGTGTACAAGAGAGAGAACAGTGGTGAAGGGAAATTTAGAGTTAAGTGGAGAGATAATTATGGAGAAGAAGTGTTGTTATCAGGACAAGAAGTAGAAGCTGTTTCACCTAGTCAAAGGAAGTATATTTTGTACAACGATATGAAGTGGAAGAGGGTTATGAGTGATTGCTCACTTATTTTGAGTAATGTTAGAGGGGAAGATCAGGGAGAATACTATCATGGAGGTACAGGATGAGTTCTTTGATTTTGATGGAAGACCAGAAGATATATCTGATCAATACCGCTCGTTAGGGAAGAGAGAAACTAAATGGAAGGCATAGGGATTTGATTGTTCTGTTTTGCAAATTAAAGATGGATGGGCAGGTAGGAATCTATGGTTCCAGCAGTTAACTAATTCTGTAAGATCAGTGAGGAATCTTGAGGGTCCATGTCTGTTGAGAATTCCAGCAGGAACATGGGGTTGAATCTTAGAGAAGGTGGATCAACCTCTATCAAGTATGTGTCAATCTTATGCGTTATCATGGCTGTTGTATCAGCAACAATCATTAACAGATATAATAATGTTGTTGTAGAAGCATTTGTTTAGGCCTAGGTTTAAGTGTTCTGGGTTAAATGAATTACCCTATGTGAATTTGTTAGATGGGAAGGAAAATCAGTTAACAGCGATTCATGAAGCATTGGAGGTGAAACCCGTGAGGGCTAAAAGCTGTTTTTGTTGAAATAAAACATATGATGGCAAGGGGATGTTTAGGGGAATATCAGATTGTGATGATTATATTATGACTTTGGGTAAGCATGAACATAAGGTTAGTAATGAGAAATATAATGTAACTTTTTATGTTGAAGTTAGTAAGAAGAGCAGGACTTTGATGGTGAAAGATCAGCTTTTGCATGGTAATGTGACTATTGGGAATTTTAGAGATATTTAGGGGGTTTGTGGTGAGAGCATATATATTCTTACCCTATGGATGGACAGGATGTTGTTACATGTTGAAGTTGAAGCTTCCATATGAGGTTTTTACCATTAAAAGAGGGGAAGCACCGGACACAGATAAATCTGATTCTAGGTTTGGAAATAGGATGAAAAGGGGAATGAAGAAATGTCATGGTCTGGAAGCCTACCATTGGAGGATAAGTCTAGGAGAGAAGTGGGGACTTGGACTTTTTCCATGGTATGGTGTAAACTTTTTGGCAGATCACATTGATAATATTACCTATACTTTGCAGGGTTTTGCAAATGAAACGATAAGAGGGTTTAACCTTCTGTCAAATACTCAAAAGAGTGTTGATGGATAGATATCAATTTTGAATATCCGATCATTTTTCACATGTTTTTACATATTATTGTGATTTTAGTATTTTGTGATGAATCAAAGGAGGGAAATGGAATGTGATTCATTTTTTATATTATTGTTGATATTGATGTTTTAATTTGAATGTGTTGTTTTGCAAAATATACTGTTTGGTCTTTTCTTTTCTTCCAGAAGCATATGGGGGAATGTGTAGAGGGGATTCAAATACTCAAACATGGACAATATGAAAGGACAATATGAATGGACTGGAGGAAGTGGAACAAGGAAGGTGTGGAAATGTTCAGATTCCATCATCGACGTTTCATTGAAAGTCGACACTGCTGAGGAGATTAAGTGTAGTGGACTACATTCCAGTTTCTGCAATGATATATAGACATATTTGCATGTGTAATACATAATTTGTGTCATATTCTTTCTGTATTAATTTTTGAAGAATGATATTTGCTGTAGTTGGATACATGTGGGGATCTCAGATGTTTTTGTTTATTTCGTTGATGCTTAGGGATATTGGGTCTAGGCAGGGACAGAGAGAATCCACAGGAGGGTCCGATGGGTCGACCAGCCTGTATGTGGACAAGTTTGATTGTATTTTGTTTGCTGAGGCTTTCATGTGTATTTAATTGCATCATAGTTTAAAATGCATTGATAAAGATTTATGAATTGATCTGGAGTACTTAAGTGGTTGCCTGGGGCAGAGGGGCCGTGAGAGAATTTTACTGTCTTGACTGATTGATGGATATTTGGAAAGAAAGCTGCTAGACAGGTTTTTCGCTCTCACACTCCATAAAGATTTGTTCATATTTCATATAATTTTTTTTACACTCCATAAAGATTTGTTCACATTTCATAGAAATGTATTTACGCTCCATAGAAAATTCTGTTTACTCTCCATAAAATTTGGTTTATTGTTAAAGTTACTCAATAAGAGAAATTGTTATTTGTCATAATCCTATTCTTTTTGTTTTCGAGACTTAATTAGTCTCGAAGGGGGGAAATATGTAGTGTCTAAGCAATTTATGACTTTGCTAATGTTTGCAGATGGTGTTTTAGAGGATGTTGACTCAGCTTAAGGAAGCATCTGGAGAGCATTTCTATAGGGGCACCCTAAAACAGAGGAAGTCTGTTTTATGGCGTCCTGGGATTGGTCTGTAGGGGAAACCACCCATATCATGTCACAGATTATAAATACCTTGGTTGGGACAAAGGAGGGAGAACAACATATTAAGAGATTGGGCCGTTGTTCTCCAGATGTCTGCAGAAGTCTGTAAATTGACGCTGAAATCTTTTGATATAATAAACCTTTATAATCAAAGTACAGCGTCAGCGGATTCCTTGTTCTCACAGCATAATTAGCATCATATGTTTAGATACCACACCGTAAAATAAAGTGCTACCACAGGATTTCTGAAGGTTATTTGAAGCTGCAACCCTTTTGTCAAAAGTATTGAATTGAATTGTCCTCTATCAGGCACAGGTGTGACAGCATACTCCCTCCACCCTGGCGTGGTTCAGACTGACCTGTGGCGGCACCTGAACGCACCTCAGGCAGCTATAATGAAGATGATCAGTCCCTTCACCAAGACATCCGTCCAGGGAGCTCAGACCACTATCTACTGTGCTGTGGCCCCTGAACTGGAAACCGAGAGTGGTGGATATTACAGGTAAACAAATGTGTATATACACTGAGTGTACAAAACATGAACTGACCAGGTGAATCTAGGTGAAAGCTTATTGATTTCACTAGTTAAATCCACTTCAATCAGTGTAGATAAAGGGGAGGAGACAGGTCAAAGAAGGATTTTTAAGCCTTGAGATAATTGAGACATGGATTGTGTATGTGTTCCATTGAGGGTGAATGGGCAAAACAAAAGATTTAAGTGCCTTTGAACGGGGTATGGTAGTAGGTGCCAGGCGCACCGGTCTGTGTCAAGAACTGCAACGCTGCTGGGTTTTTCCACGCTCAACAGTTTCCTGTGTGTATCAAAATTGGTCCACCACCCAAAGGACATCCAGCCAACTTGACACAACTGTGGTAAGCATTGGAGTCGACATGGGCCAGCATCCCTGTGGAACGCTTTCAACACCTTGTAGTCCATGCCCCGACGAATTAAGGTTGTTCTGAGGGCAAAGGAGGGGGAGAGGAGGGGGCAACTTAATATTACACTGAACAAAAATATAAACTCAATATGTAAAGTGTTGGTCCATGTTTTATGAGCTGAAATCAAAGATCCCAGAAATTTACCATACGCATAAAAACATTATGTATCTCAAATTTTGTGCACAAATTTGTTTACATCCAAGGTAAGTGAGCATTTTTCCTTTGCCAAGATAACCCATCCACCTGACAGGTGTGGCATATCAGGAAGCTGACTAAACAGCATGATCATTACACAGGTGCACCTTGTGCTGGGGGCAATAAAAGGCCACTCTAAAATGTGCAGTTTTGTCACTCAACATGATGCCACAGATATGTCAAGTTTTGAGGGAGCGTGCAATTGGCATTCTGACTGCAGCAATGTCCACCAGAGCTGTTGCCAGAGAATTTAATGTTCACGTCTCTACCATAAGCTGCCTCCAACGTCGTTTTAGAGAATTTGGCAGTACGTCCAACTGGCCTCACAACTGCAGACCACGTGTATGGCGTTGTGTGAGCGAGCGGTTTGCTGATGTCAACATTGTGAACAGTGTGCCCCATGGATGGCGGTGGGGTTATGGTATGGGCAGGCATGAGCTATGGACAACGAACACAATTGCATTTTATCGATGGCAATTTGAATGTACAAAAAGATCCTGAGGCCCATTTTTTCTTTTAAGGTATCTGTGACCAACAGATGCATATCTGTATTCCCAGTCATGTGAAATCCGTAGATTAAGGCCTAATGAATTTATTTCAATTGACTGATATGAACTGTAACTCAGTCAAATCAATGCAATTGTTGCATGTTGTGTTTGTTTTTGTTCAGTATAGGAAGGTGTTCATAATGTTTGGTATACTCAGTGTATATGCATATGCATGATGTTTATATTTAGTTTTAAATAAATCTGTGAGTGAGATTCTTCCAGCTTCATCAATACATTTAGTAGAGATGACATTTTCATTTGTTCTAATATTATTGTATTTGTATGTAGTATTTTATATTAAACTGTGTTAGATACATGATTATCTTGTCTGTGTGCCCACAGTGACTGCGCACAAGCCAACTGCTCAAGCTCTGCTTCAGATGACGACACGGCCCAGAAACTGTGGGAGCTAAGCTGCCAGATGCTTTCTCTATCATGGGATTGAATAACTCAGAAATAGTGTATGGTTTACATTGAGATGTATGAGCACTGAAATGCTATGAGCACTGAAGAGTACAACAAATGTACAGCATTTTAAATTAAAGTCCTTTGTCCAATGGATATATTCCAACATATCATATTATGATGTGGTATTTTAATTGAAATTATGTGGTTGACAGATCTTGTAGATGTAACATTAAAAAATACAATTTAACATGGTTGATTGCCACTGGCATTTGATGAGATGGAATACATGGTTGATATTCTTATTTTTTTATACTGTACATATATAGTCATATAATATTGCACATTATTATTATCCGTCAGGTTGGATGGGGAGTGTCGCTACATAGCTATTTTCAGGTCTCTCCAGAGATCGGGTTCAAGTCCGGGCTCTGGCTGGGCCACTCAAGGACATTCAGAGACTTGTCACGAAGCCACTCCTGCGTTGTTTTGGCTGTGTGCTTAGGGTCGTTGTCCGGTTGAAAGGTGAACCTTCGCCACAGTCTGAGGTCCTGAGCTCTCTGGAGCAGGTTTTCATCATGGACCTCTCTGTACTTTGCTCTGTTCATCTATCCCTCGATCCTAACTAGTATCCCAGTCCCTGCCGCTGACAAACATCCCCACATCATGATGGTGCCCGGTTTCCTCCAGACGTGACGCTTGGCATTCAGGCGAAATGGTTAAATCTTGGTTTCATCAGACCAGAAAATCTTGTTTCTCATGGTCTGAAAGTCTTTAGGTGCCTTTTGGCAAACTCCAAGCGGGCTGTCATGTGCCTTTTACTGAGGCGTGGCTTCCGTCTGGCCACTCTCTAACATAAAGGCCTGATTGCTGGAGTGCTGCAGAGATCGTTGTTCTTCTGGAAGGTTCTCCCATTTCCACAGAGGAACTCTGGAGATCTGTTAGTGACCATCGGGTTCTTGGTCACCTCCCTGACCAAGGCCCTTCTCCCCCGATTGCTCAGTTTGGCCGGACGGCCAGCTCTAGGAAGAGGCTTGGTGGTTCCAAACTTCTTCCATTTAAGAATGATGGAGGCCACTGTGTTCTTGGAGACCTTCAATGCTGCAGACATTTTTTGGTACCCCTTCCCCAGATCTGTGCCTCGACACAATCCTGTCTTGGAGCTCTACGGACAATTCCTTCGACCTCATGGCTTGGTTTTTGCTCTGACATGCACTGTTAACTGTGGAACCTTAGACAGGTGTGTGCCTTTCCAAATCATGTCCAATCAATTGAATTTACCACAGATGGACTCCAATCAAGTTGGAGAAACATCTCAAGGATGATCAATGGAAACAGGATGCACCTGAGCTCAATTTCGAGTCTCATAGCAAAGGCTCTGAATACTTATGTAAATAAGGTATTTCAGTTTTTTTATTAGCTGCGATTAGGTTGCCTACCCCTGCTGTATAGCCTCACCATGGTTAAAACTATAATATTGATATCATGGGTGCTCAGTCCTTGCATTATAGCTCTATGAATTTGAGAGTGGTTATTAACCCAGCCCCATCCCTCAGCTCTTTACTATATCAGTGGCGGGGTGTTCGCTTTGTTATTGTTTCAACTGCAGATTTCCCCTTTTTAAGGGTATTTACTAACTCAGCATTTCATAATGAATTTCCACTTATTATACTTTCAGAAAATATTATCGAAGCTTTTTTTTAAACGTTCTAGTGACCTTTTTCTAAAATGATGGTATAATTTTTCTAAACACTTACAATTACCAAGGGATGCCTATAGCATCATGTAACTTCCTTGTTTAATGTGGTCAAACTTTCTATTATGATAGAGCATTAAAATATCCTTCCACCAACATGATTGTAAGTGTGTGTTTCCTTTTCTGTAATTTATATTTTGTTGGATACAGTACATTTATAGAAGTGATCAGATCTGGACAATTTGCAATATTTTTGTTTAATCGTTTCTTAAAGACATGAACATAGATATTTTCAAGATCACTAAACCTCTGCTCCACTTTTAACATTCCAATCCTTAGTTTTGTAATATTTGACTTATATATAATTGCCACTCCATCTGCTGCACACTACAAAGATTATTGAACACAACCAGAATAAACAAGAATAGCATGAGATGAAATAATCATTATACACAACTTTAAGATGATCTAAAATTGACCATGATACTCAGAACGGTTGAAAGAAAAATGTCAGATTAAACTATAGTCAAAACATAACAAAAGTCAATTATATCAGGATAATACATATGTATTTTGTGAAAATCAATCACCATATGTGAAAGGTTGTCAACGTTTTACCATAAAAGAAAAGGAGTGAAAATAATTCAGCCTGATATAGTATTTTTGTTTCGCACAAGTATTTTGAACACTTTGTCTTCTCTTGTGAAAATCCCATCTTATATTGCACAAGTTTTGCATTAATAATTTTTCTTCAATTAACAATGTATACAGTATTGATAATTAATCATTCAAATAATAATAAAGTTAGCCTTCTGTATGGCTAAACATCATGACCAAATCAAACTAAACTGACATTAAAAGGGTAAGCAGTGTGGGCTCTAAACTCCAAACAATCCTATCTGCCAACCAGGGCTGTGTATGTAAAATATTTTAATTTGTATCAACACGCCTATACAATCAGACTGAGCATTTCAATGGCAAAACGAGGCTCAGGGAAATAAATGATTAAAAATATATATATATTTGGCGTTATTGTCATAAAATAAACACACACAGTGATTTATCAGACAAACAGTTATATTTTGACTTGAATACGTCTCTAAAGTATGGTAGACATGTAACTTTCTTCCTCATTATTTTCCATCAGATCCAAAGCAAGGTCATCACCATGCTCAGATTCCAGGTTTGCACCCTCTTTCAGCATGGCTACCAACGTAGACAGTGTGCTGTTGGGGTCCAGTAATTTAACCAGGGAACATTCACACCCCTGTCTTGAAAGATAAGATTCTGTAAAGTCATGGCTAGCATTGAGTCTATGCCTAATGCAGTGAGAGAAGAATCGTCATTCAGCTCATCATTCTCAACACCAAGCGTTTCCCTGAGCACCGACTTGACGTATTCACTTGGTGACATGGACACGGTAGTTTGGTCATATCTTGCATCTACCCCTTTTTCTTTTGTTAGCCCCTCATCCGCCAGTTCGCCTAAACGTATGTTTAGGGATGCATTCTGAGCAAGAACATGATGCATCAGGTTTTTGAAATTAAACTTGCAGACAACCTGTTGTGGCCTGTTCAGCAGAAGGCATTGTTCTAGGCTCTCATTGATTTCTGCTACCCCCATGACCATCATCCCCTTTGCTGCCAGAAATCTTTGGAAATGGTCTTTGTCCAGCAAGAGACCAAGGTTCAAAGCTCCCCAGCTTATGGACTGTCCTGCAAGTCCAATGTTTCGCCTATACTGACAGAATGTGTCCAAGAAGGAGTTGGCTGCACAATAGTTTGTTTGTGATGCATTGCCAATAAAGGCAGAGATGGAGGAGTAACAAACAAAGTAATCTAACTTGCAGTGTTTTGTGGCGTGATGCAGATTCAGAGCCCCATTCACTTTGGGCTTCAGGACTTTCTCATAGAGAGATTTGTCAAGGGTTTCAATCAGGCCATCATGCAGGACGACGGCGCTGTGGAACACCCCTCTGATTGGACAAGACGGGAAACTTTCCCGAATCGCAGTAATGGTCTTCACCACTTGTGCAGAGATTGAAACATCACACTGCAAGCTTACGACTGTGGCGCCATACTGACTCTTAATGTTGCTTATCTCCTGCTGTAAGTCTGGCGAGGGACTGCTTCTGGAAAGAATGACAATGTACCCTCCTCCTCGCTGTGCAATAAACTTCACTGTTTCAAACCCTAGTCCAGTTAGACCACCTGTGACAATGTACACAGAGTTCTTCTGGAAAAGCTGGTTTGGTTTAGGCAACAACTGAATGTTGGACAGTGTGCCTTTGGATTCATCTTTACCCAGTACCACAACAGGCAGGGTTTTTAAGCTGAAGTACGATTCAGACTCTTCAGCAGGCATGAAGCCAATGTTACCGGATGACACTCTCTGAAAGATGGTGGTTTCGAAATCTAAAGACTTCTTGTCCAAATGCATTGATTTGAGCCAACGGTAAATGTGAGGCTTCTCTGCTCTGATAGAACCCTTTTCCAATGCGCTAGACATTTGAACAGTCTGAATGCGAATGTTGTCATTGCCACATCTGAAGCCATTTTGTGAGATGGAGGATTGGCACTCATTTTCACATACAGCAACAATGTGTCTCACACCGGAAACATTGCATGCTTTTTTCAAACTGAAATTTGTCAAATGGAGGCAAAAGGACAAATGCATCAAGCTTGTTCACATTTTGAAGCTGATCACTAAACTGTGGCAGAACGATGTTATACCATCCTGATTTGTTTGCAGTTTGGGCTAAGACCTTTGTCAAACCTGAGTCAGGAACGGATGAGATGATGCCCAACCTCTGTTGTTTGACTTTGGGTAATGCACGATGCAAGACTTCCCATGCAAGTATAAAGTAGGACACACAGGGTGCCTCCTTCAGAAATGTGAGCCTCTTTGTCTTGTAGCATGCTGCTTCAGGAATCACAATCTTAGAAGATGCAGCAATGGGATAACATGAAACTACATGGTCTCCCACTTTCAGTTTGCTCACATCTTTCCCTACAGCTGTGACAGTTCCACTGAAGTCTAGAGCGAAAAGCTGGTGGTTGTGAGTTGTGTGTTTGTTCCAGTACATTGTCGGGCCATAGTTCATATCAGAGACACTGACAGGAAAGTAGTCAGAAGAATGAACACAAATCTTACTGAGCTGAATCTCAACTGAATTCTCCTTGATGTTCTTATCCTCAACATCACAGGGAATGGCAGACAGGCTAGTCATTCTGTATGGGTTAGCAGTCTGAAGGATGAACTCCTCAGACTTGAAAGAGTGGACATTTTCCTGTGAGTTGTCACTGCTTTCAGTGGGAGTGTGTACTATGTAAGGTTTTAGAATCTGTCCATCTTTCACCACCAATTCTGGGTATTTGCTGCAGGGGAATGAGTCAAGAACCTGAGACAGAACTCTGATGTCCTCTGTAGAGACAGAGCTGATGTCAATCAGCTGGAAGGAAAGATCTGCCATTTCTGCAGCACACGATCTAGTCATGCCTGACAGGACAAAGCCTGCACTGATGCAGTCCACTGTGTTCTCTGCTGACCGGTAGGTTATTACTCTGATGGAGTTTGGAAATTTCATGGCCTTCAGTTCCAGGACTATTTGTCGGAACATCTCACAGCAGCTTACCATGTTCTCCAGGATAGCCTCTGTTTCGTGGGAGGTGACATTGTCAATGCTCCACACAAACAAGATTTCTGCAAAGCTTTTCAGATCTGAGATTTTGAATGTAGACAACAGTGCTTTCAATCCACGGCTCAAGAGATCATTAGCATGTGTGAAAGAGATGTATTGAGACTGTGAGCTCAAATGTTTTTGCATGGCTTCAGATACACCCATCTGGTCAGCGAAGACCAATGCCTTGGGATTATTAATGGGCTTGTAGTCATCAGAGACAACACTGAAGTCATTGTGGAAGAAGTACTCTTCAACAACATTAGATTGGCTCCGAAGATACTTGACTATGACATGCTTCAGTTCAACCAAGACCCAACCTGCTTTGTCGGTGAAACAGCCAGATACTTCGAAATGGTCGGCTGCAACGTTTGCGGCTCTCAAATATAGAACCATTTCAGGCTGCAGGGGTTCGTGAACAGTCAAACTGCCTATTTCTGCAGGGAAGCCAGGCCTTGCCATGAATGCATTCACTATTGTGATTGGAGTCAGTTGTAGCAAATAGTCTAGCACTACAGGGTGAATGCAGAAATCATGCAACTGAGGCAGTAGTTCATCAGGGACAGTCACAACAGAGATGGCTTCCATCAAGTCTGCACTATAATGCACATCTCCCTTGTTTCTGAAAACAGAACCATACTGAAACCCTCTCTTACTTAGGTAATCATAAAAGTAATCAGTACTCATAGTTGATGTGCATCGCTTGTAAACTGAGTCTAGAGAGATATACTGTTCTTCAGCCAACCTCCCTTGCTTGCATGATATGCTGCCTGATGCATACGTTGCTGTAGGAGATTGTATCTTAAACATTGTCTCGTTTTCAATGTGATCCAGTTTGACACTCATCTCTGGAGAATTTGGCGAAATTAGAAATGGACTCTGAAAACTGACACTGAGTTGCAGCGTGTTGAGTGGCACCTTTGATTTGGAACTGGCCATGAAGGCAGCCAAACCCAACTCAGCATAGAGGGCACCAGGGACAATGGCAACATCATTGTTTCTATGGTCCTGCAGGTAAGACACTGAGGCTGAGGCCAGATCACAACTGAATGTTTTTCCATCATTGCCTGTCTGAGTTAACACAGGATGACTGCCCGATGTATCTTTCTGTGCTACCTCAAAGATGACATTTTTCTTCACACAATTGAACTGATACATTGGGGTAGGTGTTGGGGATGTCTCACAACCTCTGTAGAACTTGTCCCAGTCTACCTGAACCCCCAACTCAAACAGTTTGGACACAGTGTTCAGCATTGTCTCATGATCTTTATCTTGCTGCACTGATGTGAGCACTTGTGTCTCATTTCCCAGAGTCTCCTGGATGTTCCTTTGTAGTGCCCTTCTAGGTCCTATCTCTACAAAGACCACATTGTTTTGTCTTTGGTTGCTGATCTCACAGCCTGTTCAAATGAAACAGGCTCTCGAATGTTCCTGGCCCAGTATTTGCCTGTGCTGAAGTCTGGCTGCTCTACCGCCTTCCCTGTCACTGTGAGAACAATTCTGTCTCAACATGATTCACCTGTAAAGAGCCAATACTGTCCTCTAGTTGAGAGAGGATGGGATCCATCATCTGGCTGTGGTATGCAGCAGGGACATCCAGAACATGGAGGAACAGATTCTTACTCTTGACTGAGTTGCTTAGCTTTTGATGGAGACTGTCTATAGCATCAGCATCACCTGCAAGGGTGCAGGACTGTGGGCTGTTGGAGGCAGCCAGGCAAACCTTATTTAAGTAGGAGGGAAGGAGGTTCAAGACCTCTGACACAGCCATGTTACTGACCACAAGCATTTTCCCCCCTGTGACCTTATTCTGCAGAGTACTGCGGAAGTAAATCACCTTCACTGCATCCTCAAGGGACAAGAGACCAGAGCAGTGGGCAGCAGCAACCTCTCCAACAGAGTGGCCAAGAATGGCATCTGGTCTGATTCCCCAGTGCTTGAAGAGACTGGCAATGCCAACCTGAATAGCAAAGAGTAGGGGCTGGACAACATCTGGTTTTGAAAAGTCGTCATCAACTGATGCACTTTCCAGTCTCTCTGTGATGGACATTCTTTGGTACCTTTGAAAAAGCGCCTCAACCTCCCTGATCTTCTCTCTGAACACTGGTTCCTGTTTCAGGAGCTGCTTGCACATGCCTTGGTAGGCCACACCATTCCCACAGAAAACAAACACTAACTTTGGATCTAGTTTGGAGGGGACAATCTTTTGTTCAAAGCAGATTTCAGCTGGTTTCTCAGATCAACCAGAGAGGATGTTGTGAATGCCTTCCTGTATTTATGTTTCATGTGGCTTCTTCTACAGGCTGATGTATATGACAGACCCTGGAGTTCCACTGTTTTGTCTGCACTTATCTGTTCAGCTGTGTCCTGTACCATCATGGTAAGGGATTTTTCTGAGGCTGCTGAAAGGACAAAATACTCATATGACCTTTCAACCCTGGCTGTTTGGGTGTGAGAGTTGTTGTACTGTTTAACAATTGTGTGGGCATTTGTGCCTCCAAAACCAAAATTATTGATCCCTGCAACCCGTTCGACGGAGCCTGCATTTCCCCACTTTTCTGCTTTAGTGGGAACTTTTACGTTTAAGGCTTTAGCATCTATACTGGCACTGTCCTCAGAGTAGAAGAGTGAAGGGACAATGGTTTCATGCTTCATCATTAGGAGTACCTTGATTAGCCCTGCCACTCCAGCTGCAGATTCTGTGTGTCCAATGTTGCCTTTCACAGAGCCGATGCGGAGTGTCTCTGAACCTGGAGGTCTGGCTTTGGCAATGACTTTGGAGATGCTGCCTGCTTCTATGGGATCCCCCACTGGAGTTCCAGTCCCATGAGCCTCTATGTACTGGACAGTTGACAGGTCAGACTCTGAATAGATTCTGCGCAGAAGATCCTCTTGTTGGACCATGGATGGCTTGGTGATTGGAGTGACAGTGTGGCCATCTTGGTTTACTGCAGTTTTGCTTATGATGCCCCATACGTGGTCACAGTCTTTCAAGGCCTGTAAAATATTTGAAATTCAACAGAACTGCTGATGTAATGTTTGATAGACCAGTGTCTGTGCCAACCTTTTACTGCATGAAACACTACATGGAACTGTTGGGCTCCACCCTAAATGGCTATTGGTATGTCAAATTGTACAGTATATGCAGATCTGCAATAAAACTGTCAAGTAAAGTCATAATGATTAGAAATAAGAGTTTGTCTATTGCAGTCTAAATAAAATTGGTTATAAAGGATGTTAAATACAGTATATGTCATATGTTAGTCATATTCTAGAAGTTTTGACTAAATGAAAGCTTGAGAGTTAATTCAATGCATCAAATACTCCCAGACACATTGTATAGCCAGCCTGGCTAAATGTTTGCCCAGTTTGAATATGTTTGAACTGTACTGCAAAGAGTGCAAACTGACGAAATCGTAAGCACTCACTTGTTTCAGTGGCTTCAGCAGAATAATCCCGCAGCCCTCTCCTCTGCCATAGCCATCTGCTCTACTGGAGAAAGGTTTGCTGGTGCCTTCAGGTGAAATCATCTTTGCCTTGCTGAGAGCAACAAAGACTTGTGGATCTATGATACAGCTTACACCGCCACAGAGAGCCATCTCGCAGTCACCTGGTAGGACAAACACATTTTAATATAATTGCAGGTGCCACTCAAACAGTGCTTTTTCATGTAGTTGAAAATGGGCTAATAGTCAAACATATGATTCTAACTTTTGCTTTATGTTTTTTGAAATTACCCTCTGGGCACAATTGGTAGATTGACAGGGGTAGCCTGCATGAAATCTAGGTTACATATTAAAACAAGCAATCTAAAATAATCTAGCAATCTATAATCATCAATGCTAGCAAAGCAATTATCTTGCTCACAATTTGATAAAAGAGTTGTACCTTGTTTTATGGCTTGACAAGCAAAGTGCAGAGCCACAAGAGATGATGAGCAGGCGCTGTCTATGGCAACTGATGGACCAGTGAGGTTGAAGGTGTAGGATATCCGGTTGGCTGCAATACTCATGGCTTTACCAGTGCCAGTCCAATGGTTGGCCAAGCATGGATCGTACTGGGCGGTTGTGATATCGTAGTCTCTGTTCATTAGTCCTTTCATAGAGAATTGAAAGTGATATTAGTAACAATCATGGTATCACAACATCACACTTATCTGTAAAGTAAAAAAAAAGTATATTACCTAGGTATACTCCAGTCCTAGTTCCGCTAGCTTTCTCCATTGGCATCCCAGCATTCTCTAGTGCCCTATAGGTGCAGTGCAGCAAGAGTTTCTGCTGAGGGTCCATGTAGTCGGCCTCAGCATCGGTGATACCAAAAAACCTCAGGTCTAGTTCATTAAAGCTGAGAATAAAAACATTAACCAGTAAACAAGAGTGGAAAAGGCAATCAGAAGCTGGGAATTCGGAGGTAAAAGCATTTGTATATTTTATTTTTAGGGGGTAGATCAGCTTTAATATTGCAGATAGATTGTCGCTTCCATCAATGTAATTGTCTGCATCACTTCCAATCCCCCATATATTTATTTGCGAACATACATACATACATACAGTACCAGTCAAAAGTTTGGACACACCTATTCATTCAAGGGTTTTCCTTTATTTTTACTATTTTCTGCATTGTAGAATAATAGTGAAGACATCAAAACTATGAAATAACACATATGGAATCATGTCGTAACCAAAAAAGTGTTAAACAAATCAAAATATATTTTAGATTTTAGATTCTTCAAAGTAGCCACCCTTTGCCTTGATGACAGCTTTGCACACTCTTGGCATTCTCTCAACCAGCTTCATGAGGTAGTCACCTGGAATGCATTTCAATTAACAGGTGTGCCTTGTTAAAAGTTAATTTGTGGAATTTCTTTCCTTAATGCGTTTAAGCCAATCAGTTGTGTTGTGACAAGGTAGGGGTGGTATACAGAAGATGGCCCTATTTGGTAAAAGACCAAGTCCATGTTATGGCAAGAACAGGTCAAAGAAGCAAAGAGAAACGACAGTCTATCATTACTTTTAGACATGAATAGTCAATACGGAACATTTCAAGAACTTTGAAAGTTTCTTCAAGTGCAGTCGTAAAAACCATCAAGCGCTGTGATGAAACTGGCTCTCATGAGGACCGCCACAGGAAAGGAAGACCCAGAGTTACCTCTGCTGCAGGGGATTAGTTCATTAGAGTTACCAGCCTCAGAAATTGCAGTCTAAGTAAATGCTTCACAGAGTTCAAGTAACAGACACATTTCAACATCAACTGTTCAGAGGAGACTGCGTGAATCAGGCCTTCATGGTCGAATTGCTGCAAAGAAACCACTACTAAAGGACACCAATAAGAAGAAGAGACTTGCTTTGGCCAAGAAGGGCTATTTTGACCAAGAAGGAGAGTGATGGAGTGCTGCATCAGATGACCTGGCCTCCCCAATCACCCGACCTCAACACAATTGAGATGGTTTGGGATGAGTTGGACCGCAGAGTGAAGGAAAAGCAGCCAACAAGTGCTCAGCATATGTGGGAAGTCCTTCAAGACTATTGGAAAAGCATTCCAAGTAAAGCTGGTTGAGACAATGCCAAGAGTGTTCAAAGCTGTCATCAAGGCAAAGGGTGGCTACTTTGAAGAATCTAAAATCTAAAATATACTGTACATATTCCTATTTTTAAATATATTTTCCTTTATTACTTTCTAACCCTACCACCCCTCCCCTAATTGGAGTAAGCTAGTGAACAACAACGCTTAGGCCTCTACTTCCAGCTTATACAAACTCTATACATTTTATGGACACAGTCTATTTTACAATAGTTCTAATTTGTTTGTTTTTACTCCTGTCCTTCCTCTACCCTCAACCTCTACCATCTATTTCTGATGTTTTTGATTTCTATTTGCCATATCTTTCAAACTGTGCTCTTTCACAAAAGTTCTTAACCTATAACCTATATACGTTTTACGGACACAGTATGTTTTACATTAGTTATGTTGTTGTTATTAGTTGTTATTAGTCCCAACCTTCAGCTCCATTCAACCCCTCCCATATATCTCTTAACACCATCCATATTGAATTTCTATTTGCCATATATTTTTCAACTGTGCTGTGATGTTTCACAAAAGTTCAGAACCTTTCTATTCTCATTGTTTCTGCAGATTGTAAATTGAAAATAATTATTTTTGCTAAAAGTATTATTATATTATTGATCGATTGACTATGACTTTTCAGATCACCCAGTAGTGCTATATGCAGGGTTAGCTCCAGGTAAATATAGCAATTCTTCAGCCATTCCTGAACCTATGAACAAAAACAAGCTATATATGGACAGTACCAAAACAAATGATCTAATGATTCTGTCTCTTCGCAGCGAAATCTGCAGAGCTGCGAAGGTTGTATCCCCCATATAAATAACATTCTATTGGTTGCAAGAATTTTGTATAATAATTTAAATTGAACAATTCTAAGTTTTGAATCCGGCATCGTTTTGCATATCAGTTCATTACATTTACATTTTGACTTACAGTTAGTGAGTGCATACATTTTTCATACTGGCCCCCATGTGCCATGGAATCGGTACGTCAAAAATCTCTTCCCAACTTTCGTAATCTATATGGCACGGCTGTCAATTTTCTGGTCCTTAAATTAAACTGGTATGCTTTTTTATTTATCACAATTCTCTTTAACCAATTATGGTCTTTAATGCAGGGCCGACAGAAAAGTTCCTTACTTTTTCCCCCTTCCACTTTCCTCTTCCATTTTTGCGGTAATGCTGCAATTAGATGGTTGTAATTTTGGGTAGAGCAGACATTTCCATTTGTTTTTGTTAGCTGAATGTGTGACATAACTCCACCAGTCCTACCTATGATATAATTTACGAAGATTATGCCTTTTTTTAAACATTTTCAACAAAAAAAAATGCTTTTTTATCAATTGGTATATTTGAGTATAACAACAATATTTGTTGTATTATTTGTTCTGTCGTTTCTGGTGGATGAAATTGAAATTGCAACCAACTTTCTATGGCTTGTTTTAGAAATAGTGATATTCTTACTAATTTGCTAGAGAACCAGTTTGGATTGAAGTATAACTTTTGTATGACTGAAGCCTTTAGTAAGAGGTCTAATGCTTTAATATTTAATAATTTCTGTCCTCCGAATTCATATTCATTATATAAGGCCTGTTTAATTTTGTCTGGCTTGCCGGTCCAAATAAAATGGAATATTTTTTTCTCATATAATTTAAACAACTGTTCACTAGGTGTAGGCAGGACCATAAGCAAATAGGTAAACTGGGCTATTACTAAAGAGTTAATCAGGGTGATTTTTACACAAATAGACAGGTATTTCCCTTTCCATGGTAGCAAGATCTTATCTATTTTTGCTTACTTTCTATTAAAATGTATTGGAGTGAGATCATTTCTTTCTTTCGGGATATGTACAGTGGGGAAAAAAAGTATTTAGTCAGCCACCAATTGTGCAAGTTCTCCCACTTAAAAAGATGAGAGAGGCCTGTAATTTTCATCATAGGTACACGTCAACTATGACAGACAAATTGAGAATTTTTTTTCCAGAAAATCACATTGTAGGATTTTTTATGAATTTATTTGCAAATTATGGTGGAAAATAAGTATTTGGTCATCTACAAACAAGCAAGATTTCTGGCTCTCACAGACCTGTAACTTCTTCTTTAAGAGGCTCCTCTGTCCTCCACTCGTTACCTGTATTAATGGCACCTGTTTGAACTTGTTATCAGTATAAAAGACACCTGTCCACAACCTCAAACAGTCACACTCCAAACTCCACTATGGCCAAGACCAAAGAGCTGTCAAAGGACACCAGAAACAAAATTGTAGACCTGCACCAGGCTGGGAAGACTGAATCTGCAATAGGTAAGCAGCTTGGTTTGAAGAAATCAACTATGGGAGCAATTATTAGGAAATGGAAGACATACAAGACCACTGATAATCTCCCTCGATCTGGGGCTCCACGCAAGATCTCAGGAATGGGCCAAAATACCAGCAACAGTGTGTGAAAACCTTGTGAAGACTTACAGAAAACGTTTGACCTGTGTCATTGCCAACAAAGGGTATATAACAAAGTATTGAGAAACTTTTGTTATTGACCAAATACTTATTTTCCACCATAATTTGCAAATAAATTCATTAAAAATTCTACAATGTGATTTTCTGGAGAAAAAAATATGAGTAACAGTAGGACTAGTAGCAGTGCTAAAAAAGAAATGGTGAGGGTCAGGGAAACTTCATACTAACCCATCTATGAGAGCAGCTTTGCTAGTGTGAGTCTTTCCAGGTTTGCTGTTGTCAGCATCATACCAGTAAGTACTGTTAAACCTCTCGTTAGGGATTGGCAATGCACAGTTCTTCCCTTCCAGAAGAACCTTCCAGAAATTGTCAAGCCCCTCACCTGGAATTGAATATGTGTTGTATCAGAATAGGAAATACATTGGAATTGTTTTAACATTAATAAGTAACCTATGTATATATATTTTTAACAAAATGTTTTTCCTAACAATGTATATCGTTTTTGAAACAAATTGTAACTCGTCTATAAATAAAACATTTAAAATTATAGCTACAGATGTTAAAACAGTCATAGATTAAAATGTCTACATTCATGTTATTGCATGAATCAATACCCAAGTTAGCTGATGTTTCATAATAGTTGTAATCTCTGTAGTCTGGGGTTTTACATTGCTGGCATTGTAATTATTTAATTAATCAACATAAATTAAGCAGCTTCATATCCCACTGGGCAAAAACTGTTTGAATTAACGTTGTGATGACATTGAATCAAAGTGGAAAACTGATTGGATTTGAAAAAATGCATCAATTTAAGGGAATTTCGTATTTTATTCACCCAACTTTTAACCTAAATCCAATGACATGGTGAAATGTTTTGTTGATTTCACGTTGAATTCACGTTAGTTGACAACTCATCCAAATGTAAATCAAAACTAGACGTTGAACTGACGTCTGTGCCCAGTGGGATGGTGCTATAAGAAGTGAAAACATTCCATAACTGCCCCTCCCCCTCTTTGCATATAGCAATTAACCGTGATTTGCCTAGTGATTCTAGACCTTTTTTTTTCTCATACACCTGTACAGTAGTTTTAGTAATCTCAAATTGCTTTAAAGCTAGAATCCTTAGTTGCGACATCCATTTTTGAATACGGTCAGGTCCAAAGTTATTGACATCCTTGATAAAGATGAGCAAAAAATACTGTATAAAATGAATAATACAAATACTGAGCTATATTTTATGCAGAAAGGGGGAATTATATTATATTACACTAAAACAATTATTAAGAGATTTTGTTTAACAAGTGATCTTTTTATCTCAAAAAGATAGGGGTCAAAATTATTGGAACCCCTGTTTTCAATACCTTTCAATAACTCACCTTTCGAGGATAATGGCATTGAGCCTTTTTCTAGAATGTTTTATGAGATTGGAGAACACGTTGGGAGGGATCTGAGACCAAGTGGACCACTTGGCCGCAGGTGGATCTTCCAGCAAGACAATAATCCCAAGCACTCATCAAAATCCACAAAGAAATGGTTATTGACCACTAAATCTAAAAATTTTGCAATGGCCATCTGTCTCTGGACTTGAACCCCATTGAAAACCTATGGTTTGAATTGAAGAGGGCAGTCTATAAGCACAGACGAAGGATATCAAGGATCTCGAAGGATTCTGTATGGAAGAATTGTCTAAAATGTGTTCTCCAATCTTATAAAACGTTTTAGAAAAAGGCTCAGTGCCGTTATCCTCGCTAGGTGAGGTATTGAAAGTTATTAAAAACAGGTGTGCCAATAATTATGACACCTATCTTTTTAGAGAAAAAACGTTTTCTTTGAGGAATTGCATTATTATTAAAAATAAAATTTTCTAAAATGTTTAAGAAAGCAATATAGCTCAGTATTTGTATAATTTATTTTATACAGTCTTTTTTGCTAATCTTTATAAAGAGTGCCAATAATTTTGGACCTGACTGTATACCCATTGATTCTTGAAGAATATTACTTATAAATTCCTCATGAGCTTAACCCAAAATATACGCTTGTTTTACTCCTATGTTTGTAAACAACGTAAATGTAAATGAACACTTGTATAGCTTAAAAACATGATTAAAACGTATTAATTTGATATCATGGTCAGTCCTTGCATCCATAGCTCTGTCTAGGAATTTGAGAGTGGTTACATTTCTCCAGGCCCATCCTGCAGCTTTTCACCAATACAGAAGCAGGGTGACCGCTTTATTGTTTCAACTGCGGATTCTAGCTTTAAAGTGATTGAAAATATAAACTGAAATGAATTCCAATACTTGAGAGAACTAGCTTCATCACAAAAAAAGGTAAACTGTCAAACCTCCAGGGAAGCTGCATCCCATGCCAACCACTGCAATGGCTCCCTCTTCCTCCTCCATGCTGGCTGTCTGTCACACCAGCTGGACACTGAAATGGATGCACTTGTTTCTAAACTTCAAGTATAAACTCAGCTCAGATAGAAGTTCCTTTGGCTCATTGGCTCACCTGCATTGTCTTTATATCCGTAAGGACAGATAGCAGCCCTGTAAGGAAATGCTGATTCAGTTCCCCAGAAATACCCAAGTGCAATCACTGCTCTAAATGAATTCCAGGAGGTGAATGAGTTATTCATTTTATCCAGAGGTTCCTTGGTAAATTGATATCCTCAACCAGATACAGTTCCTCATTACTTATAAACTATCCTGACAAGTCATCTTATCGTTCACAATAGGACACTCTATTGTAAGTCGCGCTGGATAAGAGCGTCTGCTAAATGACTAAAATGTAAATGTAAAATGACTGATTATCCAGCCAAATTTGTTCAAAAGAGCTTATCTGAGATCCATTTTTCCTTTGCCTGATATAGAATCTGTTAATTACATTTAGAAACTAAAATGTTTTCTTCTTACCTTTTGGGGTGTACATAGTCAAGAACCTTAACTGAAACAGTTTGTAAAAATGATAGGAAACCAGAACTGTCACTGTAATGATCAAATGAGTCATTACTAATTAGTTGATCATTCCATTCTCCACGAACCATTAGTAGTATTTTGTAATAATCTGCAAATTTCAGTGAAATGTGTGTACTGAGGAGAGAGATATTTGCTGAGGGCATGGAAAACTCAAGGTGAGCTGATAGGGTGACATTAAAGTCTGCCAGTACCTGATTTACATGGTAGCCAATTTGAGTTTTACTGCTTTAATATAATGCATCAGAAGAACAGTTTATTCCACTATGGTTGTAAATTTTACAGGTGTAAAACAATCAAGAATTGTAACAGATCAGTAGGTAGATTAACGTCAGACACAACTTCCAGTGAAAATAAGTTTCATGCTGAGCGTCTGAAAGCGTGTACTATCTGTTCGTAAGAATCCATGATCACATTAGTATGTACTGTACAATACAGTGGTAAATGGAGTCCTACCTTTTCAACTGGGGACATACCCCCATAAAGCTTATTTTCATGGCTCACATAGCCGTATAATATAGGCCTAGTTCATGAAAGATGACAGCATGTAATATACAAGTATAGATACCCAAACAGAAACATTCAAATGATATAAAGCAGTAACACATCAGGTTTAATTATTAATGAATGGCCTGGTCATTTTTACAGGTGCTCTTTACAGTTAGAACTCATTTTCATGATGACGAGTTCCTCTTTTTGAATATGTATTTTAAGGTTGCAGCTCACAAAGTAGCGGCCAGTTAGTGAGCGGTTCCATTTGAAGCACCTGTGCTCATTACAAGGTCCTTACAGATCGTTTTCTCTACTATACATACAAAATAATACATTTTGATAATAACTTCTTAAATCTTAACCGGTGACCATGCCTTCGTGTCACACAGACTGCATTGAAAAACCGGTGTCAAATTGGTTTCATAAACTTGGAGGTTTTGTTGGGAGAAATCCATGGTGGTTTCTACTTGTCCCTTTGTTCATCTCTGCGGGGCTTGGGGCAGGATTTTACTTCCTTGAAGAGAGAGAGGCACATGGCATAGAGGACCAGTTTACCCCAAAGCATGGGCCTGCAAAAAAGGAGAGACATTTTGTCAAATAACATTTTCCTCAGAATGATTCAGAGTTCTCTCGTTTGCGGCTGTATACCGAGGGGAGCTATGGGTCTTTCATCGCTGTTTCAAAGTCATCGGATATCTTGAGTGAGAAGGCATTTGAGGAGATCATATATTTAGATGGAAGAGTTAGAGAGATGGGCATAGGCCATGAAAGATTAACTTATGAAAACCTTTGTGCCATGAAAAGTAACAGGTGCTTTTCAAATTACATGTTAGATGTCACTAATGGCACAGCTAGTACAATTAAGAATGCAAACTTGACCTTTCCTTTTCATAATTCAATGTTTTTGGGGACAGAACTTGGTGGAGTAGTTTTGAATTCAAGTATCATCGTTAGTGCAAAGGCTGTTCGACTCTCCTACTTTCTCAGAGAAAACAACAAGGCAGAAAATGATATTTGGCTACATGGGTTTACACAAGTGTTTTCCAACTTGTCAGATGAATTGAACAAGGTAAGTACAGTTTATTATATTTTACAAATTCAGAACTGTCTGGGCATACTGCCAGGTTTGGTCAAATACTTTTGTCCATATGTATACAACTATTGAGTGGCTTTACTTATTTGAGCCATATATAATTAGATTACTTATATTCCCTGAAATATAAAAAGGAATGTTTTGTTAAATACTCTGTTCCTAAACTTAACCCTCTACAGTTTTCACTTAGTCTCACAGTATTTGCATTTGTTTTTATATCGGCAGATTCAAGTTTCATATTTCACGTCTAATTCTAGAGAGGAGGAGTTTAAGGGAAACTTAAAATCTGTGATTCCTCTCTTCTCCGTCACATACTTCCTGGCCATACGTTTTTCCATTATATCTTGCTTGAGGTAATTTGATGTCTTATGTGTCATCTTTTAAATGAATCAAAATCAGCAAATGTGTGCACCATGTTAAAACACTAATTTAAATTACTATTTAATTGAATATATAATTGCTATGTGTGATGTACCGTATGAAGTAAGAATATTTTCATCTCTAGGTTGGACTGTGTGAGGAACAAGGTGTGGGTGGCCAGCTTTGGTGCTCTGTCTGCAGGCCTAGCAGTGCTGTCCAGTTTCGGGTTGTTGCTGCTCTGTGGAATGCCCTTTGCCATGACTGTTGCAACTGCTCCTTTCTTAATACTTGGTAAAGTTTTTTCTTCAGATACCTTAGATGGTTATCTTAACAACCCAGAACCAAATCTCACGTGATTTTAATGTTTTTGTCTGTCACACGAGACTACTTAGATGGTAACGCTTTACCTTAAGTTGCCCTTATACCTGTGTAACTACACAGTAATAACTGTATTAACAACATTGTAGTAACATTGTAACTAATAAAGTTTGGCGGTATTTATTACAGTGGTAATTCCCTCTAATGATCTTTGTTCTACTGATGTGTTGTTCCATATACTCTATGTTGATTGCAGGAATTGGTGTTGACGACATGTTCATCATGATTTCCTGCTGGCAGCAGACTCAGGTTCATGACAACGTAGAGGACCGTATGGCAGCTACATACAAAGACGCAGCTGTCTCGATCACCATCACAACACTAACTGATGCCCTGGCCTTCTATATTGGTCTGTTAACTCCCTTTGGTTCCGTACAATCCTTTTGTATGTATACTGGCACAGCTGTCCTGTTCTGCTACTTGTACAATATTACCTTCTTTGGTGCATTTCTGGCACTGAATGGAAGACGTGAAAAGGGCAACAGACACTGGCTGACATGCATGAAGGTTCCAGAACCAGAGGATAGTCCTGAAAAGTACAATATCTGCTGTGTAGGAGGGGCATATGACCAGGAAACGGGAAAAGAGGAAGTTATGCCAATTAACAACTTCTTTAAGATGTACTATGGGCCATTTCTAACAAATACTTGGACCAAGGTGTTTGTGATCCTGCTCTATGCTGGATATTTGGGCTCAAGTATCTATGGTTGCTTCCAAATCCAAGAAGGCATTGACCTTAAAAACCTAGCAGCCGATAGCTCATATGTGGGTAGCTATTATGATAATGAGGACCAGTACTTTTCACAGTATGGTCCAAATGTAATGGTTGTTGTGACTGACAGTGAGTTTCAATATTGGAACGAAAGTGTTCGGAATAGTCTTGACACCTGTCTTCAAAACTTTGGAGGTCTATCAATGGTTTCTCAAAATATGACCATATCTTGGCTCGATGAATATCTTAAATTTGGAAAGATGGCCAATTTGAGTCTAAGTGAGGAAAATACATTCAAAAGTAATCTGTCTGCATTTCTTGAGATGTCCGATTTCATACATGATGTGAATTTTACAGAAATCAAAATATATGCGTCACGTATGTTCATTCAGACAATCAATGTCAGCACATCAGTTGATGAAAAGAACATGTTGAATGAATTTCGAGTGATGGCTAAGTCAGATGATTGTCCAGGTTCCTTGTTAGTTTACCACCCTGCTTTCATATACTATGACCAGTATGCAGTGATAGTTCACAATACCATCCAAAATGTTGTTGTTGCCACCTTAGTCATGCTTGTAATTGCTCTCCTATGGATCCCCAACCCCATATGCTCTCTGTGGGTAACCTTTGCCATTGCCTCTGTCATAGTGGGTGTTGCTGGTTTCATGGCATTTTGGCATATCAATCTAGACTCTGTATCCATGATCAATCTTGTAATCTGCATTGGTTTCTCAGTGGACCTTTCTGCTCATATTTCATATGCCTTTGTCTCTAGCGAAGAGCCGACAGCTAACAAGAAAGCAATTGACGCCATCACCAACTTGGGGTATCCCATCTTACAGGGAGCTGTGTCTACTATTTTAGGAGTAGTGGTGCTGTCTGCTGCTGAGAGCTACATCTTCAGAACCTTCTTTAAGATCATGTTCCTGGTGATTTTGTTTGGGGTACTTCATGGCATCGTTTTCATCCCTGTGTTTCTGACCTTCTTTGGCATATGCAATATTAATTGACCAAGATTCACACACAACACACTAATCATGGTTGAAAGGGTTGGTAGAATAGTAGTTAAATTGTTTTAATGAACTGACTTGTTAGCTTACTTATAATCTTGCGATTATGTCATACTTTGCTTTTATGGTATCAAAATATGTATTTTTATGAGTCATCTTTTGTTTTTATTTAATCATTTTAGAAATAGTTTGTAATGTAAATGCTGTGTTGATTGTTACTACAGTGTGCTTATATTTACCTTTGTTGTAATTGTGTTTTAAAAAGCTAATAAAATGATCTCAAATTATATATTGTCTTTTACATATTTATTCAAACAACAGATGCTCTCGGTTGTCATTATGACCACATCAATAATGGGAAGTATTATTATGGTTAGTAACAGTGCTGAGTTTGCATACTAAACTTATGATGTAATCTATTTAACTGTTCGCCTATTCTAGAGATACACCCTCTTCATAAACATTTCAAATGAACCTGTTCGTCAGTGTTCATCACCCCAAATATCCATCATTGCATGGCAATAATCAGTTAGCTTCCTTCATCTTCAGAATATTTTGTATAACTTAACTATTATAAGGAAACCAGAGCAGTATAATAAGGAAACTGGATAGGTAACCCGCATTTTTTAATATGTAACCATATTTATTGTTCTGACACAGTCATCGTGGTTGTTATAGGATCACAGAGACATGTCCAGGGCTGTCAGAGCTATTGATTAGAACTCTTCAGAGGAACGTTATCATGTTGCTATGTACATATGAAGTATAGTTTATGGCTGTGATGTCAACAGAGATGCAGATATAATTCAAGGCAAGTTTTTTTTTCTAATAGTACAACTTGAAAAAGAGAATAGAAAATGGCTAGGTGCAAAACAGATTGCGTAGAGAAGCCTATAGCTAGGGGATTTGAAATACTTGGGGGCTTTGTTGGTAGACACCCCTGGTGGTTTTTGATTCTTCCCATGTTCATCTCTGCGGGTCTTGGCGGAGGATTTTACTTCCTTGCGGACAGAGAAGCAAACGGCATTGAAGAGATGTTTACTCCTATGAATGGACCTGCCAAAGAGGAACGACAAGTAGTCAAAGAATACTTTCCACAGAATGATGGCGACTTCTCTCGTTTGCGACTCTATACTGAAGGGACCTTTGCATCTCTCATAATTGTTAAGCCTGGAGCAAATATCCTCACAATTACTGCTTTTACAGAAATATTGGAAATGGATAGAAATGTAAAAAGTATGACAATTGGTGCATTAGCATTTGAAGACCTATGTGTTAAGAAAGGTGGTGTGTGTGTGTCAAATTCAATCATTGATATTATTAAAACCAACACAACAACGATTAATTATCCATATCATGGCAAAATTTTCATCGCATCTGAAATTGGTGGTGTGAAACTGAAAAGTGGATTAACTGAAATTGATAGCGCAGAGGCAATTAGACTATTTTACTTCTTAAAAGAAGACAACCAGACTATAAATACCATGTGGCTACAGAAGTTTATAGAGACTGCTTCCAAGATGACAAAAGAAGGCGTGAGTACTCCGTTTTAGAGATGAAACACTTCTCATTAAGCTCCATAGAAACCATGTAGTGTCATGATAATTTGATTATTCTACTATCTTGAGTTGTTTTTCTAATATGTTAACTGGATATCTTATGTTTTTATATTCTTATTTGTCTTTGCAGATGACAATATCTTACTTTACCTCAATATCAAGGGATGACGAGTTTGAGAAGAGTTCTGACTCAATCATACCTCTCTTCTCATTGACATATGCCCTGGCCATCAATTTTTCAATCATATCTTGTTTGAGGTATGTTTTGTAATTTTTACATTTCAATACCATTCAACATTATCAGTCAACATTGGACACCTCAATTGAAAAATCTGTTTAACAGTGTTCATTAGGCCTATCTGAAGACAGATATGGGTCCCAAATCAGGCGAATCCACAATGTGACTGCATTACTGTTTTTAAGGCATATCAGAGAACTCTATGCCTACTTATCAGCATTTACCTACATGGACGAATGTTGTGTTTTTGTGTTTTTCTTCCCTAGGTTGGACTGTGTGAGGAACAAGGTGTGGGTGGCAACCTTTGGTGTTCTCTCATCTGGTATGGCAGTGCTGTCCAGTTTTGGGTTGTTGCTGTACTGTGGGATGCCCTTCGCTATGACTGTGGCAACAGCTCCATTCCTGATTCTGGGTAAGCTTACAAATTGTTATACAATAAACCCAGTGCTTAATTTGAGCCGGATCCTGCCGGAACAGGATCCGGTGTGGTGAAACTGAGGATTTGTCGCCACAGATGGTTTGTTTACATAGCAGGTTAGGAAAACTAATGTAGCAGGTAAGGATAATTAACGTGGCAGGTTAGGTGAATTAACGTGGTAGGTTAGGAGAACTAACGCAGCAAGTTAGGTGAATTAACGTAGCAGGTTAGGAGAATTAGGTTAAGGTTAGGAAAAAGGTTAGGCTTAGCTAGAATGCTACAGTTGTCAACGATGCGACCACTAGACAGAGCTGTAAGTCTACTCCATCTAGCCACAATGGTAGAAACGTAAACAAACCATCTGTGGTACAAATCATCTATCATAACATCGGCTCGGGCTTATGGTTTGCGCAACATCGTAGCTAGCCTATGTTAAATTGAGACCAATTCGTAGTCGTTGCTGTGTTGAGAGAGAGAAGCGTGCCTGTGTCTCTCACAGAACTAGAATGAGATTAACTTTCTATTATCTCTCTCCCTCTCTCTGCTCTGATAGACATGAGTCTGCAATTTATATTTCTCCAGTGTAGCACTTCATCATTTATTTCCTTATAGAATCATAGCCATGGGAAGTGTGCTGGAAGTGCTGCAGCACCACTGATCAATTTAAATACATTTGCCAAAGTTATAGAATTACTGCTGTCTGTTCAGAAAGAAATGAAAAAATTCAGAATACTACTAATACTACAGAGTAATACTAGTAGTGTTAATAGTAGTACAATAGTAGTAATACGAATAATACTAATAATAATAACAATAGTAGTAATACTAGTAATACTACAGAGTACTTCAAGATAGCGTAGCAGTGCGGTTGTGTTTTCTGTAGTGTCCTCATGTAAATAGCCTGTTTTTTCGTATATATTTCTCAATCTCACTTTCCATCCTTTAACTAAATATACTTTCCTGCAACCCGCCTCACCCAATGTGGAACGGATTCTATTATTTCTTCATACATTTTTATCCAGAACCTCTGGCTGAAACTAGCCAGCTAGCCAGCTAACTAGCTACTTGCTATTAGCCACCGTTAGCGGTCTTCACCATTGTCCATGGCCGTGGCCTGCACTACCTACCAGCCAGCTCTAGCCTGGACAATTATCTGCCAGTCTGCACATCGCGCTATCGAGCCAGAGCATATCGGATTTTCTGCCGGAATCACTGAATCACTGGACCTTAACACTGGATCATCGCAACTAGCTAGCTGCAACCAAATGGCTGTTGTCGTTGTTGGCTAATCACCACTGTCCTGAAGCTAACCCCAGTTAGCCTTGAGCTAGCCTCGAGCCAGGCCCATCTCCCGGCTATCTACCTCTCTGTCAACTGGACGGGACCTCCTAGTGTTGACACGGAGCCCCGCCGATCCATCACGACTGGTCTGCCGACGTAATCGTCTGATGTAGTTTCAACAGGCTTCCCGTTGCGACGACCACGAAGATCCATCTGCTAGCCCCGGCCCGCTAGCACACGCAATCAACAGCCGTGCCTCCAGCTCGCCTGTAGCGTAGCAGCCACTGAACTGCTCCCGGACTTACTTATTGCTGTTCACTGGACCTTATGATCACTCAGCTACACAGCTGATGCCTGCTGGACTGTTCCTTTATACGGTACCCCATCCTGTTTATCTGTTTAGCCTCAGCTCAAACTTTCGTCGCCATTACCAGCTGTTGTCTTAGCTCTCTCGAATAACACCTGTGACTGCTTTATGCCTCTCTCCCATGTCAATATGCCTTGCTTATTGCTGTTTCGGTTAGTTCTAACTGTACTTTTTCAATGTAGAGCCCCCAGTCCTGCTCAACCTGTCTCAGATAGCTCCTTTGTCCCACCCCCCACACACGCAGAGACCGGCTCACTCGTGATGCTATCTCTTTCATCTTTACCCTACGCTTAGGTTTACCTCCACTGTACTCATATCCTTCCATATCCTTGTCTGTACATAATGCCCTGAATCTATTCTAGATAGAACTGCCAAAGGGGGCAGAGTTGCAATCTACAGTAGAGATAGCCTGCAGAGCTCTATCATACTATCCAGGTCTGTGCCCAGACAGTTTGAGCTTCTACTTCTAAAAATCCACCTTTCCAGAAATAAGTCTCTCACTGTTGCCGCTTGCTACAGACCCCCTTCAGCCCCCAGCTGTGCCCTGAACACCATATGTGAATTGATTGCCCCCCATCTATCCTCAGAGTTCGTATTGCTTGGTGACCTAAACTGGGATATGCTTAACACCCCGGCCGTCCTACAATCTAAACTAGATGCCCTCAATCTCACACAAATTACAGTATCAAGGAACCTACCAGGTACAACCCTAAATCCGTTAACATGGGCACCCTTATAGATATCATCCTGACTAATCTACCCTCTAAATACACCGCCGCTGTCTTCAACCAGGATCTCAGCGATCACTGCCTCATTGCCTGCGTCCGTAATGGGTCCGCGGTCAAACGACCACCCCTCATCACTGTCAAACGCTCCCTAAAACACTTCAGCAAGCAGGCCTTTCTAATTGACCTGGCCCGGGTATCCTGGATGGATATTGACCTCATTCCGTCAGTAGAGGATGCCTGGTTGTTCTTTAAAAGTGCTTTCCTCTCCATCTTAAATAAGCATGCCCCATTCAAAAAATTCTGAACTTAGAACAGATATAGCCCCTGGTTCACCCCAGACTTGACTGCCCTTGACCAGCACAAAAGCATCCTGTGGCATACTGCATTAGCATCGAACAGCCCCTGCGATATGCAACTTTTCAGGGAAGTCAGGAACCAATATACACAATCAGTTAGGAAAGCAAAGGCTAACTTTTTCAAACAGAAATTTGCATCCTGTAGCACTAACTCCAAAAAGTTTTGGGACACTGTAAAGTCCATGGATAATAAGAGCACCTCCTCCCAGCTGCCCACTGCACTGAGGCTAGGAAACACTGTCACTACCGATAAATGTACGATAATCGAACATTTCAACAAGCATTTTGCTACGGCTGGCCATGCTTTCCACCTGGCTAACCCTAACCCGGCCACCAGCTCTGCACCCTCCGCTGCAACTTGCCCATGCCCCCACCCGCATCTCCTTCACCCAAATTCAGATAGCTGATGTTCTGAAAGAGCTGCAAAATCTGGACACCTACAAATCAGCTGGGCTAGAAAATCTGGACCATTTCTTTCTAAAATTAGCTGCCGAAATTGTCGCAACCCCTATTACCAGCCTGTTGAACCTCTCTTTCGTATCGTCCGAGATCCCCAGAGATTGGAAATCTGCCGCGGTCATCCCCCTCTTCAAAGGGGGTGACACTCTAGATCCAAACTGTTACAGACCTATATCCATCCTGCCCTGCCTTTCGAAAGTATTTGAAAGCCAAGTTAACAAACAGATCAACGACCATTTCGAATCCCACCGTACCTTCTCCGCTATGCAATCTGGTTTCCGAGCTGGTCATGGATGTACCTCAGCCACGCTCAAGGTCCTAAACGATATAATAACCGCGATCGATAAAAGACAGTACTGTGCAGCCGTCTTCATTGACCTGGCCAAGGCTTTTGACTCTGTCAATCACAGCATTCTTATTGGCAGACTAAATAGCCTTGGTTTCTCAAATGACTGCCTCGCCTGGTTCACCAACTACTTCTCAGATAGAGTTCAATGTGTCAAATCGGAGGGCCTGTTGTCTGGACCTCTGGCAGTCTCTATGTGGGTGCCACAGGGTTAAATTCTCGGGCCGACTCTATTCTCTGTGTATATCAATGATGTCGCTCTTGCTGCTGGTGATTCTCAGATCCACCTCTACGCAGACGACACCATTTTGTATACATCTGGCCCTTTTTAATTTTATTTTATTTCACCTTTATTTAACCAGGTAAACCAGTTGAGAACAAGTTCTCATTTACAACTGCGACCTGGCCAAGATAAAGCAAAGCAGAGTTACATATGGGGTAAAACAAAACAAAGTCAAAAATACAACAGAAATACATATAATATACAGTGTGCAAATTTAGCAAGTTATGGAGGTAAGGCAATAAAATAGGCTATAGTGCAAAATAATTACAATTTAGTATTAACACTGGAATGATGTGCAAGAGATGATGTGCAAATAGAGATACTGGGGTACAAATGAGCAAAATAAATAACAATATGGGGATGAGGTAGTTGGGCGGGCTAATTTCAGATGGGCTGTGTACAGGTGCAGTGATCGGTAAGGTGCTCTGACAACTGATGCTTAAAGTTAGTGAGGGAGATAAGTGTCTCCAGCTTCAGAGATTTTTGCAATTTGTTCCAGTCATTGGCAGCAGAGAACTGGAAGGAATTGCGGCCAAAGGAGGTGTTGGCTTTGGGGATGACCAGTGAGATATACCCGCTGGAGCGCAGACTACGGGTGGGTGTTGCTATGGTGACCAATGAGCTAAGATAATTGGACACTGTGTTAACAAACCTCCAAATGAGCTTTAATGCCATACAACACTCCTTCCGTGGCCTCCAACTGCTCTTAAACGCTAGTAAAACTAAATGCATTCTCTTCAATCGAATGCTGCTTACACCCGCCTGCCGACTAGAATCACTACTCTCGGCGGGTCTGACTTAGAATATGTGGACAACTACAAATACCTAGGTGTCTGGTTAGACCGTAAACTCTCCTTCCAGACTCACATTAAGCATCTCCAATCAAAAGTTACATCTAGAATCGGCTTCCTATTTCGCAACAAAGCCTCCTTCACTCATGCTGCTAAATATGCCCTCATAAAACGGACTCTCCTACCGATCCTTGACTTCGGCGATGTCATTTACAAAATAGCTTCCAACACTCTACTCAGCAAATTGGATGTAGTCTATCACAGTGCCATCCGTTTTGTCACCAAAGCCCCATATACTACCCACCATTGTGACCTGTACACTCTCGTTGGCTGGCCCTCACTACATATTCGTCGCCAAACCCACTGGCTCCAGGTCATCTATAAATCACTTCTAGGCAAATCCCCGCCTTATCTTAGCTCATTGGTCACCATAGCAACACCCACCCGTAGTATGCGTTCCAGCAGGTATATCTCACTGGTCATCTCCAAAGCCAACACCTCCTTTGGTCGCCATTCCTTCCAGTTCTCTGCTGCAAATTACTGGAACGAACTGCAAAAATCTCTGAAGCTGGAGACACTTATCTCCCTCACTATCTTTAAGCATCAGTTGTCAGAGCAGCTTACCGATCACTGCACCTGTACACAGCCCATCTGTAATTAGCCCACCCAACTACCTCATCCCCATATTGTTATTTACATTGTTATTTATTTTGCTCATTTGCACCGTAGTATCTCTATTTGCACATCATCTTCTGCACATCTATCACTCCAGTAATAATACTAAATTATAATTGTAATTATTTTGCACTATGGCCTATTTATTGCCTTACCTCCATAACTTACTACATTTGCACACACTGTATATAGATTTTCTATTGTGTTATTGACTGTATGTTTTGTTTATTCCATATGTAACTAAAGCAAATGGCTCCTGCTGAAAAGAGAAGAGTCAAATCTGTCTGTAGGCTACCAAAATATTATAGCAACTTCCAAATAGGCCTATTGATCGAACAGTAGCCTAGGTACAAAGTAAAACAAGAGGGAGATCCCACTGGGCACACACTGGTTGAATCAACGTTGCTTCAACAGGATTTGTCAACATATTGTGACATGGAATCAACGTGGAAAATTCATTGGATTTGAAAAAAGCCATCAACCAGTACTGTTTTTGTCTCATTTCAACCAGCATTGTAAACATTGAAATAAGGGTAAAACATCAACTTAAATACATTGACCAACCTTACTAACAGGTTGTTACATCAATCTAATTTCAACATAATCATCAGAACTATGAGTACGTTGAAATTGTGTTGAAAATTCCACAAACTTTTTCATCCTGTATATTGGGTGGTTGAAATTATATATAATGTTTGATTTGATTAGACACATTTTATTTGAATCAACGTCATTGTTTCAATGTCATGCTATCAACCTAAATAATTAGGTATATTGAAATGAAATGTGAAGCCACAATCCAATGATTTCTGCCTGAACATTGACTCCTACTGGTATAGTGGTTAGAGTGTTGGGCCAGTAACCAAAAGTTTAGAATCCCTGAGCTGACAATACTTTTATCTTGGATATTGTCTTGTATATGAAGGATGGTTGGTTGATTTCACATTTAATCTAGAAGTTATTCACATCTCCATCCCAACCAAAAATCTAAGTTGAAGAATAGTACTAAATTAAATAACATTATGGGTTGACATGGAGACGTGAATCCAACATATTAATCTGAAAAACTGGATATTGAATTGTGAACGCAACCAAATATCAACATTTGAAAGAGATGTATCTTCTGTTTGGATAGTGTACTGTATATTATGAATAACATATATAAAAGACAATATACAGAGGTACAAGTTTATTACTATTTATACAGTGAGGGAAAAAAGTATTTGATCCCCTGCTGATTTTGTACGTTTGCCCACTGACAAAGAAATTATCAGTCTATAATTTTAATGGTAGGTTTATTTGAACAGTGAGAAACAGAATAACAACAAAAAATCCAGAAAAACATTTTCTCAAAAAAGAACGTTTTTTTTTATCAATTAGTATATTTGAGTTTAACCACAATATTTGTTGCAATATTTGTTCTGTCATTTCTGGAGGATTAAATTGAAATTGCAACCAAATTTCAATGGCTTGTTTTAGAAATAGTGATATTTGGGAGATGATTTCCTTTTCAAATACCTGAAAGTGAGGGGTTGTAATCTGAATAAAGGGAAAAAGTCCCTTCTTGAACATTGGGTGAGACAATCTTACTAGTTTGCTAGAGAACCAGTTCGGATTTAGGTATAATTTTTGTATGACTGAAGCTTTTAGTGATAGGTCTAATGCTTTCATATTTAATAATTTCTGTCCTCCTAATTCATATTCATTATATAAATAGGCCCGTTTAATTTTGTCTGGCTTGCCGTTCCAAATAAAATTGAATATTTTTTTCTCATATAATTTAAAAAACAGTTCGCTAGGCATAGGCAAGACCATAAGCAAATAGGTAAACTGGGACAACACCAAAGAGTTAATCAGGTTGATTTTTCCACAAATTGACAGGTATTTACCTTTCCATGGTAGCAAGATTTTATCTATTTTTGATAACTTTCTATTACATTTTTTTGGAGTGAGATCATTTATTTCATTTGGGATATGTATTCCGAGTATATCCACATCACCATCAGACCATTTTATTGGTAAACTACATGGTAATGTAAATTTTTTTATTTTTTAGTGATCCAATACGTAATATAGTACATTTATCATAATTTGGTTGTAATCCAGAGAGGTTAGAAAATGTATCTAGATCCTCTATGAGGCTTTTGGTACTTAAGCATATTTAAAACCAAATACTTTTAGACTTTTACTTAAGTAGTATTTTACTGGGTGACTTTCACTTTTACTTGAGTCATTTTCTATTAAGGTATCTTTATTTTTACTCAAGTATGACAATTGGGCACTTTTTCCACCACTGGATGTGTGAAACTTCTGTAAGCGCCTCTACTCTACTGCTCTATATGAAAATGCGATGATATCCATGCAATGCTTTATTATACAACAAATGTATAATTATGCGTTCCGGTCCCTCACTATTTGTTCCGGCACCTCCCGATTGACCTGTACTCTGATGTGATCACAGGAATGAACACAGGTATAAACTAGGTCTGACATTTTATAAAAGAGTGCATTTTCTCCACAGGAATTGGTGTTGACGACATGTTCATCATGATTTCCTGCTGGCAGCAGACTCAGGTTCATGACAACGTAGAGGACCGTATGGCAGCTACATACAAAGATGCAGCTGTCTCGATCACCATCACAACACTAACTGATGCCCTGGCCTTCTATATTGGTCTGTTAACTCCCTTTGGTTCCGTACAATCCTTTTGTATGTATACTGGCACAGCTGTCCTGTTCTGCTACTTGTACAATATTACCTTCTTTGGTGCATTTCTGGCACTGAATGGAAGACGTGAAAAGGGCAACAGACACTGGCTGACATGCATGAAGGTTCCAGAACCAGAGGAGAACACTAAAAAGTACAACCTTTGTAGTATAGGGGGAGCTTATGATCATAAAACGGGAAAAGAGGAACCTATGCCCATTAACAACTTCTTTAAGATGTACTATGGGCCATTTCTAACAAATACTTGGACCAAGGTGTTTGTGATCCTGCTCTATGCTGGATATTTGGGCTCAAGTATCTATGGTTGCTTCCAAATCCAAGAAGGTATAGACCTTAAAAACCTAGCAGTTGATAGCTCATATGTAGGTAGCTATTACGATAATGAGGATCAATACTTTTCAGAGTATGGTCCAAATGTTATGGTTGTTGTGACTGACAGCGAGTTTCAATATTGGGACGAAACTGCTCGAAAGAGTCTTGATACTTGTCTCAGAAGTTTTGAGAGTCTAACATTGGCTGGTCAATCATTGGTTGCTAAAGATATGACCCTTTCTTGGCTTAATGAATATGTAAAAGCGGGTGTAGTTTCAAATCCAAATAACGAAACCATTTTCATGGATAGTTTACCTACATTTTTACAACAATCAGGTTTCACACAAGATGTGAATATTTCAAACAAAGTCATAATTGCCTCACGTTTGTTTATTCAGACAATCAACGTCAGTACAGCTGTTGATGAAAAGAACATGTTGAATAAGCTTCGAGAGACAGCTAATGGTTGTCCAGGAAAGTTGGTTGTTTACCACCCTGCTTTCATATACTTTGACCAGTATGCAGTCATTGTTAGTAATACCATCCAAAACATTGTAGTTGCCACTCTTGCTATGCTGGTGATCTCCCTCATGTTGATCCCCAACCCCATATGTTCTCTGTGGGTGACCTTTGCCATTGCCTCTGTCATAGTGGGTGTTGCTGGTTTCATGGCATTATGGGATGTCAATCTAGACTCTGTATCCATGATCAATCTTGTCATATGCATTGGTTTCTCAGTGGATTTTTCTGCTCACATTTCCTATGCTTTTGTCTCTAGCAAAGAGCCGACAGCTAATAAAAAGGCTGTAGATGCTGTCTATCACTTGGGATATCCCATCTTACAGGGAGCTGTGTCTACTATTTTAGGAGTGGTGGTGCTGTCTGCTGCTGAGAGCTACATCTTCAGAACCTTCTTTAAGATCATGTTCTTGGTCATTTTGTTTGGGGCAGTCCATGGTATAGTGTTTATCCCAGTGTTTCTGACCTTCTTTGGAATCTGCGGAGGCAAAGTCAGTGATAAAAAAGATGTAGATGGTAGGTCTAACACCTTGTCTCAAAGAGGTCACATGTGGGTCACCCAAACCACAGGGGATTTCAACATGAAGAATGTGCATGAATTAAGGGCTGTAGCAGCTAATTCAAATGTATGTTCAATCAGTTCTAACCAACGCTCACATTATTCTTCACATCGTGTTAACGGGGAAACTAATAGTGCTTATGAAAACATTGAAGACTGCCCCTAAAACTGTTGTCTTGAGGCCAGATTTACAAGGCATTTCCCCTGTACCCGTTTTTTTGTTTTTATGGAATTAATTAAATATTAAAAGGTAGAACAAACGGATTAAAAACTGTACAAATAACGTTTACGAGAGGGAATAACCCATTATGGTCAAGTGTAAATGAACACACATTCATATGTTTTAGCTTTGTTTTATTTCATTCAGCTCTATGCTGTTGGGGCAAGTACAGTAGTTGTAAAGTGATGGAATGAATCTACAAAATAACCAATTATAAATGACATATCAATCATTGATGATTTATTGTGTTTCAAATCCCTAAATCATTGCACAAAATGTCCACATACAGTAAATATCAATTGAAAAGGTAGGGAATATTTTCACTGTTTCTGTCATTCGTTTTGTTTCATGTAGAAGTACTGTAACATAAAATCAAATGTTAATTTGTTCATTTTGTGAAATTTCATTTTTATTTAGTTGACTCTAATTGTGAAATCTTGTCATCATTGTAATACGTTTAAGGATAAAGATGTTTTTTGTTGTGTTTTTAATAAAGAAATGAAGGAAATCCTCATTCTATGTTTATTCTTTTCCTGCATTAGATACATTTAGGTAGCAAGAATGACTAAAGTCTTCTCAGTGACAGCCAACATCCACACCATATGGCCTATACATTAGATGCAAATGCAGAATAATTTCATACATTTTAAATAAAAGTATTGACTATTAGGCCTTTTTTTAAGGTAGTTACTTCCACACTTTCTTTAAAATGTGTAGGGAGGACAACATTTTTTTGTTTTTTAACTAAACAAATTGTTAATCAAGTAAGTACAAGTCTCGCAAGTTAGTCAGCATACCACAGCAGATCAAGACAGTTCACTCCAAAATCAAAGTTTGTCAGATGTTTTCAGACATCTGCAAAAGTGGTGCTAAAATTAAGCCATGCCCAAGGCCATCTGTTGTACAGTGTATGCAATACATTTATACAATACAACATACAATACAACATGAATGAAATGTTAGTAGGGCCCTCTGACAGCGTGGTGCCAGGTAAAATACCTCTCCCTCAACATTAGCAAAACAAAGGAGCTGATTGTGGACTTGAGGAGGAACCAGGCTGGACACGCCCCCATCCTCATCAACGTGGCCGCCGTGGAGACGGTCAATAACTTCAAATTCCTCGGCGTACACATCTCAGAGAAGCTAAAATGGTCTCATCACACAGACACCGTAGTGAAGAAGGCACGACAGCGACTCTTCAACCTTAGGATGCTGAAGAAATGTAGCCTGTCCCCGAGGGCCCTCACAGTGTTTTACAGGAGCACCATCGAGAGCATACTGTCGGGCTGCATCACAGCCTGGTACGGCAACTCCACCACCACGGACCGCAAGGCTCTTCAGAGGGTGATACGTGCAGCCGAACGCACCATTGGGTGCACACTCCCTGCCCTCCAGGACACCTACAACACCAGGTATCGGAAGAAAGGCCAAGAAGATCATCAGGGACCCCAGCCACCCAAGCTATGCCCTGTTCTCCCCGCTTCAATCACTCAGACGCGGGCAGTACAGGAGCATCATGGCAAAAACTGAAAGACTGGCCAATAGTTTCTCCTCATGCTGCTGCTCCCCCTGTGGTCATTCCACCCCAACCCCTCAACAGTCTTTACTCTGCCTCCACCACAATGGACATGTATTTATTAATCACTGCCACAGTTGTTATTATGTACAGTATATAGTGCTATTTCTATAGTTTTTATTACCATTTTCATTATTTTATTTCACTAGTCCTGCATGTTGGAGCTCGAAGCCTAAGATTTTCACTGTACCCTGCAATCACACCTGCAACCCTGTACATGTGACTATTAAACTATCTGAATCTGAATCTGATTCTGACATACAATTTCCTGTTTTTAGTCTGTGCTCATCTTTTCCATTCATTTGGGTTTGAGGCATATTGATGAATCTACACACAACCAATATTTGTGGTCATCTGACAAAAACATCAGAAATTTTTTTGGGGGTTCAAAATTACAGAAAACAAATATTCCTTGTAACTTGTAGTTAGAGAAACTGAAGTTAGGGTTAAAAAATTTTGTGTGTGAAATAGGAGAGTAATGAAGCATAACTAATATGACAAAGTACCCTCTGCTCGCTCCGTATAATATGTTTTGTCTTTGACTAAATGCAATCAACATTATGTCACGAATGTGGCTTCACAGCAAAGTAACTTGCAATTTGGACAATGACAATCAGGCCACTACTTATAGAATATAAATCCTATATTGACTCATAGAAATACAACATTTACCCAAATCTGAAAATGATTCCAACGCCCCACGTTGCAGCATCATATCACTTTCCATGTGTTTCCTATAAATGCTTATCCTTATTGCCTTTGCATTGATTTCATGAGTTTGTGGGTCAATGTAGAGATTACTAGCATAAACCTACATGTCTAGATTTTATAATTTGTATTAATTACATCAAGACACTGGGAAATGGAGGGATACATAAAACACTTGGTTAAGGATGTTACACTTGTTGTACATCCTCTAAAGACATCAAACCAACAATGATTCACTAAGGACAAGGACCTCATGTACTTTTTGGTGTTCGTGATTATACAGTGCCTTCAGAAAGTATTCATACGCCTTGACTTATTCCATATTTTGATGTGTTACAGCCTGAATTCAAAATGAATTAAATATATTTTTTCTCACCCATCTACACAATACCCCATAATGGCAAAGTGAAAACATGTTTTTACCAATTTTAGCAAATGTATTGAATATTAAATACAGAAATATATTTTTGGCATATGTAATCACAACCCTAAGTTAATACATGTTAAAATCACAGTTTGCAGCGATTACAGCTATGACTCTTTCTGGGTAAATCTCTAAGAGCTTTTCACAGCTGGATTGTACAATATTTGCACAATCTGAAGGCCTGGTACAAGCAGAACACCTATACAATTACAGACACCAGTTTTCAGGTCAGGCAGTTTCTTTTTAAGCCCAAGTCCACGTTTTGTCCATTGTCCAGAATGCCACACTAAATACATTTGCCAAGAAGGTGCATTTTGATGTGGAGAATCTGTTTAAGGGTAAAATTGACTCTAACCAAACACGACATAACCTTTCTAAGACAGAGAGGGATGCAGTTGAATCATTGTCCAAAAATTTTTGGATTCATTGTGGTTAAAAAAGCAGACAAAGGTGGCGCTACAGTAGTGTGGAGTAAAGACAAATATATGACAGAAGCCTACCGTCAATTAGACAATGATGAATTCTACCAATCTCTTACCCTACAGAGGACCTAAAAACGGAATTGAAAGGGATCCTCACAGAAGCTAAGGATTTCAGAAAATTAGTTTGAATTTATTTTCAATGGCAATCCTCGTATGGCTTCTTTTTATCTTCTTCCAAAAGTCCACAAGAATCTTGAGAACCCCCCCCCAGGTAGACCAGTCATTAGTGGTAATGAAAGTCTGACAGAACCCATCTCCAAGTACATTGATTACTTTATTAAGCCTTTTCTGCCATCACTCCCAGACTATCTTCAAGGCACCACAGATGTGTTGAACAATATTAAGGAATTTAACAATATAGGTACAGCTTCCTTTTTAGTCACCATGGATGTGGAGTCTCTATACACCACCATTGAACACGAACAAGGATTGGCAGCTATGCACCATTTCTTGAGTACCCGGCCTGAGACTGAGATGCTTCCCACAGAATGCATTATCTCACTGACTGAATGGACTCTTAATAATAACGTGTTTGTCTTTCAGGACCGTATCCAGTGGTGTAAAGTACTTCAGTAAAAATACTTTAAAGTACTCCTTAAGTAGTTTTTGGTATCTGTACTTTACTTTACTATTTTTGACAACTTTTCCTTTTACTTCACTGAATTCCTAAAGAAAATAATGTACTTTTTACTCCATACATTTTCCCTGACACCCAGAAGTACTTGTTACATTTTGAATGCTTAGCAGGACAAGAAAATTGTCCAATTCACTAAACACAAATGCTTTGTTTGTAAATTATGTCTGAGTGTAGGAGTGTGCCCCTGGCTATCCGTAAATTAAATTTAAAAAACAAGAAAATCATGCCGTCTGGTTTGCTTAATAATAGGAATTTGAAATGATTTATACTGTACTTTTACTTTTAATACTTAAGTACATTTTACCAATTACATTTACTTTGATACTTAAGTATATTTAAAACCAAATACTTTTAGACTTTTACTCAAGTAGAATTTTACTGGGTGACTTTCACGTTTACTTGAGTCATTTTCTATTAACGTATCTTTACATTTACTCAAGTATAACAATTGGGTACTTTTTCCACCGCTGACCATATCTTTAAACAAGTCAAAGGATGTGCCATGGGAGCTTGCTACAGCCCTTCCTACACTGGCTTGTACTTAGGTAAATGGGAAAATGACTTCATTTCGGATCCTTCTAAAAACCAGTTATTTGACCGGATTATACAGTGAGGGAAAAAAGTATTTGATCCCCTGCTGATTTTGTACGTTTGCCCACTGACAAAGAAATGATCAGTCTATAATTTTAATGGTAGGTTTATTTGAACAGTGAGATACAGAATAACAACAAAAAAATCCAAAAAAACACATGTCAAAAATGTTATAAATTGATTAGCATTTTAATGAGGGAAATAAGTATTTGACCCCCTCTCAATCAGAAAGATTTCTGGCTCTCAGGTGTCTTTTATACAGGTACCGAGCTGAGATTAGGAGCACACTCTTAAAGGGAGTGCTCCTAATCTCAGTTTGTTACCTGTATAAAAGACACCTGTCCACAGAAGCAATCAATCAATCAGATTCCAAACTCTCCACCATGGCCAAGACCAAATAGCTCTCCAAGGATGTCATGGACAAGATTGTAGACCTACACAAGGCTGGAATGGGCTACAAGACCATCGCCAAGCAGCTTGGTGAGAAGGTGACAACAGTTGGTGCGATTATTCGCAAATGGAAGAAACACAAAATAACTGTCAATCTCCCTTGGCCTGGGGCTCCATGCAAGTTCTCACCTCGTGGAGTTGCAATGATCATGAGAACGGTGAGGAATCAGCCCAGAACTACACTGGAGGATCTTGTCAATGATCTCAAGGCAGCTGGGACCATAGTCACCAAGAAAACAATTGGTAACACACTACGCCGTGAAGGACTGAAATCCTGCAGCACCCGCAAGGTCCCCCTGCTCAAGACAGCACATATACATGCCCGTCTGATGTTTGCCAATGAACATCTGAATGATTCAGAGGAGAACTGGGTGAAAGTGTTGAAGTCAGATGAGACCAAAATCGAGCTCTTTGGCATCAACTCAACTCGCCGTGTTTGGAGGAGGAGGAATGCTGCCTATGACCCCAAGAACACCATCCCCACCGTCAAACATGGAGGTGGAAACATTATGCTTTGGGGGTGTTTTTCTGCTAAGGGGACAGGACAACTTCACCGCATCAAAGGGACGATGGACGGGGCCATGTACCATCAAATCTTGGGTGAGAACCTCCTTCCCTCAGCCAGGGCATTGAAAATGGGTCGTGGATGGGTATTCCAGCATGACAATGACCCAAAACACACGGCTTAGGCAACAAAGGAGTGGCTCAAGAAGAAGCACATTAAGGTCCTGGAGTGGCCTAGCCAGTCTCCAGACCTTAATCCCATAGAAAATCTGTGGAGGGAGCTGAAGGTTCGAGTTGCCAAACGTCAGCCTCGAAACCTTAATGACTTGGAGAAGATCTGTAAAGAGGAGTGGAACAAAATCCCTCCTGAGATGTGTGCAAACCTGGTGGCCAGCTACAAGGAACGTCTGACCTCTGTGATTGCCAACAAGGGTTTTGCCACCAAGTACTAATTCATGTTTTGCAGAGGGGTCAAATACTTATTTCCCTCATTAAAATGCAAATCAATTTATAAAATTTTTGACATGCGTTTTTCTGGATTTTTTTGTTGTTATTCTGTCTCTCACTGTTCGAATAAACCTACCATTAAACTTATAGACTGATAATTTATTTGTCAGTGGGCAAACATACAAAATCAGCAGGGGATCAAATACTTTTTTCCCTCACTGTATGGTGGAGACGCTATTTTGATGATGTTTGCCTGTTCTGGTCTGGCTCAGAAGATGAACTTATTTCCTTCCACCAATACCTTAACAGCATTAACCCTAACATCAAACTAACTATGGAGTACAGCAAGGATAACATTAATTTTTTGGACCTTGACATCAGTAAAAATGACAAATGTTGTTTGCACAGGAAGCTTACAGAAGGGAATATCATTCTGAGGGCAGACATCTTCCACCCCAAAAGGCTAAAAGAGAACACTCCATATGGCCAATTCCAAAGAGTATGCAGAATTTGCGATCAGGAAACAGACTACAGTGTCAAATCTGCTGAATTGGAGAATCGCTTCTTGAACCGGGGATACAGCGCTCAGGTCCTGAAAGATGCAGGTATAAGGGCTTGACGACTTGACAGAGAGAACTTGTTGCGAAGGGGAGCGCCTCGTGATGCACCAGAGAGAGTGTACTTTGTTACAAAATACTGCACTTAAGCAAGGAACATTAAAATAATCATTAACAAGAATTGGGGAATCATCCAAAGTGATAAGCTACTGCGCGAAGTCTTCCCAGAGCCACCAGTCATAAGCTTTAAGATGTAAGATGTCCTACCCTAAATGACAAATTAGTCCACAGCTATCTTCCTGGTGACTCTCAAAAAAACGTGTCTAGACCACAAACCCAGGGGCTATTTTAAATGCAACCAGTGCAACCATTGCAGAAATATTGCACAGAAAAGTATTTTGTTGACACAGAGTATCAAGTCAAGCATTTCATTAACTGCAAAACCCCACTCATGTCATCTACAGATTGGAATGTCCACAGTACAAGGTGTTCTACATTGGATGGACAAAGAGAAGCCTTTAAGACAGCTTAGCGGAACACAAGTACACCATTCGGGCAGGCAATGAAGACTACTCCATGGCAAGGCACTACAAGTCTTTACACCATGGCGACCCTGCCGCCCTACAAGTATGCTATTATTTTATGTATCATTAAGGCAAATGTAGGGAGAGGTCAAAGGTAAAATATAATAAACATGTTTGATATTTTATAATCCAGATACATGCTTAAATAAGGAATATAGCCATGTAGTATATGCTGGGTTTCAAATGAATGGATGTGCTCTTTCACAAAAGCTCTCAACAGTATGTGTTACATTAGTTCTTTTTTAAGAAGGGGCCTAGGCCACGCAGCCAATAGAATGATAGAATGAGAGGCTTCATATAGAAAAAAGCATTCATGACCTTTTGGAGTGGATATTGTGTGACAGCTGGACGTTGAAAAAGAAGGGTGGTGCAGAACTAAAATAAGTTAGGAATTTGCCATAAGGGGGGTAACTGAATATGCCATGTAAGTATGTTTGTGCATTTGTGTGTGTATAAAAGGGATCTCTAAGCCAGAGAGAGACAGCCGTTCCATGGAACTGCTCGGCTTTCGTTATTAGATAATAAAAGTCTAATTTTTGGATTCACAGGCTCCTGTTTCTTGAGAGATATTTTAGAGTTGACTACTTTGGAGTCAAATATTTCTACGACATATTTGGCGAGCTTGCCAGGAGTTGATAACAGGGGCCAGAGACGGTGTACATCTGCAGTTATGAAACGGCTTGGACGGACCATACAAACAAAAGCGGACGCATTTAATAGGTAAGCCAAGTTCTTACTTATATAGTATAAAGTTGTATGGTTCGATCCGGGGCCCGGCCTCAGCAGCAAAATACCAAGTAGGTCTCTCCAAATTTAAGAACCAGAAAATTAGAGACTGGGAGCTTTTGGATTTAAGAATACATGTTGATGTCACTCTGTTGTTCGTCTGAACCGTTTGTTCAAATCATATGATTCATTTGTTCGTCCCGTCTGTTCGATTCAGTCGACTCATTTGATTCATCTTGCTGATCACTCTGTCTGGGTAATTTCGGCACGGGCGGCTGTCCAGCTGGTTGAGCGATCAGACAATAACATGTTAAAAAGACCTACAGATACCGCTCTAGAAGTGTAGTGGAAGTGAATCGTCTTGAGGACTGCTTCGGTAGGCGAAATCCTGTGCAATAACGCTATTTCTCTGTGTCGTGGAAGTGTATCAGAGAAAGAGGGCCGAATTTACAGGTCGCTTAGGAAAGCGTAGGATAGGTAGAAGTCCAGGTGTGTGGGGGAAGTGTATCACCTAGGGGGCTAAATAAATAGAAATCCTGTGGATACCGCTTTGGAGAGCTAAAATTAGCACTCCAGAGGGCTGAACGGGCAGGTGGCTAACTAAATTTGGGACCTACGGTTACCGCTCTAATGAGGAATTCATTGTTAGAGGTCTGCTCGGGTAGGTGGGGCATCATCCTGTGTTGTGGTGATGCCAAAGTTAGGCAGGGTCGATCAGGTAAAAAAGTTAGGTCATCCTGAGTAGGTGAACGGGTTAAATAGCCACAAGGGCTTCAAAATATAGAGAAAGTGTTAAATAGAGTAGGTCTGCTCATCTTGTGTGGGTGAATGGTTTGCTTAGGCGGCTGTGAGTCATTCAACTGTCTGATTCATTTGGGCACAAGTGGCTACTCATCTGTGTGAGTGAGAATAATAAGAAATCCTGCAAGTAAATAGCCTTTCTGTAAGGAAAGGAAATATATTTGAGGTCGTTTGAAGCTTCTGTCTGATGGAGAAAGGGCGTGCCCAATCTCACATTAGGAAAGAGAAGAATAAATGGTGCGTGGATATTCATTGACAAACTAAGTGTAGAAATTCACGTTACCAGGAGGGGTAGAATAAATCCTGTTGGAGGAACAGTTCACGTGTACCGGTGTGATCATATGACGTCTATGCATTGTATTTTGATCAATCTTTTAGGGTATGTTTCTGACATTATATTTGGAAACTTTAGAGGTGATGTAGTATTATGATAAATTGACTACAGTAAAATAATAACTGGGATAGGGTTAACATTCCAAATGTGGGCCCTTTGATAGAATAAAATATTCCTGTAGGTTATACAATAGTAATTAAGCGCGTTTGAGAACAACATTGTATAAATATGGAATGAGAGTGGTATAAATGGTGTAAATGAGTCGCACTCTGAAGTTTGAATGATGAGATATAGAGGTGTGTATGATAATTATATATACGTTGGAATAATAAGCTTTTCTTGTAAATGATATCTTGAAGTTTCGTACAACAATGCCTGTCATAGAATTTTGTAAGATCAGTGAATAGTGACCAGCCTATATGATTCTGGGAAGATTCTGTGACTGAGAGGAAGGATTTGGGTAATTTGTTGTTCGTTCCGCTGAGACTAGATTGTGATTAATTGATTTGTGGCAATAAAGAATCATTAGAAACATTAATGGTTTGGTAGATGTGAATATATTAGAATAGAATGAATTTTATGGGAGTGTAATTTAGTACGAGGGATTGGATAAAATTATAGATTGGGGATCATACTTAGGCAGCCTGTTGGCGTGCATTAGTTGTGGGATCTTGTTCCGTGTGGAGGCTTGTTTAGTGTTTCAGCCTTAGGACTTCACGTTTCGTTGGTTTGTTGTTTTGTCGTGTGTTTATCATTTAAATAAACATGTACGCATTTCACGCTGCGCCTTGGTCTGACCCGTCCTTAAACGACAGTGGTAGAATTAAGCGTTATAATAAGCTATCTATTATTTCAGAAGCAGAGGTGATATAGTCAAGGAATTTTAGTATATTAGGGGAAAATATAATTCATTTGGTTAGGTTATTAGATCTGTTTCTGTCACGATCGTTGACGAACGAGAAGGACCAAGGCGCAGCGTGATATGCATTCATGTTTATTTATATTGAATAAACACCACGACAAAACAACAAATGAAACGAAACGTGAAGTCCAAGGTAGACAAACAACATACCTCACACGGAACAAGATCCCACAACCCACTAGTGCCAATAGGCTGCCTAAGTTTGGTCCCCAATCAGAGACAACGAGTGACAGCTGCCTCTGATTGGGAACCACACCGGCCAACATAGAAATAGACATACTAGATTCTACAACATAGAACTAACACAACAAGGAATACACACACCCTGAATCAACATATAAGCGTCCCCTGAGTCAGGGCGTGACAGTTTCCAAATCAATGAATATGGGTTTGACTCGTTGACTGCTAAGTTGTTTACGTTGAGCGTGTAAGATCTGTGTCCTACAAAGCTATTTTCTGATAAAGTGTCGTATGTGCCAGATACTAAAACTACTGACCATTATCATTGGAATAAAGGAGGATTAACTTGTCATTTCAATAAATCATAGATTCTGCATCACTGATTAGAGTTTAGGTTTTTTAAGTATAGTTCAACTATGGTTGTGGGTTGTCTAGATTGACGGAACAGTCAGGATAAGACTGGACGATTTAGCAGCCTGCGTCTTTTCAGACTGAAGGACTCACTTATTCAACGGGAAGGAGTGACTATAGTCTAATCAGAAAGGACAGTTACATACATTTGAATAGCGGACTGGCAATTGCGATAGAGTTATGGCCATAATTTGAATTGTTTAGGTAGACTGGAATAAAAGTAAGGTATTTTAATAATATGAATATAAATATACTATTAGTTATTGTTGGGTTGTGAATAGACTTTACTAATGCCATGATCTTGTTCTCGGGTGGAGGAGAGTCGTGCTTGGTTGACTGTGTCGAGCTGAAAGAGATATTTGAAGCAAGTTTGAATAGTTGGATGGAAAACATTTATGTGACAAATTCTAATTGTTATTACTTTATTCTATAGTTTGCATGACACCAGTGATGTATGCGAATAGTTGGTGAATTCTAGAACGATAATTTATTTTCGTTACGTGAACCAGGGGATGCAAGGAGCTTTGGCTATTATGCTGAGGGAATAGCACCAATTTATAGTGGGTTCTAGATTTGTTGAATAAACAAACTTATATTTTAAACTTGTGGTGTCCAAGACAACGATGCTGATCTATGCTGTGATGATAAGAAGTCCGCTTACACTGTACTTTGATTATAAAGGTTTATTTGTATCAAAGATCACAGTATCAATTTACAGACATCTGCAGAATATCTGGAGAGCAACGGCCCAATCTGTTGATCTAATATGTTGTCTCCCCCCCGTCCTTTGTTCAGAACATGGTATTTATATCCTATGTAACATAATATGGCGTGATTTTAATAAACCAATCCCCTGCCTCTACATAGCAGACTTTCCTCTATTCCAAGAAACCTATGTAGTAATGCTTTCCAGATGTTTCCGCAAGCAGAGCCAAGTTCCTCTAACACACCATTTGCAAACGTCAGCAAAATCATAAACTGTTTAGATACTACAAACTAAAGTAATGCAATAGGCTACAATTATAACATTATCAGTAAAAGGCACTATACGCTCATCTGTGGTCTTCTGTAGCTCAGCTGGTAGAGCATGGCGCTTGTAACGCCAGGGTAGTGGGTTAGATCCCCGGGACCACCCATATACAAAAATGTATGCACGCATGACTTTAAGTTGCTTTGGATAAAAGCGTCTGCTAAATGGCATATTATTATTATTATTAATATTTGGAAAAAGCAAATTTAAGACACAGAAGGACAATAAAAAGCCCAGAAAAATAATGGATACTAGGGGTGCCCAGAGAATCCTAAAGGGGAGGGTCAGCTAGTGGCAGTAACTATGCAGGCTGATGAAGAACCTATGCTAAAGGTTCAGGTGAAGAATAGAGGCACCCCAATGATGATAGATACTGGAGCAACTTACTCATGTGTAAATCCAAATTATGCCTCTCACCAACCCCATGTTAGGCAAAGATGCACAGCCAGTAGAATTTTCATGACAAATGTAGGTAATACATATGACAGTTCCAGTAGAATAAAAAGCAGGAAAAAGCTACGTGTACATATATTAGTGTCAGAACAAATTCCAGTTAATTTAGTAGGAAGAGATACACTGTGTAGAATGGGGGTCCAGATTAATTGCAGATCAGAGGGACTAATAATAGTTAAGGAAGGGGTATGTCCACAGAAGGTAATGGGGAAACCATCATCACATTAGTAAACTATTTTGGTAGAAGGGCCGAGGCTTTTGTGGAGCGACGGGTAACGGTGCTTCGAGGGTGACTGTTGTCGGTGTGTGCAGAGGGTCCCTGGTTCGAGCCCAGGAAGGGGCGAGGAGAGGGACGGAAGCAACACTGTTACATTGATGCTGTTGACCCTGGTTGCTGCGGAAAAGGAGGTCAAAAGGGGGGTGAGTGTAACCGGTGTGAAATGGTTAAGCTAGTTAGCGGTGCGTGCTAGCAGCATTTCAATCGGTGACGTCACTCGCTCTGAGACCTTGAAGTAGTTGTTTCCCTTGCTCTGCTAGGGCCACAGGCATGTGGGAAAGTAAAACAAACGAGGCAAGGGATAGCATATTTGAGTTTTCGATGTCACAAAGCATGTTGGAGTGATTGAGTGGTAGCAGTGCGGCTAAGGAAAAGCCTAGGGGTTTAAATCTTATGGGATTTTATTTCGTTTTATGTGCGATGAATTGTGGAATTCACCGGAGAAGGGAGCAGTCACAAGTGATGTTCTTGAGAGTTGTCGGAAAGGAGGGATCAGGAGATGTGGCAAGAGAGTGAGAATTTCGAATTTAGATTGTGTGGACTGATTAAGAGGTATCAAAATGGAAACCAACTCAATTTGTACTTTTTCTTCCAGAAAAAAGGGGGGAGTGATTCTCTTTTCTTATAAATATTTTCTGGGACTATAAATAAGGCCTGGCCATTTTTTGTTTGTTTATTGTTTTACTATATGGTGTTCGAATAACCACAAACAAACTACGTAGTATGAAATGTTAGCTGTATAGGATTTTTATTTCTATTTTGGGTTTTTTGACGGGATGGAAGTGAAATATCTTAAAGGGGCATACACATGTAATGTGGGTTTTTATTTACTGAGGGATAAGTAAATATGTGTGATTTATTTTGAAAAGAGCTGTACTAAGGACTTACTGTACACTCGGGATACAACATTTATCCAATTATCTTGATGGTTGTTAAGAGTAGTATACTATTGGATGAAACAATTAATTGAATGATTTCAATGACCTCTGAAATCTGTCCTGGCTTTATAGTGTGAGCTGATCACCCGCACTGTAAATTCTAGAGGCATGCTGAATTAGGGGGTTAGATATAATAAGGATAATTGTAAAGAAGTATATAATTTGGAAAAAATCCTATATATAAATTAGTCCAAACAGGACAAGGATGAAGTGAGAGAGTTAGTCCTGAAGGAGAGGTATTCCTTGAATAGTGATATGGGATACAGTTAAGTAAAGATATGCTCAAGGGTTGTCATTTTAAGTTTAGTTATTATTTTTGGTTTGATAGGCAATATTGTTGTTGTTTTGTTTTTTGAACACATGAATCACGATGTGATGCATGTGTCCAAGGGGGGAAGTTGGGCTTAATGTTTTATAATGGTTTTGTGGGGAAATATGCAAGGTGTATTAAGGATATGAGCAGTAGTAATAATGTGTTATGGGTTAGGTTAAATCTTTTTAGTTTTTGTGATAGGAGGCAGGGTGTAGAGGAGGTCTGTCTACAACAAGCTGGAAGCAGGTGTGCTTCATAATCTCAAGGCTTCTCTTGACGGATGAGAGGACATAAGTAGCATACTGTGTCTCACCAAACTAACTGTGTTCTTAAGATTTTCTTTTCATGGGTGAAGATAACTCTGCCCAACTGAGTAGGAGAGTCTGAGCATTCTCTGCGCCTTGGAGACTATGTGATGGCAAAAGACTACAGAAGAAAGAGCTGGAAAGACCCTATGTGGAGGGGCCTGTACCAGGTGTTGTTGGCTACCTTAATGATGGTAAAAGTGGTGGAGACAGATACTTAGATCCATGTTTCTCACTATAGGAGTGTTCCAACCTCAGCCATTGGGTAGCATTGTTGTCTTTTGTGTGTCTGTGCTTGTATGTCTTTGCAGCAGTAACTCTGAGCTTCCCTATGGGTAGGCTGGTAGAAGGACACTCTTCGCAGACCGATGTCGATAGATTGAGAGGGACTCTGGCTGATCCGGAGACCCTAGTGACGGAAGAAGGTTAACAGCTAAAGTGACCATACATCATTGTCCAGGTTACACCAACGACGGTACGGATAGAGGGGAGCGCGATCGGGTATCATCTAAACCATTGTACCAGAGTGAGGGAACTGATGATTAAGAGACTTTCAAGAACTTCCAGACCGCCGAGAGATTCCAGACCACCGAGAGATTCCAGACCTTCAAGACGCACCAGATATCCTTATCATGATTTCTCTGCACTTGACTAGTTCCCTGAGAATAAGGGGAATGCAGTACTGATAATAATAAAGAGCAGAAGAACAAGACATAGAAGGGATATAGACAGGATTATAATGTATATTCTTGCACAGGCAGGAACCATAACTAAAATGCAGGAAGGGATCACTATTAAAATACAAGGGTTAAAATATTATTGGTGTGTGAGAAACCAGCACAAAGAGTATGGGGAAGTCACATGGGGTAGTGTGTCCTTAAGATAATGAAAGAAAGAGACAGGTGAATCATAGACATAAGGAGAACAGTCCAAGACTTAGATAAACAATTTGATATAGTATTTGGTGTTAGATTTCCAAGGGGAAGTGTTATTGGAGTAGTTATTCCTTGGGAAAGTGCACTAAACCCTGTACATGTTAGAGCTATACCAAATACAGACGAAAGGGAATTGAAGGAGCCATGAAACAATGATTGATATAGATGAGTACAATTTATTATATTACAATTAAATAAAGAAAATAGTCTAATATGCACCACATCTCCGTTTAAAGAATTAACAGTAGTCCAAAATCTTCAAAGTTACTAGGACTGTGTTATGATTCAACTACAACTTTTGTCATATAAGGAACTCGGAAAGACCATATTGGCCAGCAGAATATTTGTAATATTTAGGAAATCCTAAATATAAACAATTTTATGATCAACCAAGATGAGGAGAGAAGTGTAAGCAATTGTTAGAATAGGAACAAGGAAAGGGAAACACCAGAGTAATGTCAAATAGAGTATGAGCAAAAATATAGGAAGGTTACAATAAAACAATTGGGTTATATAATTTGGGAGAATTCAAGGGAGAATGTGAAACTAGGGGGTGTTTAAACAGATAGCCTTTGGAAAACAGGGACCCCTCAAAGGAAAATCTATCAGGCATTAGATAGAAATGGGTATTAAGAATGAGTGATGAAACATAATGATTTGTCATGTAGACAATGTTAATAGGGATGTTTTGGATTGGAAATTAACTCAACTAAACTGTTATGATCTGTCCTTTCCTGAGGTTACTACGGATGGTGTCGTAATGCATAGCAGAAATAATTCGGTCCAGAACGGTGTAAACCTCAACAAAAACCAAAAACCCTCTACCCGGCTGAAGAGGAACAACAAAGGCGTTGAAAACGTTCCTGTCTGACACCACCTCTGCCAAGAGACCTGAATCCAGCATCAAATCAAAGCAATCAATTGCCTTCTCTTTTGTGCCTTTTCTCTCAAGAATGTGACAGGAGTCCATGTGGAGTGAGCAGGAGGAGAGCGGTCTATGCAAATGCAACGTTCTTCGTAGTTTGGGTATACTGGTTTGCAAATGGACAAAACAGAATGATGGTGGAGGTGGGGCGGCTCAGGTGTGACATTGGATTTGGGGCATTGCCATGGGCAATCCAAGATGAACTACGAAGCTATCTGAAGAACATAATGAAGACGCCAGAAGATTGAGTGCCGGTAGAGGAAGGGAGTGTTAGTTGAGGTAGTATGTTGATTAAGGAGGTATTATACACTGCTAAATTTATAGTAATTTAGACTAGGAATGCATTAAGATACTGATCTGTTGTAATTCTCGTTATGAGGAAGTTAATGCTAGAATTATGATAATATAAATATACATTCCGCCAGTGTCAATATGTGCCAAGGTGAGAGTTTTAACTTTGAATGATGGAACCAAGGTGACTAATTAAGAATTGTCATTCTAAAGTTGTTTTGGGTAATTAATTTGATTATGATTATGAATTATAAGTGGACTGATTGATCTGAATAGGTTATTAATATTAATGCCTAGTGATGTTGACATTGCAATTAATGGATTAGAGATTGATATTGATTATTTTGATTGTTATAATACTTGTGATATGGGTGAAAAAGGTTATGTAAGCTAAAGATGTTGACACCATTCTTAGCATGTCCTAGATATTATTGTTAAGATAAAGTTGCATATTTTGATGTGTTAGGATACAAATACATATATGGGAAATGCTACAACTAAACAGAAGTGGGGAGCAATGTTTACAAAGATGGCAATCATGATAGGCATAGCACTTGTAGTAATGGGAATGGTATTTTGCTGTATACTACCTCTGTTAAAATCATTTGTTGATCCAAACCACAGTAAAACAAATGACTGTACAGATCATTGTTACTAGTTCAGCCAAAGATATACACCCAGTTCAGGGAGCTCCAGGACAGTATGTAAATGAATATGGGAAATTTTGTAAAAGTTAAAGGAGGACCAATGGACTGTCCATTTGGGAATTCTGAATGTTTGTATGGAGTTGTTCCTGGGGGTGGATGGGCTTGCCATGGTTACAAAGCCCAATAGAAAAATTTGGAGGCTAATTTAGAGGAAAACCTTCTAGACTTGTAATCAATACCTGACTGGGCTCTGGGTTCTCATCAGGATGGGTCAAATAATGAGGAAGATATATTGGTTTGAATATATGCACGTAAAATGTAACCACATATGGCAAGGTTAAGAAAAAGTAAATGTATATGCTTACATTCATTTAAAAATGTATCTTTGTATTTTTGGGACGTTGTTGGGGGGGGGGGGATTATATGGTATTATTTTATGTATCATTAAGGCAAATGTAGGGAGAGGTCAAAGGTAAAATATAATAAACATGTTTGATATTTTATAATCCAGATACATGCTTGGTCCAGCGTCGTTCAAGGTAGGGGAGGGTTTGGCCTGCAGGGATGTGGGTTCGTTTCCCAAGGGGGGCCAGTATGAACAAAATAAAAAATAAAAATACAAACTTTTATGCATTCACTAACTGTAAGTCGCTCTGGATAAGAGCGTCTGCTAAATGACTAAAATGTAAAATGTAATAGACCTAACCACATTTCTTTTGAGGGCGCATGTTCATTTTTCAAGCATTTTGTTACACATTTCCTTGCTGCTGCTAAAAGATAATTAATCAATTTAAGTGGAGAGGATTGGTTGAATAATAATACCTGTATAACATGGAGAATTTCAGACCAAAAATACGGAATTTTCGGACATTGCCGAAATATATGTGATAAAGTATCTATTTGTCCACACTGCCTCCAACACGTAGCGGATATTCCTTTTTTCATTTTATTAAGTTTATCAGGTGTAGTACTTTGAATTGAAACTCGGTTACATGTAGTGGCTTTACAGTGGGGGAAAAAAGTATTTAGTCAGCCACCAATTGTGCAAGTTCTCCCACTTAAAAAGATGAGAGAGGCCTGTAATTTTCATCATAGGTACACGTCAACTATGACAGACAAATTGAGAATTTTTTTCTCCAGAAAATCACATTGTAGGATTTTTTATGAATTTATTTGCAAATTATGGTGGAAAATAAGTATTTGGTCACCTACAAACAAGCAAGATTTCTGGCTCTCACAGACCTGTAACTTCTTCTTTAAGAGGCTCCTCTGTCCTCCACTCGTTACCTGTATTAATGGCACCTGTTTGAACTTGTTATCAGTATAAAAGACACTTGTCCACAACCTCAAACAGTCACACTCCAAACTCCACTATGGCCAAGACCAAAGAGCTGTCAAAGGACACCAGAAACAAAATTGTAGTCCTGCACCAGGCTGGGAAGACTGAATCTGCAATAGGTAAGCAGCTTGGTTTGAAGAAATCAACTGTGGGAGCAATTATTAGGAAATGGAAGACATACAAGACCACTGATAATCTCCCTCGATCTGGGGCTCCACGCAAGATCTCACCCCGTGGGGTCAAAATGGTCACAAGAATGGTGAGCAAAAATCCCAGAACCACACGGGGGGACCTAGTGAATGACCTGCAGAGAGCTGGGACCAAAGTAACAAAGCCTACCATCAGTAACACACTACGCCGCCAGGGACTCAAATCCTGCAGTGCCAGACGTGTCCTCCTGCTTAAGCCAGTACATTCCAGGCCCGTCTGAAGTTTGCTATAGTGCATTTGGATGATCCAGAAGAGGATTGGGAGAATGTCATATGGTCAGATGAAACCAAAATAGAACGTTTTGGTAAAAACTCAACTCGTCGTGTTTGGAGGACAAAGAATGCTGAGTTGCATCCAAAGAACACCATACCTACTGTGAAGCATGGGGGTGGAAACATCATGCTTTGGGGCTGTTTTTCTGCAAAGGGACCAGGACGACTGATCCATGTAAAGGAAAGAATGAATGGGGCCATGTATCGTGAGATTTTGAGTGAAAACCTCCTTCCATCAGCAAGGGCATTGAAGATGAAACATGGCTGGGTCTTTCAGCATGACAATGATCCCAAACACACCGCCCGGGCAATGAAGGAGTGGCTCGTAAGAAGCATTTCAAGGTCCTGGAGTGGCCTAGCCAGTCTCCAGATCTCAACCCCATAGAAAATCTTTGGAGGGAGTTGAAAGTCTGTGTTGCCCAGCGACAGCCCCAAAACATCACTGCTCTAGAGGAGATCTGCATGGAGGAATGGGCCAAAATACCAGCAACAGTGTGTGAAAACCTTGTGAAGACTTACAGAAAACGTTTGACCTGTGTCATTGCCAACAAAGGGTATATAACAAGTATTGCGAAACTTTTGATATTGACCAAATACTTATTTTCCACCATAATTTTCAAATAAATTCATAAAAAATCCTACAATGTGACTTTCTGGATTTTTTTTCTCTCATTTTGTCTGTCATAGTTGACGTGTACCTATGATGAAAATTACAGGCCTCTCTCATATTTTTAAGTGGGAGAACTTGCACAATTGGTGGCTGACTAAATACTTTTTTCCCCCACTGTATATAGTGTTTTCCATTTATTCCCCCAATTCTCCTCTGATATCTGCACCTGTAATTCAACCTGCCATGATTTCCTAAGATTATCTAAAGATAATATTTGCATGTTAAGGACATTGTGATAAACATTTTAAACGGTTCCAATGTTTTCCCCTTGATAAAGTAATTCAATCATCTCGTCAATAGGAGTAATCCGCTCAGTCATTTTTTAAAACAATCCTTTAACAATGAATTGCCTTACTTGAAGGTACATATAAACATTTGTTTGGGATATAATGAATTCCTCCTGGATTTCTTGAAATGTTAAAAAAATTAAGCCTTTGAATAGTTGAGAGACTCTACAAAGCCCTCTCTCTCCCCATTCCCTGAATCCTTGGGACACAGTAGCAGGAGGAAAGGCTGGGTTGTGGAATATAGGCGAGTGTCTAGAAATGTCATTACTCAGTTTATATTGGCGTTGAACCTCCCTCCATGTTTTCAATGTAAGAGTAATAATATGGTTTTGTTTAATCCTGTCAATAGAAATAGGGTCTAAATTTCAAGCTATGACAAATCCTTCGGTTGTTGAATCCATGATGCTATGTGATTAAGTTGTGCCGTCCAGTGATATGATTTAAGGTTAGGGAGGCCAAGCCCACCCAATTACTTGAACAGCTGTAGTTTTTTATAACTAATACGAGCGATCTTATTTTGTCTTAAAAATGTACCTATTGCTGCATTTAGGCGAGTAAAGGTTTTAGCAGGAATTTTAACAGGAAGCAGTCTTGGTAAGACTTGTTGTATTAGCTTTTCGTCATGTTCCTAATTTTTCTTTTCAATGTGGGTCATCCATTTATCATTTTTCTCTAGATTAGCCTTCATGCCATCTATAGAGGTTTGCATTTTGCAGAGTGAGGTGGCTGTTTCTCGTCGAAATAACTTCAGTTCTGCCATGAGAGAGGAACCTCCGCCATTTCTGTCTCTGTTTCGGCTGTGATGGCGGCCTCTACCACCTCGTGGAGTTTGGCTCGGTGAGCGACTTAAACACGGTGAACATAGCGGAGTATCTTCTCTTTGATGCCATCTTTCACTTGAATACTTATCCTTACTCATTGTCAGTCCGATTTAGAAGGTCAAATATGTACTTTTAACTCGTGAAGTTCAATTTAGGCCAAAATTATCACAGAGCTTGATCAGCACACAGCCTTTCCCCAGAATTCCATTCAGGATCCTCCTTACTTTAGTCCTTTATTGCAAACAGGACGCATGTTTTGGAATATTTGTATTCTGTACAGGCTTCCTTCTTTTCACTCTGTCATTTAGGTTAGTATTGTGGAGTAACTACAATGTTGTTGATCCATCCTCAGTTTGCTCCTATCACAGCCATTAAGCTCTGTAACTGTTTTAAAGTCACCATTGGCCTCATGGTTAAATCACTGAGTGGTTTCCTTCCTCTCCAGCAACTGAGTTAAGAATGACGCCTGTATCTTTGTAGTGACTGGGTTTATTGATATAACATCCAAAGTGTAATTAATAACTTTACCAATTAATTCCTGGATATATTCTGTCATTATAGACGGAATATTGGACTAGCTGGGCAGTCCATCAACTGGGGGCCTTTGAACCTTGGTCTCTTGTTGAACAAGGATCATTTCCAAAGGTTTCTTGAGGCAAAGGGATTGATGGTCATGGATGTTACAGAGGTTCGCGAAAGTCTGGAACAATGCCTCCAGCTAAACAAACCCCAACAGGCTATATGCAAGTTTAACTTCAAAAACATGAAGTACAATGTCAAGTCTCAAAATGCCTCATTGACCATGCGTATTACTGCATTACTCGAAGAGGCAATGCAAAAAGCCAAATTGAAAGAGTCCCGGTCTGGACTTAATGCTGCTTCCTCCTGCCCAAGTGGTTATGTCAGATCTGTACTGTTGACAAGAATGAGTTGAATGACGATTCTCCTCTCTCTGCCTTAGGCATTGGCTCAATGTTAGCCATGACTTTGCAGAACCTCATCTTTCAGGAGAGTGGTGTGAATGTGCCACTGGTTAAATTACTGGACCCAAACAGCACAGTGTCGACATTGATATGAAACCTGATGGAGGGCACTGAGGGTGAAGCCCAGAATGATGACCAGAAAGAGGACATGATAGATGACATGTTCACAAGACTATAGAGATTTCAAAAGCTGAATATTGAAAATAAAGATGTACATATCAGATTTTCCCATTATATTTGCATGTTTGATCAGATAAGATTTTGAAACATTACACATATCATGAAAACTGCAGATTATGCAATCAATTTTGGAACAATACTAGCACGAGACTGCAATTACCTTTGGCATGACCTAATCTTCACATAACATTGTAACAAAGGTAAATATGTTGTTAATTATCACTAAATGTAATAATATTTGTTGAAGATGTTATGCAATAATTTGGTAGTATTACAAAATATTTGTTTATTTCAGTTTTAGAACGTGTTTTTTGTCAGTTTTTAATGTTTATCTGTTTGGATCTTGTTCTATTCTTATATTAATCTTAACCACACATGTGCTAATGTGTACTGTATTTCATTTTATTATTGTAAAATGTCAAATAAAATTGTATTTCCAATGAACCAGTCACTTGAACTTTAATTCAGTTTTTTTAATTATATGAATCCCCTGGAAATTCAATTTTTTGTGTGCTCAATTTCCCCCTTTTGGATCAAACACGATTCAAAATAGTATATCTGGGAAGGGGCACAATCATGTAATGATAATGTTATAGGCCTGACCTTTGTCATACAAGTGCATTCTGAAAGTATTCAGACCCCTTGACTATTTCCACATTTTGTTGCGTTACAGCCTTATTCTAAAATAGATTCAATTGTTTTTTTCCCCTTCATCAATCTACACACAATATCCCATGATGACAAAGCAAAAACTGTTTTTTAGAAATTGTTGCAAAAAAATTAAATAATAATAAACTGAAATATAACATTTACATAAGTATTCAGACTAAGTATTTTGTTGAAGCACCTTTGGCAGTGATTACAGACTCGATTCTTCTTGGGTATGACGCTACAAGCTTGGCACACCTGTATTTGGGGAGTTTCTCCCATTCTTCTCTGCAGATCCTCTCAAGCTCTGTCAGGTTGGATGGGGAGTGTCGCTGCACAGATATTTACAGGTCTCTCCAGAGATGTTGGATCAGATTCAAGTCCGGGCTCTGGCTGGGCCACTCAAGGACATTCAGAGACTTGTCCTGAAGCCACTCCTGTGTTGTCTTGGCTGTGTGCTGCTTAGGGTCGTTGTCCTGTTGGAAGGTGAACCTTCGACCCAGTCTGAGATCCTGAGCGCTCTGGAGCAGTTTTTCGTCAAGGATCTCTCTGTACTTTGCTCTGTTCATCTTTCCCTCGATCCTGCCTAGTCTCCCAGTCCCTGCCGCTGAAAAACATCCCCACAGCATGATGCTACCACCACCATGCTTCACCGTAGGGATGGTGCCAGGTTTCCTCCAGACATGACGCTTGGCATTCAGGCCAAAGAGTTCAATCTTGGTTTCATCAGACCAGAGAATCTTGTTTCTCATGGTCTGAGAATCCTTTAGGTGCCTTTTGGTGCCAAACTCCAAGCGGGCTTTACTGAGGAGTGGTCCACAACGACCAGGATGGTGGTGTTATCTTGAGAGAGGAGAAGATCAGTAAGGAAGTCAATACACAAGTGGGACCATGGCCGTTGTGGAACTGGTAAGGGCTGTAACTTACCCACTGGGAGGTGCCTAGGTGCCTTACTCTGGGTGCACACCGAGCAGGAGGAGACATACACCCTCACGTCCTTAGCCAAGGTAGGCCACCAGTACTTTCCGGTCAGGCAGCGCACTGTATGACCGATACCTGGGTGACCAGAGGAGGGGGACGTGTGTGCCCAATAGATCAGACGGTCACGGACAAGAGAAGGCACATACTGCAGCCCACCTGGACACTGAGGTGGAGATGGCTCTGTGCGTAACGCCCGCTCTATGTCCGCGTCCATCGCCCATACTACTGGCGCCACAATGCAGGAGGCCGGGAGTATGGGGGTGTTGTCAATGGGCCTCTCCTCTATGTCGTACAGCCATGACAGTGCGTCTGCCTTCACGTTCTTCGTACCCGGGATGTAAGATAGTGTAAAATCAAACCGGGTGAAGAATAGGGCCCACCTGGCCTGGCGAGGGTTCAGCCCTTTCATTGCTGCCCGGATGTACTCCAGGTTACGGTGGTCCGTCCAGACGAGGAAAGGGTGTTTCGCCCCCTCGAGCCAGTGCCTCCACACGGTCAGGGGTCGGACAACAGCCAACAGCTCCCGGTCACCAACGTCGTAGTTCTGCTCCGCCGAGCTGAGCTTCTTGGAGAAGAAGGCACAGGGGCGGAGCTTGGGTGGCGTGCCTGAGCATTGAGATAGGACAGCGCCTATCCCTACCTCGGACGCATCCACCTCCACTACGAACGGTAGTGATGGATCGGGATGGGCCAGTACCGGGGCTGAGGTGATCATAACCCTCAGGTTACTGAAGGCCCTGTCAGCCTCAGCAGACCAGCGGAGCCGGGACGGCCCACCCTTCAACAGAGATGTGATGGGAGCTGCAACCTTGCCAAAGCCCCGGATAAACCTAGTAGTTGGCAAAGCCAATAAAGCGCTGCATCTCCTTAACCGTGGTTGGAGTCGGCCAATTACGCACAGCTGAAATGCGATCTCCCTCCATCTCCACACCTGAGGTGGTAATGCGGTATCCAAGGAAGGAGACGGACTGTTGGAAAAACAGACACTTTTCTGCCTTGGCATAAAGGTCATGTTCCAACAGTCGGGCCAGCACTTTGCGAACCAGGGACACATGCTCGGCTCGCATAGTACGCAGCAATGCGTCAAACACTTCAGTGCGGAAAACAGTTGTTTGTTAAAGGGGACATCTGGGATTGGTAGGCTACATCAATTGTTTGACTTTTAAATAAAAAAATTGCTATTGATTCTTAAATAATACTTATAAATGCCTCATGAGCTTAGTTCAATTGTCTTACCCCATCAGAACCCAAAATATATGCTTGTTTTACTCAATTATTTGTAAATAATGCAAGCAAACACTGTAGCTTCATAACATGGTTAAAACAATCATTTAATCATGATCTCATAGATGGTCAGTCTCCTTCTATGAATTTGAGGGTGGCCAGCCCCATCCCACAGCTGTTTACCAAAAAGTGGCGGTGTTGCAACAAATAACTTTATTCCTGAATTGTTGTTATTTAAAACCCAGATTGCCCCTTTAAACAAACGAAATGTGTTAATTGTGTTATTTAGTGTGCCTATAATGTGTATGAGAGGCCTATATATTAAACTACATCCATGTAGCCATATAGTTTAAGAGACAAATATGTGTTATACTTTCATGCATCTT